>NW_024470606.1:1372599-1714499 GCF_017639515.1 Carcharodon carcharias | reverse complement strand
CCCCCACTCCACACCCCCCACGAGACTGTGTCCCCAGAACCGCCACCCGACCCCACCACCCCTCCCGAAACTGTTTCCCCAGACCCGCCACCCGAACCCCCCCAACCCCCGAGACTGTGTCTCCAGACCCGCCCCCGACCCCCCCGAGACTATGTCCCCAGACCCATTCCCGACCCCCCCAAGACTGTGACCCCAGAACCGCCCCCCGACACCCCCGTGACTGTGTCCCCAGACCCGCCCCCCGACCCCCCCGAGACTCTGACCCCAGACCCGCACCCCCCACCCCCCACGAGACTATGTCCCCAGAACCGCCACCTGACCCCCCCACCCCACCGAGACTGTGTCCCCAGACCCGCCCCCCGAACCCCCCCGGGACTGTGTCCCCAGACCCGCGCCCCGAACCCCCCCGAGTCTGTGTCCCCAAACCCGCCACCCGACCCCGCCACCCCCACCCCCCCGAGACTGTGACCCCAGACCCGCCACCCGACCCCGCCACCCCCCACCCCCCGAGACTGTGACCCCAGACCCGCCACCCGACCCCCCCACTCTCCACCCGCCACGAGACTGTGTCCCCAGAACCGCCACCCGACCCCCCCACCCCCCACCCCTCCCGAGACTGTGTCCCCAGACCCGCCACCCGACGCCACCACCTCCACCCCACAGAGACTGTGTCCCCAGACCCGCCACCCGACAACCCCACACCCCAAACCCCCCGAGACTGTGTCCCCAGACCCGCCACCCGACCCACCCACTCCCCAAACCACGAGACTGTGTCCCCAGACCCGCCACACGACCCCCCCACCCCCCCGAGACTGTGTCCCCAGACCCGCCACACGAACCCCCAACCCCCCGAGACTGTGACCCCAGACCCGCCACCCGAACCCCCAACCCCCCACCCCTCTGAGACAGTGTCCCCAGACCCGCCACCCGAACCCCCCCACCCCCACCTCCCCCGAGACAGTGTCCCCAGACCCGCCACCCGAACCCTCCACCCCCCACGAGACTGTGTCCCCAGACCCGCCAACCGACACCCCCCTCCCCCCACCCACCCCGAGACTCTGTCCCCAGACCCGCCACCCGACCCCCCACACCCCCCAGCCCCCCCAGAGACTGTGTCCCCAGACCCGCCACCCGACCCCCCCTACCCCCCAGCACCCGAGACTGTGTCGCCTGACCCGCCACCCGACCCCTCCCACCCCCCACCCCCCGAGACTGTGTCCCCAGACCCGCCACCCGACCCCCCACCCCGCACCCCCCGAGACTGTGTCCACAGACCCGCCACCCGACCTCCCACCCCGCACCCCCCCGAGACTGTGTCCACAGACCCGCCACCCGACCCCCCCTACCCCCCACCACCCAAGAATGTGTCGCCAGACCCGCCACCCGACCCCCCACCCCGCACCCCCCAGAGACTGTGTCCACAGACACGCCACCCGACCCCCCACCCCGCACCCCCCCGAGACTGTGTCCACAGACCCGCCACCCCGACCACCCCACCCCCCCGAGACTATGTCCCCAAACTCTCCAACCGACCCCCCCCACCCCCCCGAGACTACGTCCCCAAGCCCACCACCCGACCATCCGCCCCCCCACCCCTCCCGAGACTATGTCACCAAACCCACAATCCGACCCCCCCGCCCCAACCCCCAAGACTAAGTCCCCCGACCCGCCCGCCGAAACCCCCGCCACCCGACCCCCCACGAGACTATGCCCCAGACCAGCCCCCAACACCCCCGCACCCCGACCCCCCACGAGACTATGTCCCCAGACCCGCACCCAGATCCCACCGCCCCCCGAACCCCCCGAGACTATGTCCCCAGACCCGCCCCCTGAACCCCCCGCACCCCGACCCCTCCGAGACTATGCCCGCAGACCCGCCCCCCAATCCATCCGCTCTCTGACCCCCCCGAGACTATGTCCCCAGACCCGCCCCCTGACCACCCGAGACTATGTCCCCAGACCCATCCCTGACCCCCCAGCCCCCCCGCGAGACTATGTCACCGGACCTGCCCCCGAACCCCCTGCCCTCCGACCGCCCCGAGAATATGTCCCCAGACCCGCCCCCAGGCCCCCCCGAGACTATGTTCCCAGACCCGCCCCCCCGACAACACCCGAGACTATGTCCCCAGACCCGCCCCCCGAACCCCCGACCCCCGACCCCCCCCCCCGAGACTATGTCCACAGACCCGCACCCAGAAACCCCCACGCCCGACCCCACCGAGACAATGTCCCCAAACCCGCACCCCGACCCCCCCGAGACTATGACCCCAGGACCGTCCCCCAACCCCCCCGAGTCTAAGTCCCCAGATCCACCACCCGAACCCCCCGCCCCCGACCCCCCCGAGACTATGTCCCCAGATCCTCCCCCCGAGGCCCCCCGAGACTATGTCCCCAAACCCGCCCCCCCGACCCCCCGAGACTATGTCTCCTACCCGCCCCCGACACCCCCAAGACTACGTCCCCAGACCCGCCCACCGACCCCCCCGAGACTATGTCCCCAGACCCGCCCCCCGACCCCCCAGAGACGATGTCCCCAGACCTGCCCCCGAAATCCCGCCCCCGACCCCCCCGAGACTATGTCCCCAGACCTGCCCCCGAACCCCCCCGCCCCCCTACCCCCCCAGACTATGTCCCCAGACCCGCCTCCCGACCCCCCCGAGACTATGACCCAAGAACCGCCCCCCGGAACCCCCGCCCCCCGATCCCCCCGAGACTATGTCCGCAGAACCGCCCCCCGAACCCCCCGCCCCCCGACCCCGCCGACACTATGTCCCCAGAACCGCCCCCCAAACCCCCCGCCCCCGACCCCCCAGACTATGTCCCCAGACCCGCCCCCCGACGCCCCCGAGACTATGTCCCCAGACCCGACCCCCGAACCCCCCGCCCCCGACCCCCCCCGAGACTATGTCCCCAGAACCGCCCCCCGAACCCCCCGCCCCCCGACCCCCCCAGACTATGTCCCCAGACCCGCCCCCCGACCAACCCCGAGACTATGTCCCCAGACCCGCCCCCCGACCAACCCCAAGACTATGTCCCCAGACCCGCCCCCGACGCCCCCACCCACCGACGCCCCCGAGACCCGCACCCCGAAACCCCCGATACTATGTCCCGAGACCCGCCCCCCGACCCCCAACCGAGACTATGTCCCTAGACCCGCCCCCCAACCCCCCGACCCCCCAACCACACCCGAGACTATGTCCCCAGACCCGCCGCCGACCCTCCCCGAGACTATGTCCCCAGACCCGCCCGCAGAACCACCCGCCCCCCGACACCCCCCGACACTATGTCCCCAGACCCGCCACCCGACCACCCCCGGGACTGTGTCCCCAGACCCGCCACCCGACCCCCCCACCCCCCACACCCCCGAGACTGTGACCCCAGAACCGCCACCCGACACCCCCACCCCCCACCCACCCGAGACTGTGACCCCAGACCCGCCACCCGACCCCCCCACCCCCCACCCCTCCCGAGAATGTGTCACCAGACCCGCCACCCGAACCCCCCAACCCCCCACCCCCCCGAGACTATGTCCCCAGACCCGCCACCCGATTCCCCCACTCCCCACCCCTCCCGAGACTATGTCCCCAGACCCGCCACCCGACACCCCCCACTCCCCACCCCTCCCGAGACTGTGTCCCAAGACCCGCCCCCGACACCCTCGAGACTATGTACCAAGACCCGCCCCCCGACCCCCCCGAGACTATGTCCCCAGACCAGCCCACCGACACCCCCGCCCCCCCGCCCCCCGACCCACCCGAGTCTTTGACCACAGACCCGCCCGAGACTATGTCCCCAGACCCGTCCCCCGACCCCCCCACCCACAGACGCCCCCCGAGACTATATCCCCCGACCCATCCCCCAACCCCCCCCGAGACTATGTCCCCAGACCAGTCCCCCGACCCCCCCCCGAGACTATGTCCCCAGACCCGCTCCCCGACCCCCCCGAGACTATATCCTCAGACCCGCCCCCCGATCCCTCCGCCCCCAGAACCCCCGAGACTATATCCCAAGACCCGCCCCCCGACCCCCCCTGTGACTATGTCCCCAGACCCACCCCCCGACCCCCCCTGCCCCCCGACCCCCCCGAGACCATGTCCCCAGACACGCCCCCCGACCCCACCTGCCCCCCGACCCCCCCGAGACCATGTCCCAAGACCCGCCCCCCCCGACCCCCCCGAGACTATGTCCCAAGACCCGCCCCCCGACCCCCCCTGTGACTATGTCCCCAGACCCACCCCCCGACCCCCCCTGCCCCCCGACCCCCCCCGAGACCATGTCCCCAGACACGCCCCCCGACCCCCCCGAGACCATGTCCCCAGACCCGCGTCCCGACCACCCCCGAGACTATGTCCCCAGACCCGCCCCCGACACACCCGACCCCCCCGACCCCCCCGAGACTATGTCCCCAGACCCCTCCCCCGACCCCCCGAGACTATGTCCCCAGGCCCGCCCCCCGACCCACCCACACCCGACCCCACCCGAGACTATGTCCCCAGACCCCTCCCCCGACCCCCCGAGACTATGTCCTCAAACCCGCCCCCCCGACCCCCCCGAGACTATGTCCCCAGACCCCTCCCCCGACCCCCCGAGACTATGTCCTCAAACCCGCCCCCCGACCTCCCGAGACTACGTCCCCAGACCCCTCCCCGACCCCCCCAAGACTGTGACCCCAGACCCGCCACCCGACACCCCCGTGACTGTGTCACCAGACCCGCCCCCCCGACCCCCCCGAGACTATGTCCCCAGACCCATCCCCGACCCCCCCAAGACTGTGACCCCAGACCCGCCCCCCGACACCCCCGAGACTCTGACCCCAGACCCGCCCCCCCCACCCCCCACGAGACTATGTCCCCAGACCCGCCACCCGGCCCCCCACTCCACACCCCCCACGAGACTGTGTCCCCAGAACCGCCACCCGACCCCCCCACCCCTCCCGAGACTGTTTCCCCAGACCCGCCACCCGACCTCCCCACCCCCCCGAGACTGTGTCCCCAGACCCGCCCCCCGAACCCCCCCAACCCTCCCGAGACTGTGTCCCCAGACCCGCCCCCCGAACCCTCCCGAGACTGTGTCCCCAGAACCGCCACACGACCCCCCCACCCCCCACCCCTCCCGAGACTGTGTCCCCAGACCCGCCACCCGACGCCACCACCCCCACCCCACAGAGACTGTGTCCCCAGACCCGCCAACTGACAACCCCACCCCCCAAACCCCCCGAGACTGTGTCCCCAGACCCGCCACCCGACCTCCCCACCCCCCCACCCCCCCGAGACTATGTCCCCAGACCCGCCACCCGACCTCCCCACCCCCCCACCCCCCAAGACTATGCCCCCAGACCCGCCACCCGACCACCCCAACCCCCCCACCCCCCCGAGACTATGTCCCCAGACCCGCCACCCGATTCCCCCACTCCCCACCCCTTCCGAGACTGTGTCCCAAGACCCGCCCCCGACCCCCTCGAGACTATGTCCCCAGACCCGACACCCGATCCCCCCGAGATTATGTCCCCAGACCCGCCCCCCCAATCCCGCCGAGACTATGTCCCCAGACCCGTTCCCCGACCCCCCCGAGACTATATCCTCAGACCCGCCCCCCGAGCCCTCCGCCCCCAAACCCCCCGAGACTATATCCCAAGACCCGCCCCCCGACGCCCCCCTGTGACTATGTCCCGAGACCCGCTCCCCGACCCCCCCGAGACTATGTCCCCAGACCCGCCCCCCGACCCCCCCTGACCCCCGACCCCCCCGAGACCATGTACCCAGACCCGCCCCCCGACCCCCCCTGACCCCCGACCCCCCCGAGACCATGTCCCCAGACCCGCCCCCCGACCCCCCCTGACCCCCGACCCTCCCGAGACCATGTCCCCAGACCCGCGTCCCGACCACCCCCGAGACTATGTCCCCAGACCCGACCCCCGAACCCCACCGAGACTATGTCCCCAGACGCGCCCCCGACACACCCGCCCCCCGACCCCCCTGAGACTCTGACCCCAGACCCCCCCCCACCCCCCACGAGACTATGTCCCCAGAACCGCCACCAGACACCCCCACCCCTCCCGAGACTGTGTCCCCAGACCCGCCACCCGACCCCCCCACTCCACACCCCCCACGAGACTGTGTCCCCAGAACCGCCACCCGACCCCCCCACCCCTCCCGAAACTGTTTCCCCAGACCCGCCACCCGACCCCCCCAACCCCCGAGACTGTGTCTCCAGACCCGCCCCCGACCCCCCCGAGACTATGTCCCCAGACCCATTCCCGACCCCCCCAAGACTGTGACCCCAGACCCGCCCCCCGACACCCCCGTGACTGTGTCCCCAGACCCGCCCCCCGACCCCCCCAAGACTCTGACCCCAGACCCGCACCCCCCACCCCCCACGAGACTATGTCCCCAGAACCGCCACCTGACCCCCCCACCCCACCGAGACTGTGTCCCCAGACCCGCCCCCCGAACCCCCCCGGGACTGTGTCCCCAGACCCGCGCCCCGAACCCCCCCGAGACTGTGTCCCCAAACCCGCCACCCGACCCCGCCAACCCCACCCCCCCGAGACTGTGACCCCAGACCCGCCACCCGACCCGGCCACCCCCCACCCCCCGAGACTGTGTCCCCAGACCCGCCACCCGACCCACCCACTCCCCAAACCACGAGACTGTGTCCCCAGACCCGCCACACGAACCCCCAACCCCCCGAGACTGTGACCCCAGACCCGCCACCCGAACCCCCAACCCCCCACCCCTCTGAGACAGTGTCCCCAGACCCGCCACCCGAACCCCCCCACCCCCACCTCCCCCGAGACAGTGTCCCCCGACCCGCCACCCGAACCCTCCACCCCCCACGAGACTGTGTCCCCAGACCCGCCAACCGACACCCCCCTCCCCCCACCCACCCCGAGACTCTGTCCCCAGACCCGCCACCCGACCCCCCCACCCCCCAACCCCCCGAGACTGTGTCCCCACACACGCCAACCGACACCCCCCTCCCCCCACCCACCCCGAGACTCTGTCCCCAGACCCGCCACCCGACCCCGCCAACCCCCACCCCCCGAGACTGTGACCCCAGACCCGCCACCCGACCCCCCCCCACTCTCCACCCGCCACGAGACTGTGTCCCCAGAACCGCCACCCGACCCCCCCACCCCCCACCCCTCCCGAGACTGTGTCCCCAGACCCGCCACCCGACGCCACCACCCCCACCCCACAGAGACTGTGTCCCCAGACCCGCCACCCGACAACCCCACACCCCAAACCCCCCGAGACTGTGTCCCCAGACCCGCCACCCGACCCACCCACTCCCCAAACCACGAGACTGTGTCCCCAGACCCGCCACACGACCCCCCCCACCCCCCCGAGACTGTGTCCCCAGACCCGCCACACGAACCCCCAACCCCCCGAGACTGTGACCCCAGACCCGCCACCCGAACCCCCAACCCCCCACCCCTCTGAGACAGTGTCCCCAGACCCGCCACCCGAACCCCCCCACCCCCACCTCCCCCGAGACAGTGTCCCCAGACCCGCCACCCGAACCCTCCACCCCCCACGAGACTGTGTCCCCAGACCCGCCACACGACCCCCCCACCCCCCACCCCGAGACTGTGTCCCCACACACGCCAACCGACACCCCCCTCCCCCCACCCACCCCGAGACTCTGTCCCCAGACCCGCCACCCGACCCCCCACACCCCCCAGCCCCCCCAGAGACTGTGTCCCCAGACCCGCCACCCGACCCCCCCTACCCCCCAGCACCCGAGACTGTGTCCCCATACCCGCCACCCGACCCCCCACCCCGCACCCCCCGAGACTGTGTCCACAGACCCGCCACCCGACCACCCCCCCCCGCACCCCCCCGAGACTGTGTCCACAGACCCGCCACCCGACCCCCCCTACCCCCCACCACCCAAGACTGTGTCGCCAGACCCGCCACCCGACCCCCCACCCCGCACCCCCCAGAGACTGTGTCCACAGACACGCCACCCGACCCCCCACCCCGGCCCCCCCGAGACTGTGTACACAGACCCGCCACCCGACCACCCCACCCCCCCGAGACTATGTCCCCAAACTCTCCAACCGACCCCCCCCACCCCCCCGAGACTACGTCCCCAAGCCCACCACCCGACCATCCGCCCCCCCACCCCTCCCGAGACTATGTCACCAAACCCACAATCCGACCCCCCCCGCCCCAACCCCCAAGACTAAGTCCCCCGACCCGCCCGCCGAACCCCCCGCCACCCGACCCCCCACGAGACTATGCCCCAGACCAGCCCCCAACACCCCCGCACCCCGACCCCCCACGAGACTATGTCCCCAGACCCGCACCCAGATCCCACCGCCCCCCGAACCCCCCGAGACTATGTCCCCAGACCCGCCCCCTGAACCGCCCGCACCCCGACCCCTCCGAGACTATGCCCGCAGACCCGCCCCCCAATCCATCCGCTCTCTGACCCCCCCGAGACTATGTCCCCAGACCCGCCCCCTGACCACCCGAGACTATGTCCCCAGACCCATCCCTGACCCCCCAGACCCCCGCGAGACTATGTCACCGGACCTGCCCCCGAACCCCCTGCCCTCCGACCGCCCCGAGAATATGTCCCCAGACCCGCACCCAGAACCCCCCGAGACTATGTCCCCAGACCCGCCCCCCCCCGACAACACCCGAGACTATGTCCCCAGACCCGACCCCCGAACCCCCGACCCCGACCCCCCCCCCGAGACTATGTCCACAGACCCGCACCCAGAACCCCCCACGCCCGACCCCACCCGAGACAATGTCCCCAAACCCGCACCCCGACCCCCCCGAGACTATGACCCCAGGACCGTCCCCCGACCCCCCCGAGTCTAAGTCCCCAGATCCACCACCCGAACCCCCCGACCCCGACCCCCCCGAGACTATGTCCCCAAATTCGCCCCCCGACGCCCCCCGAGACTATGTCCCCAAACCCGCCCCCCCCGACCCCCCGAGACTATGTCCCCTACCCGCCCCCGACACCCCCAAGACTACGTCCCCAGACCCGCCCACCGACCCCCCCGAGACCATGTCCCCAGACACGCCCCCCGACCCCACCTGCCCCCCGACCCCCCCGAGACCATGTCCCCAGACCCGCGTCCCGACCACCCCCGAGACTATGTCCCCAGACCCGCCCCCGACACACCCGCCCCCCCGACCACCCCGAGACTATGTCCCCAGACCCCTCCCCCGACCCCCCGAGACTATGTCCCCAGGCCCGCCCCCCGACCCACCCACACCCGACCCCACCCGAGACTATGTCCCCAGACCCCTCCCCCGACCCCCCGAGACTATGTCCTCAAACCCGCCCCCCCGACCCCCCCGAGACTATGTCCCCAGACCCCTCCCCCGACCCCCCGAGACTATGTCCTCAAACCCGCCCCCCGACCTCCCGAGACTATGTCCCCAGACCCATCCCCGACCCCCCCAAGACTGTGACCCCAGACCCGCCCCCCGACACCCCCGTGACTGTGTCACCAGACCCGCCCCCCGACCCCCCCGAGACTATGTCCCCAGACCCATCCCCGACCCCCCCAAGACTGTGACCCCAGACCCGCCCCCCGACACCCTCGTGACTGTGTCCCCAGACCCGCCCCCCGCCCCCCCGAGACTCTGACCCCAGACCCGCCCCCCCCACCCCCCACGAGACTATGTCCCCAGAACCGCCACCCGACCCCCCCACCCCTCCCGAGACTGTGTCCCCAGACACGCCACCCGACCCCCCCACTCCACACCCCCCACGAGACTGTGTCCCCAGAACCGCCACCCGACCCCCCCACCCCTCCCGAGACTGTTTCCCCAGACCCGCCACCCGACCCCCCCACCCCCCCGAGACTGTGTCCCCAGAACCGCCACCCGACCCCCCCACCCCCCCGAGACTGTGTCCCCAGACCCGCCCCCCGAACCCCCCCGGGACTGTGTCCCCAGACCCGCGCCCCGAACCCCCCCGAGACTGTGTCCCCAAACCCGCCTCCTGACCCCGCCACCCCCCACCCCCCCGAGACTGTGACCCCAGACCCGCCACCCGACCCCGCCACCCCCCACTCCCCGAGACTGTGACCCCAGACCCGCCACCCGACCCCCCCACTCTCCACCCGCCACGAGACTGTGTCCCCAGAACCACCACCCGACCGCCCCACCCCCCACCCATCCCGAGACTGTGTCCCCAGACCCGCCATCCGACGCCACCACCCCCACCCCACAGAGACTGTGTCCCCAGACCCGCCAACTGACAACCCCACACCCCAAACCCCCCGAGACTGTGTCCCCAGACCCGCCACCCGACCCACCCACTCCCCAAACCACGAGACTGTGTCCCCAGACCCGCCACACGACCCCCCCACCCCCCCGAGACTGTGACCCCAGACCCGCCACCCGAACCCCCCACCCCCCACCCCCCCGAGACAGTGTCCCCAGACCCGCCACCCAACCCCCCCACCCCCACCTCCCCGAGACAGTGTCCCCAGACCCGCCACCCGAACCCTCCACCCCCCACGAGACTGTGTCCCCAGACCCGCCACCCGAACCCTCCACCCCCCCACGAGACTGTGTCCCCAGACCCGCCACACGACCCCCCAACCCCCCGAGACTGTGTCCCCACACCCGCCAACCGACACCCCCCTCCCCCCACCCACCCCGAGACTCTGTCCCCAGACCCGCCACCCGACCCCCCACACCCCCCAGCCCCCCCGAGACTGTGTCCCCAGACCCGCCACCCGACCCCCCCTACCCCCCAGCACCCGAGACTGTGTCGCCAGACCCGCCACCCGACCCCTCCCACCCCCCACCCCCCGAGACTGTGTCCCCAGACCCGCCACCCGACCCCCCACCCCGCACCCCCCCGAGACTGTGTCCACAGACCCGCCACCCGACCCCCCACCCCACACCCCCCCGAGACTGTGTCCACAGACCCGCCACCCGACCCCCCCCCACCCCCAACCACCCGAGACTGTGTCGCCAGACCCGCCACCCGACCCCCCACCCCGCACCCCCCCGAGACTGTGTCCACAGACCCGCCACCCGACCCCCCACCCCGCACCCCCCCGAGACTGTGTCCACAGACCCGCCACCCGACCACCCCACCCCCCCGAGACTATGTCCCCAAACTCTCCAACCGACCCCCCCCACCCCCCCGAGACTACGTCCCCAAGCCCACCACCCGACCATCCGCCCCCCCCACCCCTCCCGAGATTATGTCACCAAACCCACAATCCGACCCCCCCGCCCCAACCCCCAAGACTATGTCCCCAAACCCACCACCCAACCACCCCCACTCCCCACGAGTCTATGTCCCCAAACTCACCAACCGATCCCCCACCGCCCCAACCCCCCCTCAGACTATGTCCCCAAACCCACCCCCCGACCCCCCCCCACACCACCCAGAGACTATGTCCCCAAACCCCCCATCCGACCCCCTCCACCCCCCCGAGACTATGTCCCCAAACCCACCACCCGACCCCCCCCACCCCCCGAGACTATGTCCCCAAACCCACCATCCGCCCCCCCGCCGCCCCCACCCCCCCGAGACTATGTCCCCAAACCCACCACCCGACCCCACCCACCCGATCCGAGACTATGTCCCCAAATCCAACATCCGACAACCCCCCACCCCCCCGAAACAATGTCCCCAAACCCACCACCCGACCCACCGCCCCCGCGACCCCCCCCGAGACTATGTCCCCAAACCCACCACTCGATCGCCCCCCACCCCCCCGAGCGAATGTCCCCAAACCCACCACCCGACCCCCCCACCCCCCCGAGACTATGTCCCCAAACCCACCACCCGACCCCCCCACTTCCCCCGAGACTATGTCCCCAAATCCAACATCCGACAACCCCCCACCCCCCCGAAACAATGTCCCCAAACCCACCACCCGACCCACCGCCCCCGCGACCCCCCCCGAGACTATGTCCCCAAACCCACCACCCGACCACCCTCCCACCCCCCGAGACAATGTCCCCAAACCCACCACCCGACCCCCCCCATGCCCCCCGAGACTATGTCCCCAAACCCACCACCCGACCCCCCCACTTCCCCCGAGACTATGTCCCCAAACCCACCACCCGACCACCCTCCCACCCCCCGAGACAATGTCCCCAAACCCACCACCCGACCCCCCCCATGCCCCCCGAGACTATGTCCCCAAACCCACCACCCGACCCCCCCACTCCCCCCGAGACTATGTCCCCAAACCCACCAACCGATCCCCCGCCGCCCCCATCCCCCCTCAGACTATGTCCCCAAACCCACCACCCGACCACCCCCCCACCCCACCCGGAGACTATGTCCCCAAACCCCCCATCCGACCCCCCCCACCCCCCCGAGACTATGTCACCAAACCCACCACCCGACCCCCCCCCACCCCCCCCGAGAATATGTCCCCAAACCCATCACCCGAGCCCCCCCCACCCCCCTAAGACTATGTCCCAAAACCCACCACCCGACCAGGTTTGCTGAACTTGAAGGATATGGAAACATTGAAGGTGAGATTAATGCACAAAAGCTTGAAATGTGCAGAATTTGATTCATTGCTAGAAAATGAGTTTTCCTGCATACAGAGAACAAAATTTGTTGAAAAATATTGAAATAGGCAAATTGAAGGCTCAGTTCAACAATGAACGTTTGGAAATGTGCACGTTGTAGAAATAGAGATATGAATTCAGATCGACAGTAAAATTTATTGGAGTTTGAGAAATTGTTTGTATTTGGAGAAACGTGTACTGTCAGTGAAAGAGCGCGTTAGGCAATCAGCGAATTTCATGGAAATGGGAGATTTTATGAATTCTACGGATGAGATATATCGATATTTATCGAAAATTCTTGAATTTACACAATTGCCAGAAATTGACAGTTTGATTGATACAGAGAGCAAGGTTTGTAGAATTTGTTAGATATGGAGAAATTGAAGTTGCGGTGAATGCGAAGAACCTGCAAATGATCTGAATCTAATACATTGCTGGAACCTGAGAATTTGTTAGGTACATTGAATTAGATTCACCGATTAAGGGAGAAATGGATGAATTGTAGGTTCTAGTGAATGAGGATCATCTGCAATTCAAGTGATTATTAAGAGTAGTCTGCTTTATGTAGAAAGACAGTGGAAGTTAATGCAGATGGCAGAATGGATGGAAATGGAGAAACTAGTACAATCAGAGAAGGAGCAGAACCTACAACCAATGGATTTAATCAAAATAGAAGATATTAGAAATATGGGGAATGCGAAATATTTGCAGACTGAGAAGATGTAAGAGGTTGACTAATTTTCTGGAATTGGCATTGGGCTTTGCACACCGATCCAGCTTAGCAGACTTTGTGGGATATGGAGAAAATGAATTTGCAGTTATTGCGGAGAACCTGGAAATTTGCTGAATGGAACAAATTGCTGGAAATTGAGAATTTGATAGGTGCAGAGATTTGGATTTGCTAATAAAGAGAGTAATTGTGAAAGTGTATGTTGCCTTGAATGAGAAGGAGCCTGAAATCACGAGCTTGTTCGAAATAAATACATTTGTGCAGCTAGGCTGCAAAACGTACTGGAGAAAGCGATGTTTATGGAAATGGTGAAACCTGTACATTCAGTGAATGATCAGAAGCAAAACGCAGAGAATATCATGGAAATGGTAGATTTGGCAAAACATGAGCAACAAGAACTATCTGCAGATAGAGAAAATGGCAGAAATGATCAATTCATGCAATTTCAAATGCTGCTTCATACAGAGAGCTAGGTTCGCTTAAATTGAAGCATATGGAGACATTGAAGGTGAGATCAATGCACAAAAGCTTGAAATGTGCAGAATATGATTCATTGCTAGAAAATGAGTTTTGCTGCATATAGAGAACTAGATTTGTTGAAAAATATGGAAATAGGCAAATTGAAGGCTCAGTTCAACAATGAACGTTTGGAAATGTACACATGGTAGAAATAGAGATATGAATTCAGATCGACAGTAAAGTTTATTGGAGTTTGAGAAATTGTTTGAATGTGGAGAAACTTGTACGGTCAGTCAAAGAGCACGTGATACAATCAGTGAATTTCATGGAAAAGGGAGATTTTACAAATACTAAGAATGAGATATATCTATTGCTATCAAAAATACTTGAATTTACTCAATAGCCAGAAATTGACAGTTTCATTCATACAGAGAGCAAGGTTTGCAGAATTTGTTGGATATGGAGAAATTGAAGTTGCATTGAATGCAGAGAACCTGTAAATGTGCTGAATCTTATACATTGCTGGAACCTTAGAATTTGTTAGGTACAGAGAAATAGATTTGCCGATTAAGGGAGAAATGGAGAAATTGTAGTTTCTAGTGAATGAGGATCATCTGGAATTGAAGTGATTATTAAGAATAGTGTGCTTTATGTAAAAAGACAGTGGAAGTTAATGCAGAAGACGAAGTTGATGGAAATGGAGAAACTAGTACAAACAGAGAAGGAGCAGAACCTACAATCAAAGGACGTAATCAAACTAGAAGATATTAGAAATATGAGGAATGCGAAATATTTGCAGACTGAGAAGATGCAAGAGGTTGACTAATTTTCTGAAATTGACATTGGGCTTTGCACACAGTGCCAGCTTAGCAGACTTTGTGGGATATGGAGAAAATGAATTTGCAGTTAATGCGGAGAACCTGGAAATTTGCTGAATGGAACAAATTGCTGGAAATTGAGAATTTGATAGGTGCAGAGATTTGGATTTGCTAATAAAGAGAGTAATTGTGAAAGTGTATGTTCCGGTGATTGAGGAGGAGCTTGAAATCAGGAGCTTGTTCGAAATAAATACATTTGCGCAGCTAGGCTTAGAGAAAGAGATGGTTATGGATATAGTGAAACGTGTACATTCGGTGAATGATCAGAAGCAAAACGCAGAGAATATCATGGAATTGGAGGATTTTGCAAAATATAATCAACGAGAACTATCTGCAGATAGAGAAAATGGTACAATATGATCAATTCATAGAATTTGAAATTCTGCTTGATACAGTCAGCTTGGTTTGCTTAAATTGAAGGATATGGAAACATTGAAGATTAATGCACAGAAGCTTGAAATGTGCAGAATTTGATTCATTGCTAGAAAATGAGTTTTCCTGCATACAGAGAACAAGATTTGTTGAAAAATATTGAAATAGGCAAATTGAAGGCTCAGTTCAACAATGAACGTTTGAAAATGTGCACATGGTAGAAATAGAGATATGAATTCAGATCAACAGTAAAGTTTATTGGAGTTTGAGAAATTGTTTGTATTTGGAGAAACTTGTACTCAGTGAAAGAGCACGTAATGCAAACAGCGCATTTCATGGAAATGGGAGATTTTATAAATTCTACAGATGAGATCTATCTATCGAAAATTCTTGAATTTACTCAATTAGCTGAAATTGACAGTTTGATTGATACAGCGAGCAAGGTTTGTAGAATTTGTTGGATATGGAGAAATTGAAGTTGCGGTAAATGCGGAGAACCTGCAAGTGTGCTGAATCTAATGCATTGCTGGAACCTGAGAATTTGTTATGTAGAGAATTAGATTTGCCGATTAAGGGAGAAATGGAGAAATTGTAGTTTCAAGTGAATGGGGATCATCTGGAATTGAAGTGTTTATTAAGAATAGTGTGCTTTATGTAAAAAGACAGTGGAAGTTAATGCAGATGGCGAAGTTGATGGAAATGGAGAAACTAGTACAATCAGAGAAGGAGCAGAACCTACAACCAAAGGATGTAATCAAAATAGAAGATATTAGAAATATGAGGAATGCGAAATATTTGCAGACTGAGAATATGCAAGAGGTTGACTAATTTTCTGAAATTGACATTGGGCTTTGCACACCGAGCCAGCTTAGCAGACTTTGTGGGATATGGAGAAAATGAATTTGCAGTTAATGCGGAGAACCTGGAAATTTGCTGAATGGAACAATTGACTTAAAATGTCTCCACATGTCATGACTCAATATGAATCGACATGACTCGACATGTTTCAACATGTCTTGACATGACTCGACTTGGCTCGACATGTCATTACTCAACAAAACTCAAACATGACTCGACATGACTCGTCATGAAACGACATGATTCAACATGTCTCGAAATGACAGGTCATGCCAAGAATCAACATGACTCTACATTGATCAACATGACTCGAGATGACTCGAGATTACATGACATAAATTGACATGACTTAATATGACTCAACACAACATGACTTGACATGACTCGACAGGACTAGACTTGCCTTGAAATGATTCAACCCGACATGACTCGACATGGCTCAACATGAAATGACTGGATGTAACTCAACATGACGCCACATGACCCGACATGACTCGACATGTCATGACTCAACATGAATCGACATGACTCGACATGTTTCGATATGCCTCGACATGACTTGGCTCGACATGACTCGACACGACTCGACATGATTCAACATGACTCGAGATGCCTCGAGATTACATCACATAAATCGACATGACTCAATATGACTCAACACAACATGACTTCACATGAATCGAGATGACATGACTCGACATGACCCGACATGACCTGACATGAGTCGACATGACATGACTCGACATGACTCGATATGACTCAACACGATTTGACTCGACATGACAAGACTTGACATGAGTCATCATGACTCGACATGACTCAAAATGACAAGAATCAAGATGAGGCGACATGATTAGACATGACTGGAAATCACTTGACTCGACATGCCATGACATGACATGATTTGAGTTGGCTCGACATAACATGAATCGACATTACTCAGCATGACTAAATGTGATATGTCTCGACTTGATTACATATGGCTTGACATAAATCGACATGACTCAACAAGGCTCAACATAACTCGAAATGACATGACATGTCTTGACATGACTTAAAATGTCTCCACATGTCATGACTCAATATGACTTGACATGACACAACATGATTCGACATGCCTCGACATGACTCGACTTGGCTGGACATGTCATTACTCAACAAAGTTCAACATGACTCCACGTGTCATTACTCAACAAAACTCAAACATGACGCGACATGACTCGACATGAATCCACATGATTCAACGTCTCGAAATGACATGTCATGACATGAATCAACATGACTCTACAATAATCAACATGACTCGAGATTACATGACATAAATTGACATGACTCAATATGACTCAACACAACATGACTTGACATGACTCGAGATGTCGTGACTCGACTTCGTTCAACATGACCAGACATGACTCGACAGGACTAGACTTGCCTTGAAATGACTCAACCCGACATGACTCGACATGGCTCGATATGACATGACTGGACCTAACTCAACATGACGCCACACGACTCGACATGACCCGACATGACTCAACATGTCATGAGTCACCATGACTCGACATGACTTGATATGACTCAACACGACTTGACCCGACATGACAAAACTCGACATGAGTCATCATGACGCGACATGATATGACTCAACATGACTCGAAATGACAGGAAACAACATGATTTGACATGACTGGAAATCACATGACATGCCATGACATGATTTGAGATGGCTCGACATGACATGAATCGACATGACTCAGCATTACTAAACGTGATATGACTCGACTTGATTACATATGGCTAGACATAAATTGACATGACTCAACAAGTCTCAACATAACTCAAAATGACATGACATGGCTCGAATTGACTTAAAATGTCTCCACATCATGACTGAATATGAATCGACATGACTCGACATGTTTTGACATGCCTCGACATGACTCGACTTGGCTCGGCATGTCATTACTCATCAAAACTCAACATGACTCGACATAATTCGACATGAATCGACATGATTCAACATGTCTCGAAACGACTCAACATTACTCAACATGACTCGAGATGACATGACATAAATCGACATGACTCAATATGACTCAACACAACATGACTTGACATGACTCGAGATGACATGACTCGACTTCACTCAACATGTTTTGACATGACATGACTCGACATGACTCGACATGACTCGACATGACTCAACTTGGCTTGAAATGACTCAACCCGACATGACTCGACATGGCTCGACATGACAAGACACGACGTAACTCGACATGACATGACTCACCATGACTCGACTTGACCCGACATGACTCAACATGACATGGCTCACCATGACTTGACATGACTCAACACGACTTGACTCGACATGACAAGACGCGACATGAGTCGTCATGGCGCGAAATGCTATGACGCAACATGACTCAACATGACTCAAAATGACAAGAAAAAACATGATTCGACATGACTGGAAATCACATGACTCGACATGACTCAACATGATTTGAGTTGGCTCGACAAGACATGAATCGAAATGACTGAGCATGACTAAACGTGATATGACTCGACTTGATTAGATATGGCTCGACATGAATCGTCATGAATCAACAAGTCTCCACCTAACTCGAAATGACATGACATGTCTCGACTTGACTTAAAATGTCTCCACATGTCATGACTCAACGTGAATTGACATGACTCGACTTGGCTCGACATGACATGACTCAACGTAACTCAACATGACCCAACGTGATTCAACATGATTCGACATGAATCGACATGATTCAACATGGCTCGAGATGCCTCGAGATTACATCACATAAATCGACATGACTCAATATGACTCAACACAACATGACTTCACATGAATCGCGATGACATGACTTGACATGACCCGACATGACCTGACATGAATCGACATGACATGACTCGCCATGACTTGATATGACTCAACACGGTTTGACTCGACATGACAAGACTTGACATGAGTCATCATCACGCGACATGACTCAAAATGACAAGAATCAAGATGAGGCAACATGATTAGACATGACTGGAAATCACTTGACTCGACATGCCGTGACATGACATGATTTGAGTTGGCTCGACATGACATGAATCGACATGACTCAGCATGACTAAGTGATATGACTCGACTTGACTAGACATGACTCGACACGACTCAACATAACCTGACATGACATAACATGACATGATTTGAGTTCGCTCGACATAACATGAATCGACATTACTCAGCATGACTAAACGTGATATGACTCGACTTGATTACATATGACTCGACAAAAATAGACATGACTCAACAAGGCTCAACGTAACTCGAAATGACATGACATGTCTCGAATTAACTTAAAATGTCTCCACATGTCATGACTCAATATGACTTGACATGACTCAACATGATTCGACATGCCTCGACATGACTCTCCTTGGCTTGACATGTCATTACTCAACAAAATTCAACATGACTCCACATGACTCAACATGAATCGACATGATTCAACAAGTCTCGAAATGACGTCATGACACGACTCAACATGACTCTGCATTATTCAACATGACTCGAGATGACTCGAGATTACATGACATAAATCTACATGACTCAATATGACGAAACACAACATGACTTGACATGACTCGAGATGACGTGACTCGACTTCACTCAACATGACCCACCATGACTCGACAGGACTCGACTTGCCTTGAAATGACTCAACACAACATGACATGTCATGGCTCGAAATGACATGACTCGGCGTAACTCAACATGACGCAACATGACTCGACATGACCCGACATGACTCAACATGCCTTGACATAACATGACTCGACTTGACTCAATATGTCTCGACATGACATGACTCAATATCACTCGACATGACTCACACGTCTCAACATGACTCCACTTGAAACAGCATGATTCAAAATGATGCAACATGATTAGACGTGACTCGAAATGACACGACATGACATGACTCGACATGCATCGACGTGACTCGACATGACAAGACATTACGCGACATGATACGTCATGAGTCAACATGAAATGATTCGACATGATTCAATATGACTCATAACGACATGACTCTACATGAATCGATATGACATGATTCGACATGACTTGACATGACTCGACATGACATGAAATGACACGAATCAACATTACTCGACTTGACTTGACATGACTCGACATGATTCGACATGTCTCGACATGACTCGACATGTCTCAAAATGACATGACGTGACAGGAATTGACATAACTCGACATTACTCGCCATGAAATGTTTCGATATGATGCAACAGGACATGACTTGAATTAAATCAACATGAATCGACATGAATTGACATGACTCGACATGTCTCGGCATGACTCAAAATGACATGACGTGACAGGAATTGACATAACTCGACATTACTCGCCATGACTCGACATGACATGAGAAGACACGACATGACCTTACTCAAAATGACTCGACATGACATGCCTCAACATGACTCGACATGAATCAATATTAATTGAGATGATTTGACATGACTCGACATGTCCAGGCTCATCAAAACTCGACATTGCTCGAAATGACATGACATGACATTACTCAACATGACTTGAAATGACTCGACATGACATGCCTCAACATGACTCGACATGACATGATTCCACATGCATCGACATGACATGACATGATGTTACTCGAAATGACTCATCATGAATCGACATGAAATGACTCAACATGACTCGACATAACTCGACATGACTCTATATTACTCAACATGCCTTGACATAACATGACTCGACTTGACTCAATATGTCTCGACATGACATGACTCAATATCACTCGACATGACTCAACACATCTCAACATGACTCCACTTGAAACAGCATGATTCAAAATGATGCGACATGATTAGACGTGTCTCGAAATGACACGACATGACATGACTCGACATGCATCGACGTGACTCGACATGACATGACGTTACGCGACATGATTCGTCATGAGTCGACATGAAATGATTCGACAGATTCGATATGACTCATAATGACATGACTCTACATGAATCGACAATACATGATTTGACGTGACTCGACATAACTTGAATTGATACGTGACATGACGACTCGACATGGCATGATTCGAGATGACTCTACATGACTTGACATTAATCGACATCATTTGACAACATTCGACATAACACAATATGAAATGACATGTCTCACGATGACTCGACATGACATTACTCAACATGACTTGAAATGACTCGACATGACATGACTCAACATGACTTGACATGACAGGACTTGAAATGAATCAACATGACTCGATGTGACTTGAATCGAAATGTATCAACATGACTTGACATGAATTGACAAGGCTCAAAAAGTCTCGACATGACTGGAAATGACAGAACTTGAAATGAATCGACATGACTCAACATTACTTGACATGATTCGAGATGACCCGACAAGACATGACTCAAGAAGACTGGACATGACTCGACATTAATAGAAACATCAGTCGACAAGACTTAACATAACAGGATATGACGAGATGTCTCATCATGACTCGACGTGACACGACATGAAATGCCTCGACATGCATCGACATGATTCGACATGTCATGACTCAATATCAAATGATTCTAATTGAGTCAACATGACATGATTGAACATGACTCAACATGTCTCGACATGACATGATTCGACATGACTCGACATAACATGACTCAAAATGACTCAACACAACATGACTCAAGATGACTCAACATGACTCAATATGACATGCCTTGAAATGAATCAACATTACTGGACATGACTTGAAATGACTCGGCATGACGTGACGCAACATGATTCGACATGATTCTACATAACACAGCATCACATGACTCGACATGACATGACATCACATGAAATGATTCGACATGACTCGACATGACATGACACTAATCAACATCACTCGACATGACTTGACATGACACCACATGACATGACTCAACTTGTTTCAACTTGTCTCGACATGAGATGACTAAATATGACTCGAAATGACTCCACATGTCTCGCGTTGAATCGACATGACATGACTCGATATGACTCAACACGACATGACTCAACATGACTCGACATGACTCAAGATGACAAGACTTGAATTGAATCAACATGACTCGACATGAATTGACATGACTCGACATGTCTCGACATGACTCAATTTGACATGTCGTGACATGAATTGACATAACTCGACATTACTCCCCATTACTCAACATGACTCGATATGACATGAATCAAAATTAACTGACATGATTCGACATGTCCAGGATCGTTATAACGCAACATGACACGACATGTCATGACTCGACATGACTCAAAATGACATGACATGACATTACTCGACATGACTCGTCATGAATCAACATGAAATGACTCAATATGACTCGACATGACTCGACATGACTCGACATGACATGACTCAACATGACGCGACATAAATCGACATGACTATATTTCTCAACTCAACATGTCTTGACATTACATGACTCGACTTGACTCAATATGTCTCGACATGACATGACTCAATATCACTCGACATGACGACTTGAATCAACATGACTCAAAATGATTCCACATGATTAGACATGTCTCAAAATGACACGACATGCATCGCGTGACTCGATATGACATAACAT
The DNA here is from genome assembly GCF_017639515.1 of Carcharodon carcharias. Lineage (NCBI taxonomy): Eukaryota > Metazoa > Chordata > Chondrichthyes > Lamniformes > Lamnidae > Carcharodon > Carcharodon carcharias. The sequence goes on along the minus strand of NW_024470606.1, from coordinate 1,691,979 downwards.
GACGTTACTTGACATGACTCGTCATGAGTTGACATGAAATGACTCGATATCACTCAAAACGACATGACTCTACATAAATCGTCAGTACATGACTTGACATGACTCGACAAGGCATGACTCGAGATGACTCCACATGACTCGACATTAATCGACAACACTCGACAACATTCCACATAACACAATATGAAATGATATGTCTCACGATGACTCAACATGACATGACATGACATTACTTGACATGACTTGAAATGACTCGACATGACATAACTCAATAAGACGCAACATGACATGACTCGAAATGAATCAACATGACTCAACATGACTCGACATTGGTCAACATCACTCGACAAGACTCGACATAACTGGATATGACATGACATGTCTCGTCATGACTCGACATGACACAACATGAAACGCCTCGACATGCATCGACATGACTCGACATGTCATGACTCAACATCAAATGATTCTAATTGAGTCGACATAACATTACTCGACATGACTCAACATGTCTCAACACGACATGACTCGTCATGACTTGACTTTAAATTAATCAACATTACTTGACATGACTTGAAATGACCTGTCATGACGTGACGCAACATGATTCGACATGACTCAACATAACACAGCATGACATGACTCGACATGACATGACACGACATATGACTCAACATGACATGATTCTAATTGAGTCAACATAACATGACTCGATATGACTCAACATGTCTCGACATGACATGATTCGACATGACTTAACATGACATGATGTGACACAAATCAACATTACTCGACATGACTTGACATAACTGGACATGACATGACTCAACTTGTCTCAACTTGTCTCGACATGACGTGACTAAATATGACTCGACATGACTCAAAATGACAAGAATCAACATGAGTCGACATGATTCAACAAGACATGTAAATAACATGACTCGACATGACATGACATGATTTGAGATGGCTCGACATGACATGAATCGACAGGACTCACCATGACTAAACTTGATTTGACTCGACATGACTAGACATGACTCGACATGATTTGAGTTGCCTTGAAATGACTCAACACGACATGACTCGACATGGTTTGACATGACATGACTCGATGTAACATGCATCAACACAACTCGACATGATACAACATGTCATTACTCGACATGACTCGACATGACATGACTCGATGTAACTCGACATGACTCAACATGACTCGACATGACTCAACATGACTCGACATGATTCAACATGTCTCGAAATGATATGTCATGACACGACACGACATGACTCTACATTACTCAACATGACTCAAGATGACATGACATAAATCGACATGACTCGATATGACTCAACACAAGACTTGATATGACATGACTCAACTTGACTCAATAGTCTCGACATGACATGCCTCAATATGACTCGACCTGACCCAAAATATCTTGACATGACTTGACATGACTTGACATGACAACAGTCGACATGAGTCGTCATGACGCAACATGATATGACTCAACATGACTCAACATGACCCGATATGACTCAACACGACTTGACTCGACATGACAAGACTCGACTTCAGTCGTCATGACGCGACATGATATGACTCAACATGACTCGACATGACTCAAACTGACATGAATCAACATGATTCGACATGACTGGAAGTCACATGACTCGACATGACATGACATGATTTGAGATGGCTCGACATAACATGAATCGACATGACTCAGCATGACTAAACATGATATGACTCGACAGGACTCAACTTGCTTTGAAATGACTCAACCCAACATGACTCGATTTGGCTCGACATGAGGTGACTCAACGTAATTCAACATGACTCAACGTGACTCGACATGACTCAACATGAATCGACATGATTCAAAATGTCTCGAAATGACGTCATGACACGACTCAACATGACTACATTACTCAACATGACTCGAGATGATTCGCGATTACATCACATAAATCGACATGACTCAATATGACTCAACACAATATGACTTGACATGACCCGAGATGACATGACTCGACATGGCTCGACATGACATGACTTGACTTCACTCAACATGTCTCGACATGACATGACTCGACATGACCCGACATGACTCCACATGACTCCACATGACATGACTCGCCATGACTCAACACGACTTGACTCAACATGACAAGACTCGACATGAGTCATCATGACGCAACATGATATGACTCAACATGACTCAAAATGACAAGAATCAACATGAGTCGACATGACTAGAAATCACATGACTCGACATGACATGACATGACATGATTTGAGATGGCTCGACATGAAATGAATCGACATGACTCATCATGACTAAACATGATATGACTCGACTTGGCTCGACATGACTCGACAGGACTCAACTTGCCTTGAAATGACTCAACCCGACATGACTCAACATGACTCGACATGACATGACTCAACATGAATCGACATGATTCGACAAGACTCGACATAACTCGACATGACATGAAATGTCTCGACATGACTCGACATGACTTCACATTAATCAACATCACTCGACAAGATTCGACATAACTGGATATGACATGTCATATCTCGAAGGACTCGACATGACTCGACATGAAACCTCATGACATTACTCGACATGCCTTGAAATGACATGACTCAACATGACTCAGCATGACATGACATGACTTGACATGGCATGACTCAAAGTGTCATGACATGATTCTAATTCAGTCGACATGACATGACTCGAGCTGACTCAACATGTCTCGACATGACTCAAAATGACAAGAATCAACATGAGTCGACATGATTCGACAAGACGGGAAATAACATGACTCGACATGACATGATTTCAGATGGCTTGACATGATATTAAACGACATGACTCAGCATGACTAAACTTGATATGACTCGACATGACTAGACATCACTTGACATGACTCGACTCGCCTTGAAATGACTCAACATGACACGAATCGACATGGCTCGACATGAAATGCCTCAACGTAACTCAACATGACTCGACATCAATAGACAAGACTCCACAAGACGCGACATGACGTGAAATGTCTCGACATGACTCGACATGACATGACATGACATTACTCAGCATGACTTGAAATGACTCGACATGACATGACTCAACATGTCATAACTCGAAATGACATGATTCTAATTACGTCGACATGACATGACTCGACTTGACTCAAAATGATAAGAATCAACATGAGTCGACAAGATTGGCAAGACTGGAAATAATATGACTCGACATGACATGACATTAAACGACATGACTCAGCATGATATGACTCGACATGACTAGACATCACTGGACATGACTCGACTTGCCTTGAAATGACTCAACACGACATGACTCGACATGGCTTGACATGACATGACTCGACGTAACTCAACATGACTCAACATGACTCGACATCAATAGACATGACTCCACAAGACTCGACATGACGTGAAATGTCTCGACATGACATGCCTCAACATGACTTGACCTAACATGACATGACATGATTTGAGATGGCTCAACATGACATCAATTGACGTGACTCAGCATGACTAAACATGATATGACTCGATATGACCAGAAATGAATCGACATGATTCAACATATCTGGAAATGACATGTCATGACACAACTCAACATGAATCTACAATACTCGACATGACTCGAGATGACATTACATAAATCGACATGACTCAACACAAAATGGACTTGTCATGACTTGAGATGACATGACTCGACTTGACTCAATAGTCTCGACATGACATGACTCAATATGACTCGTCCTGACCCGACATGTCTCGACATGACTCAACATGACATGACTCGATTGGACATTACTCGACATGACTTGACATGACTCGACATGACTCGACTTGCCTTGAAATGAATCAACACGACATGACTCGAGCGATGGCTCGTCATGACAAGTCTCAACGTAACTCAACATGACTCAACATGAATCGACATGACTCAACATAAATCAACGTGACTCGACAAGTCTCAACATAACACGACACGACATGTCTCGACATGACATGACTCGACATGACTCAACATGACCCGACATGACTCAATATGACATGACTCGACATCACTCAACATGACTCGATTTGACTCGACATGACAAGACTCGACAAGCGTTGTCATTACTCGACATGATATGACTCAACATGACTCAAAACGACAAGAATCAACATGAGTTGACATGATTCGACATGACTGGAAATCACATGACTCGACAGGACATGATTTGAGATGGCTCGACATGACATGAATCGACATGACTCAACATGACTCAACTTGCCTTGATTGACTCAACCCATGACTCGACATGGCTCGACATGACATGACTCGACGTAACTCAACAGGGCTCAACATGACGCGACATGACACGACATGAATAGACATATATCGACAAAACTCGACATAACTCAACATGACTCGACCTTAATCAAAATCACTCGACAAGAATCGACCTGGATATGACATGAAATGTCTCAAAGTACTCGACATGACTCGACATGACTCATCATGACTCGACATGACTCGATATGACTCAACACAACATGAGTCGACATGGCATGACTCGACTTGACTCAACATGTCTCGAAATGACATGACTCGACATGATTCAACATGTCTCGAAATGACATGTCATGACACGACTCGACATGATGCTACATTACTCGACATGACTCGATATGACTCAACACAACATGACCTGACATGACTCGAGATGACATCACTTGTCTCAACATATCTTGACATGACATGACTCAACATGAATTGATATGACTCAACAAGACTCGACAGAACTTGAGATGACATGAAATGACTCGACATGACACCTCATGACATTACTCGACATGACTTGAAATGACTCGATATGACATGACTCAACACGACTCAACATCACTCGACATGACACGACATGACATGGCTCGACATGGCATGACTCAACATTTCATAACTCGAGATGACATGACTCTGAGTCGACATGACATGTCTCGACTTGTCTCGAAATGACATGACTCGACATGACTCCTCATGACTCGACATGACTCAATATGACTCAACACAACATGAGTCGACATGGCATGACTTGACTTGACTCAACATGTCTCGAAATGACATTACTCGACATGATTCAACATGTCTCAAAATGATGTCATGACACGACTCGCCATGATGCCACATTACGCGACATGACTCGAGATGACATGACATAAATCAACATGACTTGATATGACTCAACACAACATGTCTTGACATGACTCGAGATGACATCACTTGACTCAACATATCTCAACATGACATGACTCAATATGATTCGGCATGACATGACTTAACATGGCATGACTCGACATGACATGACTCGAAAGGAATCAACATGACTTGACAGGAATTGACTCGACATGTCTCTCATGACTCGAAATGACATGACGTGACACGAATCGACATGATTCGACATTACTCGACATGATTTGACATGACTTGACATTTCACACCATGACTCGACAAGACATGACGTGACATTACTCGACATGACTTGAAATGACTTGACATGACTTGATAAAAACAAAAATAAAAGCAAAAAAACTGCGGATGCTGGAAATCCAAAACAAAAACAAAAACAGAATTACCTGGAAAAACTCAGCAGGTCTGGCAGCATCGGCGGAGAAGAAAAGAGTTGATGTTTCGAGTCCTCATGACCCTTCGACAGAACTTGAGTTCGAGTCCAAGAAAGAGTTGAAATATAAGCTGGTTTAAGGTGTGTGTGTAGGGGGCGGAGAGAGAGAGAGAGAGAGGTGGAGGGGGGGTGTGGTTGTAGGGACAAACAAGCAGTGATAGAAGCAGATCATCAAAAGATGTCAACAACAATGGTACAAAAGAACACATAGGTGTTAAAGTTAAAGTTGGTGATATTATCTAAACGAATGTGCTAATTAAGAATGGATGGTAGGGCACTCAAGGGATAGCTCTAGTGGGGTTGTTTTTTTTTAAATAATGGAAATAGGTGGGAAAAGGAAAATCTTTATAATTTATTGGAAAAAAAAGGAAGGGGGAAACAGAAAGGGGGTGGAGATGGGGGAGGGAGCTCACAACCTAAAGTTGTTGAATTCAATATTCATGAACACCTGCGGTCTGTCCGCAAGAATGACCCAAACCTCCCTGTCGCTTGCCATTTTAACACTCCACCCTGCTCTCTTGCCCACATGTCTGTCCTTGGCTTGCTGCATTGTTCCAGTGAAGCCCAACGCAAACTGGAAGAACAACACCTCATTTTCCGACTAGGCACTTTACAGTCTTCCAGACTGAATATTGAATTCAACAACTTTAGGTCGTGAGCTCCCTCCCCCATCCCCACCCTCAACATGACCCATCATGACTCGACGGGACTCGACATGACATGACTCGAAATTAATTGATATGACTCGACATGTCCAGGCTCATCATGACTTGACATGTCTTGACATGACACGAAATGACATGACATGCATCGACATGACTCGACATGTCAGAACATGACATTACTCAAATTGACTCATCATGAATTGACATGACATGCCTCAACATTAATCGACATGACTCGACATGACCCGATATGACTCGACATGAGTCGTCATTACTCGACATGATATGACTCAACATGACTCAAAACGACAAGAATCAACATGAGTTGACATGATTCGACATGACTGGAAATCACATGACTCGACATGACATGATTTGAGATGGCTCGACATGACATGAATCGACATGACTCAACATGACTCAACTTGCCTTGATTGACTCAACCCATGACTCGACATGGCTCGACATGACATGACTCGACGTAACTCAACAGGGCTCAACATGACGCGACATGACACGACATGAATAGACATATATCGACAAAACTCGACATAACTCAACATGACTCGACCTTAATCAAAATCACTCGACAAGAATCGACCTGGATATGACATGAAATGTCTCAAAGTACTCGACATGACTCGACATGACTCACCATGACTCGACATGACTCGATATGACTCAACACAACATGAGTCGACATGGCATGACTCGACTTGACTCAACATGTCTCGAAATGACATGACTCGACATGATTCAACATGTCTCGAAATGACATGTCATGACACGACTCGACATGATGCTACATTACTCGACATGACTCGATATGACTCAACACAACATGACCTGACATGACTCGAGATGACATCACTTGTCTCAACATATCTTGACATGACATGACTCAACATGAATTGATATGACTCAACAAGACTCGACAGAACTTGAGATGACATGAAATGACTCGACATGACACCTCATGACATTACTCGACATGACTTGAAATGACTCGATATGACATGACTCAACACGACTCAACATGACTCGACATGACACGACATGACACGATATGGCATGTCTCAACATGTCATAACTCGACATGGCATGATTCTGATTGTGTCGACATGACATGTCTCGACTTGTCTCGAAATGACATGACTCGACATGACTCGTCATGACTCGACATGACTCAATATGACTCAACACAACATGAGTCGACATGACATGACTCGACTTGACTCAACATGTCTCGAAATGACATTACTCGACATGATTCAACATGTCTCAAAATGACGTCATGACACGACTCGCCATGATGCCACATTACGCGACATGACTCGAGATGACATGACATAAATCAACATGACTTGATATGACTCAACACAACATGTCTTGACATGACTCGAGATGACATCACTTGACTCAACATATCTCAACATGACATGACTCAATATGATTCGGCATGACATGACTTAACATGGCATGACTCGACATGACATGACTCGAAAGGAATCAACATGACTTGACAGGAATTGACTCGACATGTCTCTCATGACTCGAAATGACATGACGTGACACGAATCGACATGATTCGACATTACTCGACATGATTTGACATGACTTGACATTTCACACCATGACTCGACAAGACATGACGTGACATTACTCGACATGACTTGAAATGACTTGACATGACTTGATAAAAACAAAAATAAAAGCAAAAAAACTGCGGATGCTGGAAATCCAAAACAAAAACAAAAACAGAATTACCTGGAAAAACTCAGCAGGTCTGGCAGCATCGGCGGAGAAGAAAAGAGTTGATGTTTCGAGTCCTCATGACCCTTCGACAGAACTTGAGTTCGAGTCCAAGAAAGAGTTGAAATATAAGCTGGTTTAAGGTGTGTGTGTAGGGGGCGGAGAGAGAGAGAGAGAGAGAGGTGGAGGGGGGGTGTGGTTGTAGGGACAAACAAGCAGTGATAGAAGCAGATCATCAAAAGATGTCAACAACAATGGTACAAAAGAACACATAGGTGTTAAAGTTAAAGTTGGTGATATTATCTAAACGAATGTGCTAATTAAGAATGGATGGTAGGGCACTCAAGGGATAGCTCTAGTGGGGTTGTTTTTTTTTAAATAATGGAAATGGGTGGGAAAAGGAAAATCTTTATAATTTATTGGAAAAAAAAGGAAGGGGGAAACAGAAAGGGGGTGGAGATGGGGGAGGGAGCTCACAACCTAAAGTTGTTGAATTCAATATTCATGAACACCTGCGGTCTGTCCGCAAGAATGACCCAAACCTCCCTGTCGCTTGCCATTTTAACACTCCACCCTGCTCTCTTGCCCACATGTCTGTCCTTGGCTTGCTGCATTGTTCCAGTGAAGCCCAACGCAAACTGGAAGAACAACACCTCATTTTCCGACTAGGCACTTTACAGTCTTCCAGACTGAATATTGAATTCAACAACTTTAGGTCGTGAGCTCCCTCCCCCATCCCCACCCTCAACATGACCCATCATGACTCGACGGGACTCGACATGACATGACTCGAAATTAATTGATATGACTCGACATGTCCAGGCTCATCATGACTTGACATGTCTTGACATGACACGACATGACATGACATGCATCGACATGACTCGACATGTCAGAACATGACATTACTCAAATTGACTCATCATGAATTGACATGACATGCCTCAACATTAATCGACATGACTCGACATGACCCGATATGACTCGACATGAGTCGTCATTACTCGACATGATATGACTCAACATGACTCGACATGCCTCAAAATGACAGGAATCAACATGAGTTGATATGAATCAACATGACTGGAAATCACATGACTCGACATGATTTGAGATGGCTTGACATGACAAGAATTGACATGACTCAGCATGACTAAACAGGACTAAACATGTCCCAACATGACTCGACAGGACTCAACTTGCCTTGAAATGACACAACCCGACATGACTTGACATGGCTGCACATGACATGACTCAACGTAACTCAACATGACTCGACATGACTCGACATGACTCGACAAGACTCGACATAACTGGATATGACATCAAATGTCTCGAAGGACTTGCCATGACACCTCATGACATTACTCGACGTGACTTGAAATCACTCGATATGACATGACTCAACACGACTCAACATGACTCGACATGACATTCATCAACATGATTCGACATGACTCAAAACGTCCAGACTCATGTCTCGGTATCACACGACATGACATGACATGACATGATTTGAGAAGGCGCGATGTGACATGAATCGACATGACTCAGCATGACTAAACATGATATGACTCGACATGACTAGACATGATTCGACATGACTCGACTTGCCTTGAAATGACGCAACACGACATGACTCGACATGGCTCGACATGACATGACTCGACATAACTCAACATGACTCGACATTAATCAACATCACTTGACAAGACTCGACATAACTGGATATGACTTGAAATGTCACAAAGGACTCAACATGACACCTCATGACATTACTCGACATGACTCAACATCACTCGAGATGATACGACATGGCATGACTCAACATTTCATAACTCGAAATGACATGACTCGATATGACTCAACACAACATGAGTCGACATGGCATGACTCGACTCAACATTTCTCGAAATGACATGACTCAACATGTCTCAAAATGACGTCATGACACGACTCGACATGACGCTACATTACTCGATATGACTCGAGATGACATGACATAAATCAACATGACTCGATATGACTCAACACAACATGACTTGACATGACTCGAGATGACATCACTTGACTCAACATATCTCAACATGACATGACTCAATATGATTCGATATGACTTGACATGACATGCCTCAATATAACTCGACATAACATGACTAAACGTGGCATGACTCGACATGACATGACTCGAAAGGAATCAACATGACTCGACAGGAATTGACATGACTCGACATGTCTCTCATGACTCGAAATGACATGACGTGACACGAATCAACATGATTCGACATTATTCGACATGATTTGACATGACTTGACATTTCACACCATGACTCGACAAGACATGACGTGACATTACTCGACATGACTTGAAATGACTTGACATGACTTGAAATGACTTGACATGACATGCCTCAACATGACCCATCATGACTCGACGGGACTCGACATGACATGACTCAAAATTAATTGATATGACTCGACATGTCCAGGCTCATCATGACTTGACATGTCTTGACATGACACGACATGACATGCATCGACATGACTCGACATGTCAGAACATGACATTACTCAAATTGACTCATCATGAATTGACATGACATGCCTCAACATTAATCGACATGACTCAACATGACTCGACATGACCCGATATGACTCGACATGAGTCGTCATTACTCGACATGATATGACTCAACATGACTCGACATGCCTCAAAATGACAGGAATCAACATGAGTTGACATGAATCAACATGACTGGAAATCACATGACTCGACATGATTTGAGATGGCTTGACATGACAAGAATTGACATGACTCAGCATGACTAAACAGGACTAGACATGTCCCAACATGACGCGACAGGACTCGACTTGCCTTGAAATGACACAACCCGACATGGCTGCACATGACATGACTCAACGTAACTCAACATGACTCGACATGACTCGACAAGACTCGACAAGACTCGACAAGACTCGACAAGACTCGACAAGACTCGACAAGACTCGACAAGACTCGACAAGACTCGACATAACTGGATATGACATCAAATGTCTCGAAGGACTTGCCATGACACCTCATGACATTACTCAACATGACTTGAAATCACTCGATATGACATGACTCAAAATCACTCGATATGACATGACTCAACACGACTCAACATGACTCGACATGACATTCCTCAACATGATTCGACATGACTCAACTCGTCCAGACTCATCATGTCTCGGTATCACTCGACATGACATGACTCGACATGACTCTATAGGACTCAACACGACATGACTCAGAATGACTACACATATGACTTGACATGACTAGACATGTCTCGACATGACTCGACCGGACTCGACATGACCCGACATGACTCAACGTGACTCAATATGACTAAGCACGACATGAATCAGCATGACTACACAGGATGAGTCGTCATTACTCGACATGATATGACTCAACATGACTCGGCATGACTCAAAATGCCAAGATTCAACATAAGTCGACATGACTGGAAATCACATGACTCGACATAACATGACATGATTTGAGATGGCTTGACATGACATGAATCGACATGACTCAGCAAGACTCAAAATGATATGACTCGATATGACTAGACAGGACTCGACTTGCCTTGAAATGAATCAACCTGACATGACTCGACATTGCTCAACATGCCATGACACGACGTAACTCATCATGACTCGACATGACTCGACATAAATCGACATGACTCGACAAGATTCGACATAACTTGACACGACATGAAATATCTCAAAATGACTCAACATTAATCAACATCACTTGACAAGACTCAACATAACTGGATATGACATGACATATCTCGAAGGACTCAACATGTCTCGACATGACATGACTCGACATGACCCGACATGACTCAACATGGCATAACTCCACATGACTCAAAATGACAAGACTCGACATGAGCTGACATGACTCGTAATGAATTGACATGTCATGACTCAAGATTACTCAACATGACTCGAATCGAAATGTCTTGACATCACATGACTTGACATGACTCAACATAACTCGACATGACTCGATATGAAACAACACAAGACTCGACATGACCCGACATGATATGACTCAACATGACTCGACATAGCTCGACATGACTCGACAACACTCGACATAACTCAACATGACATGACATGTATCGACATGACTTGACACGACTCAACATGACATTACTTGACATGACTTGAAATGACTCGACATGACATGCCTCAACATGACTCGACATGGCTCGACATGACATGACCCGAAATTATTTGACATGACTCGACATGTCCAGGGTCATCAAAACTCGAAGTGACTCGACATGACTTGACATGACGTTACTCGACATGACTTGCCATGAATTGACAATGACATGACTCAACATGACTCGACATTACTCAACTTGCCTTGAAATGAATCAACACGACATGACTCGACATGGCTCGTCATGACATGTCTCAACGTAACTCAACATGACTCGACATTAATCAACATCACTCGACAAGACTCGACATAACTGGATATGACATGACATGTCTCAAAGGATTCGACATGACTCGACATGACACCTCATGACATTACTCGACATGAATTGAAATGACTCGATATGACATGACTCAACACCACTCAACATCACTTGACATGACACGACATGACATGGCTCGACATGGCACGAATCAACATTTCATAACTTGAGATGACATGACTCTAATTGAGTCGACATGACATGTCTTGAAATGACATGACTCGACATGACTCGTCATGACTCGACATGACTCGATATGACTCAACACAACATGAGTCGACATGGCATGACTCGACTTGACTCAACATGTCTCGAAATGACATGACTCGACATGATTCAACATGTCTCGAAATGACATGTCATGACATGACTCGACATGATGCTACATTATTTGACATGACTCGAGATGACTCGAGATGACATGGCATAAATCGACATGACTCGATATGACTCAACACAACATGACCTGACATGACTCGAGATGACATCACTTGTCTCAACATATCTTGACATGACATGACTCAACATGAATCGATATGACTCAACAAGACTCGACAGAACTTGAGATGACATGAAATGACTCGACATGACACCTCATGACATTACTCGACATGACTTGAAATGACTCGATATGACATGACTCAACACCACTCAACATCACTCGACATGACACGACATGACATGGCTCGACATGGCATGACTCAACATTTCATAACTCGAGATGACATGACTCTGAGTCGACATGACATGTCTCGACTTGTCTCGAAATGACATGACTCGATATGACTCAACATGTCTCGGAATGACATGATTCGACTTGATTCAACATGTCTCGAAATGACGTCATGACACGACTCGACATGACGCCACATTACTCGACATGACTCGAGATGACATGACATAAATCGACATGACTCGACATGACTCAACACAACATGACTTGACATGACTCGAGATGACATCACTTGACTCAACATATCTCGACATGACAACTCAACATGATTCGACATGACTTGACATGCCTCAATATGACTCGACATAACATGACTAAACATGGCATGACTCGACATGACATGACTCGAAAGGAATCAACATGACTCGACAGGAACTGACAGGACTCGACATGTCTCTCATGACGCAAAATGACATGACGTGACACGAATCGACATGATTCCACATTGCTCGACATGACATGACTCGACGTAACTCAACATTACTTGACATGACTCGACATAAATCGACATGACTCGACAAGATTCGACATAACTTGACATGACACGAAATGTCTCAAAATGACTCAACATTAATCAACATCACTTGACAAGACTCAACATAACTGTATATGACATGACATATCTCGAAGGACTCAACATGTCTCAACATGACCCGACATGACTCAACATGGCATGACTCCACATGACTCAAAATGACAAGACTCGACATGAGCTGACATGACTCTTAATGAATTGACATGTCATGACTCAAGATTACTCAACATGACTCGACATGACTTGAATCGAAATGACTCGACATCACATGACTTGACATGACTCGACATGACTCAATATGAAACAACACAAGACTCGACATGACCCGACATGACATGACTCGACATGACTCAATATGCCTCGACATGACATGACTAAATATGACGCGACATGACTCGACATGAATCGACATATATCGACAAGACTCAACATGACTCGACATGAATCGACATATATCGACAAGACTCAACATGACTCAACATGACTCGCAATGATATGACTCAACATGACTCAAAATGACAAGACCCGACATGAGCTGACATTACTCAACATGACTCGTCATGAATCGACATGACATGAATCGAAATGACTCAACATGACACAACATCACATGAATTGACATGACTTGAAATGACTCGACATGACATGCCCCAACATGAATTGACATGGCTCAACATGACATGACTCGAAATTATTTGACATGACTTGACATGTCCAGGCTCATCATGACTCGACATGGCTTGACATGACATTACTCTACATGACATGCCATGAATCGAAAATGACATGACTCAACATTACTCGACATGATTTCACAGGACTCGACATGACTCGACTTGAAATGAATCAACACGACATGGCTCGTCATGACATGTCTCGACGTAACTCAACATGACTCAACATGAGCCGACATGACTCGACATGAATCGACATGACAAGACTCGACATGAGTCATGACTCGACATGACTCAAAATGACAAGAATCAACGAGTCGACATGATTCGACATGACTGGAAATCACATGACTCAACATGACTTGACATGATTTGAGATGACTCAATATGATATGAATCGACATGAGTCAGCATTACTAAACATGATATGTCTCGACATGACTTGACATGACTCGACTTGCCTTGAAATGACTCAACACGACATGACTCGACGTAACTCAACGTGTCTCAACATAACTCAACATGAATCGATATGACTCGACAAGACTTGACATAACTCGACATGACATGACATGTATCGACATGACTTGACACGACTCAACATGACATTACTTGACATGACTTGAAATGACTCGACATGACATGCCTCAACATGACTCGACATGGCTCGACATGACATGACCCGAAATTATTTGACATGACCCGACATGTCCAGGGTCATCAAAACTCGAAGTGACTCGACATGACTTGACATGACGTTACTCGACATGACTTGCCATGAATTGACAATGACATGACTCAACATGACTCGACATTACTCAACTTGCCTTGAAATGAATCAACACGACATGACTCGACATGGCTCGTCATGACATGTCTCAACGTAACTCAACATGACTCGACATGACTCGACATTAATCAACATCACTCGACAAGACTCGACATAACTGGATATGACATGACATGTCTCAAAGGATTCGACATGACTCGACATGACACCTCATGACATTACTCGACATGAATTGAAATGACTCGATATGACATGACTCAACACCACTCAACATCACTTGACATGACACGACATGACATGGCTCGACATGGCACGAATCAACATTTCATAACTTGAGATGACATGACTCTAATTGAGTCGACATGACATGTCTTGAAATGACATGACTCGACATGACTCGTCATGACTCGACATGACTCGATATGACTCAACACAACATGAGTCGACATGGCATGACTCGACTTGACTCAACATGTCTCGAAATGACATGACTCGACATGATTCAACATGTCTCGAAATGACATGTCATGACATGACTCGACATGATGCTACATTACTTGACATGACTCGAGATGACTCGAGATGACATGGCATAAATCGACATGACTCGATATGACTCAACACAACATGACCTGACATGACTCGAGATGACATCACTTGTCTCAACATATCTTGACATGACATGACTCAACATGAATCGATATGACTCAACAAGACTCGACAGAACTTGAGATGACATGAAATGACTCGACATGACACCTCATGACATTACTCGACATGACTTGAAATGACTCGATATGACATGACTCAACACCACTCAACATCACTCGACATGACACGACATGACATGGCTCGACATGGCATGACTCAACATTTCATAACTCGAGATGACATGACTCTGAGTCGACATGACATGTCTCGACTTGTCTCGAAATGACATGACTCGATATGACTCAACATGTCTCGGAATGACATGATTCGACTTGATTCAACATGTCTCGAAATGACGTCATGACACGACTCGACATGACGCTACATTACTCGACATGACTCGAGATGACATGACATAAATCGACATGACTCGACATGACTCAACATGACTTGACATGACTCGAGATGACATCACTTGACTCAACATATCTCGACATGACAACTCAACATGATTCGACATGACTTGACATGCCTCAATATGACTCGACATAACATGACTAAACATGGCATGACTCGACATGACATGACTCGAAAGGAATCAACATGACTCGACAGGAACTGACAGGACTCGACATGTCTCTCATGACGCAAAATGACATGACGTGACACGAATCGACATGATTCCACATTGCTCGACATGACATGACTCGACGTAACTCAACATTACTTGACATGACTCGACATAAATCGACATGACTCGACAAGATTCGACATAACTTGACATGACACGAAATGTCTCAAAATGACTCAACATTAATCAACATCACTTGACAAGACTCAACATAACTGTATATGACATGACATATCTCGAAGGACTCAACATGTCTCAACATGACCCGACATGACTCAACATGGCATGACTCCACATGACTCAAAATGACAAGACTCGACATGAGCTGACATGACTCTTAATGAATTGACATGTCATGACTCAAGATTACTCAACATGACTCGACATGACTTGAATCGAAATGACTCGACATCACATGACTTGACATGACTCGACATGACTCGACATGACTCAATATGAAACAACACAAGAAGACTCGACATGACCCGACATGACATGACTCGACATGACTCAATATGCCTCGACATGACATGACTAAATATGACGCGACATGACTCGACATGAATCGACATATATCGACAAGACTCAACATGACTCGACATGAATCGACATATATCGACAAGACTCAACATGACTCAACATGACTCGCAATGATATGACTCAACATGACTCAAAATGACAAGACCCGACATGAGCTGACATTACTCAACATGACTCGTCATGAATCGACATGACATGAATCGAAATGACTCAACATGACACAACATCACATGAATTGACATGACTTGAAATGACTCGACATGACATGCCCCAACATGAATTGACATGGCTCAACATGACATGACTCGAAATTATTTGACATGACTTGACATGACTTGACATGTCCAGGCTCATCATGACTCGACATGGCTTGACATGACATTACTCTACATGACATGCCATGAATCGAAAATGACATGACTCAACATTACTCGACATGATTTCACAGGACTCGACATGACTCGACTTGAAATGAATCAACATGACATGGCTCGTCATGACATGTCTCGACGTAACTCAACATGACTCAACATGAGCCGACATGACTCGACATGAATCGACATGACAAGACTCGACATGAGTCATGACTCGACATGACTCAAAATGACAAGAATCAACGAGTCGACATGATTCGACATGACTGGAAATCACATGACTCAACATGACTTGACATGATTTGAGATGACTCAATATGATATGAATCGACATGAGTCAGCATTACTAAACATATGTCTCGACATGACTTGACATGACTCGACTTGCCTTGAAATGACTCAACACGACATGACTCGACGTAACTCAACGTGTCTCAACATAACTCAACATGAATC
The DNA here is from genome assembly GCF_017639515.1 of Carcharodon carcharias. Classification (NCBI taxonomy): domain Eukaryota; kingdom Metazoa; phylum Chordata; class Chondrichthyes; order Lamniformes; family Lamnidae; genus Carcharodon; species Carcharodon carcharias. The sequence goes on along the minus strand of NW_024470606.1, from coordinate 1,673,910 downwards.
GATATGACTCGACAAGACTTGACATAACTCGACATGACATGAAATGTCTCGACATGACACGACATGACGTTACTTGGCATGACTTGGCGTGCCTCAAGGTGACTCGACATGTCCAGGCTTGTCATGAATCGACATGACTCGACATGTCTTGACCTGACATGACTCAACATGACACGACATGACCCGACATGACTCAACATGACATGACTCGATATGACTCAACACAAAATGACTCGACATGACAAGACCCGACATGAGTCGTCATTACTCAACGTGATATGATATTATTTGAGATGGCTCGACATGACTCAGCATGACTAAACATGATATGACTCGACATGACTAGACATGACTCAACATGACTCAACTTACCTTGAAATGATTCAACCCGATGTAACTCAACACGACTCGACATAAATCGACATGACTCGACAAGACTCACCATAACTCGACATTAATCAACATCACTCGACAAGACTAGAAATAACTGGATATGACATGACATGTCTCGAAGGACTTGGCATGACTCGACATGACACCTCATGACATTACTCGTCATGACTTGAAATGACTCAATATGACATGACTCAACGCGACTCAACATCACTCGACATGACATGACTCGACATGGCATGACTCAACATGTCATAACTCGAGATGACGACTCTAATTGAGTCGACATGACATGACTCGACGACAACATTTCTCGAAATGACATGACTCGACATGATTTGATAGGACTCAACACGACATGAGTCAACATGGCATGACATGACTTGGCTCAACATGTCTCGAAATGACATGACTCGACATGATTCAACATGTCTCGAAATAACGTCATTACACGAATTGACATGACTCTACATTACTCGACATGACTCGAGATGACATGACATAAATCGACATTGACTCGATATGACTCAACACATGATTTGACATGACTCGAGATGACATGACTTGACACAACATATCTCGACATGACATGACTCAACATGGCATGACTCGCCATGACTCAACATGACTCGAAATGATATGACTTAACATGACTCAAAATGACAAGACTCAACATGAGCTGACATGGCTCGACATGACTGAACATGACATTATTCGACATGACTCATGAATCGACATGTCTAGACTCAACATTACTCAACATGACTCGACATGACATGAATCGAAATAACTCGACATCAAATGACTCGACATGACTCAACATAACTCGACATGACTCGATATTAACCAACCCAAGAAGACTCGACGTGACCCGACATGACATGACTCGCCATGACTCAATTTACCTCGACATGACATGACTAGATATGACTCGACATGGATTGACATGTGTCGACAACACTTGACATGACATGACATGTCTCGACATGACTCGACATGACTTGAAATGACTCGACATGAAATGCCTAAACATGACTCGACATGGCTCGACATGACGTGTCATCATGACTCGACATGATATGACGCAACCTGTCTCGACATGACTCAAAATGACAAGAATCAACATGAGTCGACATGACTGGAAATCACATGCTTCGACATGACATGATTTGAGATGGCTCGACATGACATGAATCGACATGACTCAGCATTACTAAACATGATATGAATCGACATGACTTAACATGACTTGACATGACACGACTTGCCTTGAAATGACTCAACACGACATGACTCGACGTAACTCAACATGTCTCAACATGACTCGACATGAATCGGTATGACTCGACAAGACTCGACATAACTCGACATGACATTACTTGGCAAGACTTGAAATGACTCAACATGGCATGCATCAACATGACTCGACATGTCCAGGCTTGTCATTAATCAACATGACTCGACATCTCGACCTGACATGACTCGACATGATTCGACATGACTCGACATGACATGACTCGATATGACTCAACACATGACTCAACATGACAAGACTCGACATGAGTCATCATTACTCGACATGATATGACTCAACATGACTCGACATGCCTCAAAATCACAAGAACCAACATGAGTCGACATGATTCGACATAACTGGAAATCACATGACTCAACATGACATGACATGATTTGAGATGGCTCAACATGACATGAATCGACATGACTCAGCATGACTAAACATGACATGACTCGACATGACACGACTTGACATGGCATGACTCTAATTGAGTTAACATGACTCGACATGGCATGCGTCAACATGACTCGACATGACTCGACATGTCCAGGCTTGTCATGAATCGACATAACTCGACATTTTTCGACCTGACATGACTCGACATGATTTGATGGCTTGAAATGACATGAATCGACATGACTCAGCATGACTAAACATGAAATGACTCAACATGACTAGACATGACTAGACATGACTCGACATGTCTTGACCTGACATGACTCAACATGACACGACATGACCCGACATGACTCAACATGACATGACTCGATATGACTCAACACAAAATGACTCGACATGACAAGACCCGACATGAGTCGTCATTACTCAACGTGATATGATATTATTTGAGATGGCTCGACATGACTCAGCATGACTAAACATGATATGACTCGACATGACTAGACATGACTCAACATGACTCAACTTACCTTGAAATGATTCAACCCGATGTAACTCAACACGACTCGACATAAATCGACATGACTCGACAAGACTCACCATAACTCGACATTAATCAACATCACTCGACAAGACTAGAAATAACTGGATATGACATGACATGTCTCGAAGGACTTGGCATGACTCGACATGACACCTCATGACATTACTCGTCATGACTTGAAATGACTCAATATGACATGACTCAACGCGACTCAACATCACTCGACATGACATGACTCGACATGGCATGACTCAACATGTCATAACTCGAGATGACGACTCTAATTGAGTCGACATGACATGACTCGACGACAACATTTCTCGAAATGACATGACTCGACATGATTTGATAGGACTCAACACGACATGAGTCAACATGGCATGACATGACTTGGCTCAACATGTCTCGAAATGACATGACTCGACATGATTCAACATGTCTCGAAATAACGTCATTACACGAATTGACATGACTCTACATTACTCGACATGACTCGAGATGACATGACATAAATCGACATTGACTCGATATGACTCAACACATGATTTGACATGACTCGAGATGACATGACTTGACACAACATATCTCGACATGACATGACTCAACATGGCATGACTCGCCATGACTCAACATGACTCGAAATGATATGACTTAACATGACTCAAAATAACAAGACTCAACATGAGCTGACATGGCTCGACATGACTGAACATGACATTATTCGACATGACTCATGAATCGACATGTCTAGACTCAACATTACTCAACATGACTCGACATGACATGAATCGAAATAACTCGACATCAAATGACTCGACATGACTCAACATAACTCGACATGACTCGATATTAACCAACACAAGAAGACTCGACGTGACCCGACATGACATGACTCGCCATGACTCAATTTACCTCGACATGACATAACTAGATATGACTCGACATGGATTGACATGTGTCGACAACACTTGACATGACATGACATGTCTCGACATGACTCGACATGACTTGAAATGACTCGACATGAAATGCCTAAACATGACTCGACATGGCTCGACATGACGTGTCATCATGACTCGACATGATATGACGCAACCTGTCTCGACATGACTCAAAATGACAAGAATCAACATGAGTCGACATGACTGGAAATCACATGATTCGACATGACATGATTTGAGATGGCTCGACATGACATGAATCGATATGACTCAGCATTACTAAACATGATATGAATCGACATGACTTAACATGACTTGACATGACACGACTTGCCTTGAAATGACTCAACACGACATGACTCGACGTAACTCAACATGTCTCAACATGACTCGACATGAATCGGTATGACTCGACAAGACTCGACATAACTCGACATGACATTACTTGGCAAGACTTGAAATGACTCAACATGGCATGCATCAACATGACTCGACATGTCCAGGCTTGTCATTAATCAACATGACTCGACATCTCGACCTGACATGACTCGACATGATTCGACATGACTCGACATGACATGACTCGATATGACTCAACACATGACTCAACATGACAAGACTCGACATGAGTCATCATTACTCGACATGATATGACTCAACATGATTCGACATGCCTCAAAATCACAAGAACCAACATGAGTCGACATGATTCGACATAACTGGAAATCACATGACTCAACATGACATGACATGATTTGAGATGGCTCAACATGACATGAATCGACATGACTCAGCATGACTAAACATGACATGACTCGACATGACACGACTTGACATGGCATGACTCTAATTGAGTTAACATGACTCGACATGGCATGCGTCAACATGACTCGACATGACTCGACATGTCCAGGCTTGTCATGAATCGACATAACTCGACATTTTTCGACCTGACATGACTCGACATGATTTGATGGCTTGAAATGACATGAATCGACATGACTCAGCATGACTAAACATGAAATGACTCAACATGACTAGACATGACTAGACATGACTCGACTTGCCTTGAAATGTCGCAACCCAACATGACTCGACCTGACACGACATGTCATGACGTGACATGACATGACTCAACGTGACTCGACACGGCTTGATTCGAGATGACTAGACATGACCTGACATCTCATAAGACGACATAAAGTGAATCGAAATTAATCAACATGACTTGAAATGAATCGACATGACATGTCATGACATGACATGACTCAATATGACTCGACATGATTCGATATGACTCAATAAGACATGACTGAAGATGACTCGACATGACTCGACATTAATCAACATCACTCGACAAGGCATGACATAACTCAATATGACATGACATGTCTCATGATGATTCGCCATGATACATGATATGACATTAAACAACATGATTTGACATGACTCGACATGACATGTCTCAACATGAATCGCCAGTACACGAAACAACATGACTCGACAGGGCTCAACTTGATACTACGTGACATGACATGATTTGACGTGACTCGGCACGGCATGACGCGAGATAACTCGACATGACTCGACGTCACGTGACTCGAAAGGAATCAACATGACTCGACAGGAATTGACATGACTCGACATGTCTCCATGACTCGAAATGACATGGCGTGACACAAATCAACATGACTCAACATTACTCGACATGATTTGACATTTCCTAACATGACTCGACATGACTCGACAAGACACGACATGCCATTACTCGACATGACTTGAAATGACTCGACATGACATGCCTCAACATGACCCACCATGACTCGACGGGACTCGACATGACATGATTCGACATGCATCAACATGACTCGACATGTCACAACATGACATTACTCAAATTGACATCATGAATCGACATGACATGACTCAACAGTAATCGACATGACTCAGCATGACTCGACATGCCTCAAAATGACAAGAATCAACATTAGTCGACATGAATCGACATAACTGGAAATCACATGACTCGACATGACATGATTTGAGATGGCTTGACATGACTCGACAGGACTCAGCTTGCCTTGAAATGACACAACCAGACATGATTTAACATGGCTCCACATGACATGACTCAACGTAACATGACTCAACATGATTCATCATGACATTCCTAAACATGACTCGACATGTCCAGACTTGTCATGTCTCGGTATCACTCGACATATCTCGACATGACATGACTCGACGTGACTCAATATGACTCAACACGACGACTCAGAATGACTACACATGATATGACTTGACATGACTAGACATGTTTCGACATGACTCGATAGGACTCAATATGACTCAACATCACATGAATCAGCATGACTACACGATATGAGTTGTCATTACTTGACATATGACTCAACATGACAAAATGACAAGAATCAACATAAATCGACATGATTCGACATGACTGGAAATCATGTGACTTGACATGACATGAATCGACATGACCCAGCATGCCTACAAATGAATTGACTCGATATGACTAGACACGTCTCGACATGACTCGACAGGACACGACTTGCCTTGAAATGAATCAACCCGACATGACTCAACATGACTCGACATAAATCGACATGACTCGATATGACTCGACATAAATCGGCATGACTCGACATTAATCAACATCACTCGACAAGACTCGACATAACTGGATGTGACATGAAATGACTCGAAGGACTCGACATGACACCTCATGACATTACTTGACATGACTTGAAATGACTCGATATGACATGACTCGACATGACTCAACATCACTCGACATGACATGACATGATACCACTTGACATGGCATGACTCAACATGTCATAACTCGAAATGACATGACTCTAATTGAGTCGACAGGACATGACTCAACTTGACTCAACATGTCTCGAAATGACATGACTCGACATGACTCAATAGGACTCAACACGACATGAGTCGACATGGCATGACATGACTTGACTCAACATGTCTCGAAATGACATGACTCGACATGATTCTACATTACTCCACATGACTTGAGATGACTCGAGATGACACGACATAAATCGACATGACTTGATATGACTCAACACAACATGACTCGAGATGACATGACTTGACACAACATATTTTGACATGACATGACTCAATACGATTCGACGTGACTGGACATGACATGCCTCAACATGACTCAACATAACATGACTCAACATGACATGACTCAACATGACATGACTCGACATGACATGACTCAACATGACATGACTCGACATGACTCAACGTGACATGACTCGACATGACTCAACATGACGCGAAATGATATGACTCAACATGACCGAAATGACTCAAAATGACAAGACTCGACATGAGTGGACATGACTTTACTCAACATGACTCGTCATGAATTGACATGTCTAGACTCAACATTACTCAACATGACTCGACATGAATCGAAATGACTCGACATCACATGACTTGACATGACTCGACATAACTCAACATGACTCGATATGAACCAACACAAGAAGACTCTACATGACTCGACATGACATGACTCGCTATGACCCAATGTGCCTCGACATGACACGAGTAAATATGACTCGACATGACTCGACATGGATTGACATGACTCGACAACACTCGACATAACATGACATGTCTCGACATGACTTGAAATGACTCAACATGACATGCCTCAACATGACTCGACATGGCTCGACATGACATGACTCGAAAATAATTGACATGACTCGACATGACTCAACACGTCCAGGCTCGTCATGACTCGACATGACTTGACATGACGTTACTCGACATGACACGACATGGCTCGTCATGACATGTCTCGACGTAATTCAACATGACACGACATCTTTCGACATGACTCGACCTGACCCGACACGGCATGACTCAAGGTGACTCGACATGACCTGACATATCATAACTCATGATGTGACTTGAAATGAATCAACATGACTCAAAATGAATCGAGATGGTTCGACATGTCTCAAAATGACATGTCATGGCATGACTCGACATGATTTGAGATGACTCAAGGTGACTCGACATTACTCGACATGATTCGAGATGACTCGACAAGACATGACTGAAGACGACTCAACATGACTCGACATTAATCTATATCACTCGACAAGGCATGAAATAACTCCATATGACATGACATATCTCGCCATGACTCGACATTACACGACATGACATTAAACGACATGATTTGACATGACTCGACATGACATGACTCAACGTGACTCGACATGAATCGCCAGTACACGACTCGACGTGACTCAACATGACTCAACTTGATACCACATGACATGACGTAACATGACTCAACATTAATCGAAACGACTCGACATGACGAGTCAACATGACTCGAAAAAAATCGACATTACTCGATATGACTTGACACGACTCCCCATGACTCAACATGTCACGAAATGTTTCAATATGACATGACTCGACATGACTCAATACGATTCAACATAACATAACTCGACATGAATCGACATGACATGACATGACGTTACTCGACATGACTTGACATGAATCGACAATGACATGACTCAACATTACTCCACATTACTCGACATGACGACGTGACTCGACATGACTCGAGTTGCCTTGAAATGAATCAACACGACATGACTCGACATCGCTCGTCATGACATGTCTCGACGTAACTCAACATGACTCGACATGACTTGACATGATTCAACATGACTCAAGTCTCAATATGACATGACATGTCTCGACTTGACTCAACATGTCTCCACATGTCTTGACTCAATATGACTCAACATGACTTGACATCTTTCGACATGACTCGACCTGACCCGACACGGCATGACTCAAGGTGACTCGACATGACCTGACATATCATAACTTGTCATGATGTGACTCAAAATGAATCAACATGACTCAAAATGAATCGACATGTCTCAAAATGACCTGTCATGGCATGACTCGACATGATTCCACATTACTCGACATGATTTGAGATGTCTCGAGATGATACGACATAAATCGGCATGACTTGATATGACTCAACACAACATGACTTGACATGACTCGAGATGACATGACTTGACTTGACACAACATATCTCGACATGACATGACTCAATGATTCAACATGACTCGACATGACATGCCTCAACATGACTCGACATAACATGACATGACTCGACATGACTCAACATGACTCAAAATGATATGACTCGACTTGACGCAAAATGACAAGACTCGACATGAGCTGACATGACTCGACATGACTGGACATGACATTACTCGACATGACTCGTCATGAATCGACATGTCTAGACTCAACAGTACTCAACATGAATCAACATGACATGAATTGAAATGACTCGACATCACATGACTCGACATAACTCGACATGACTCGATATGAACCAACGCAAAAAGACTCGACATGACATGACTCGCCATGACTCAATATGCCTCGACATGAGTCGACATGGATTGACATGACTCGACAACACTCGACATAACATGACATGTCTCGACATGACTTGAAATGACTCGACATGACATGCCTCAACATGACATGACATGCCTCAACATGACTCGACATGGCTCGACATGACATGACTCGAAAATAATTGACATGACTCGACATGACTCAACACGTCCAGGCTCATCATGACTCGACATGACTTGACATGACGTTACTCGACATGACTTGCCATGAATCGACAATGACATGACTCAACATTACTCCACATTATTCGACATGACTTGACATGACTCGACATGACTCGATATGAACCAACACAAGAAGACTCGACATGACCCGACATGACATGACTCGTCATGACTCAATATGCCTCGACATGGATTGACATGACTCGACAACACTTGACATAACATGACATGTCTCGACATGACTTGAAATGTCTCGACATGACTTGAAATGACTCAACATGACATGCCTCAACATGACATGACATTCCTCAACATGACTCGACATGACTCGAAAATAATTGCCATGACTCGACATGACTCAACACGTCCAGGCTCGTCATGACTCAACATGACTCGACATGACATTACTCGACATGACTTGCCAAGAATCGACAATGACATGACTCAACATTACTCGACATTACTCGACATGACTTGACATGACTCGACATGACTCGACATGACTCGACATGACTCGACATGACTCAACTTGCCTTGAAATGATTAAACACGACATGACATGACATGGCTCATGACATGTCTCGACGTAACTCAACATGACTCGACATGACTCGACATGACTTGACATGATTCAACATGACTCGACAATTCTCAATATAACTCGACATGACATGTCTCGACTTGACTCAACATGTGTCCACGTCATGACTCAATATGACTCGACATGACTTGACATCTTTCGACATGACTCGACCTGACCCGACACGGCATGACTCAAGGTGACTCGACATGACCTGACATATCATAACTCGTCATGATGTGACTCGAAATGAATCAACATGACTCAAAATGAATCAACCTGGTTCAACATGTCTCAAAATAACATGTCATGGCATGACACGACATGACTCGACATTACTCGACATGATTCGAGATGACTCGACATGACTCGACATTACTCGACATGATTCGAGATGACTCGACATGATTGAACATGACTCAACATGACTCGAATTTAATCTATATCACTCGACAAGGCATGACATAACTCCATATGACATGACATGTCGCGCCATGTCTCGCCATGACTCGACATTACACGACATGACATTAAACGACATGATTTGACATGATTCAACATGACTCGACAATTCTCAATATAACTCGACATGACATGACATGTCTCAACTTGACTCAACATGTCTCCACATCATGAATCAATATGACTCGACATGACTTGACATCTTTTGACATGACTCGACCTGACCCAACATGGCATGACTCAAGGTGACTCGACATGACCTGACATATCATAACTCGTCATGATGTGACTCAAAATGAATCAACATGACTCAAAATGAATCGACATGTCTCAAAATGACATGTCATGGCATGACTCAACACTACTCGACATGATTCGGGATGACTCGACAAGACATGACTGAAGACGACTCAACATTAATCTACATCACTCGACAAGGCATGACATAACTCCATATGACATGACATGTCTCGCCATGACTCAACATTACACGACATGACATTAAACGACATGATTTGACATGACTCGACATGACATGACTCAACGTGACTCGACATGAATCGCCAGTACATGACTCGACGTGACTCGACGTGACTCAACTTGATACTACATGACATGACGTGACATGACATGATTTGACATGACTTGGCACGGCATGACTCGAGATGACTCGACATGTCTCGACATTAATCGACATCACGCGACAAGACTCGACATTACACGATATAAAATGACATGTTTTGCAATGACTCATTTTGTCTCGACATGACTCGACATGAAATTACTCAACATGACTTGAAATGACTCGACATGAAATGCCTCAACATGACTCGATATGACATGACTCGAAAGGAATCAACATGACTTGACATGACTTGACATTTCTCACCATGACTCGACAAGACACAACATGACATTACTCGACATGACTTGGAATGACTCGACATGACATGCCTCAACATGACTCGACATGAATCGACAGTACACGACTCGACGTGACTCGACATGACTCAACTTGATACCATGTGACATGACATGATTCGACATGACTCGGCACGGCATGACTCAAGATGACTCGACATGTGTCGAAATTAATCGACATCACGCAACACGACTCGACATTACACGATATAAAATGACATGTTTCACAATGACTCATTTTGTGTCACATGACACGACATGAAATTACTCAACATGACTTGAAATGACTCGACTTCGACATGACTCGACATGACTCGATATGACATGACTCGAAAGGAATCAACATGACTTGACAGGAATTGACATGACTCGACATGTCTCTCATGACTCGAAATGACATGTGATACGAATCGACATGACTTGACATGACTTGACATTTCTCACCATGACTCAACATGACTCGACAAGACACAACATGACATTACTCGACATGACTTGGAATGACTCAACATGACATGCCTCAACATGAATCATCATGACTCAACAGGACTTGACATGACATGACTCGAAATTAATTGATATGACTCGACATGTCTCGACATGTCCAGGCTCATTATGACTCGACATGACAGGACATGACATGACTCGTCATGCATCGACATGACATGACTCAACATTAATCGACATGACAACATGACATGACTCAAAATTACTCCTAATGACTCGACATGTCTTGACAAGATATGACTCAACACGACTCAACACGATTCGACATGACTCGATATGACGCAAAATGAATCAACATGACTCGACAAGACTCAACATGACATGAAATGTTTTGACATGACTCGACATGACACAACAGGACATTACTCGAGATGCCTTGACATTTCTCGACATGACATGCCTGAACATTTCTCGACATAACATGACTCGACATGACATGACTTGACCTGACTCAATATGACTCAAAATGGTATGACTCAAGATGAGTCGACGTGACACGATGTGTCAAGACTCAACATGAGTCGACATGACTGGAAATGACATGACTCAAAGTGACTCGACATTACTTGACATGACTCGACGTGACATGACTCGACATGCATCGTCATGACTCGACTTGGCTCGACATGACATGACATGATTCAACATGTCTCAACATGACATGAATCAACTTGTCTCGATATGATTAAACGTGACTTGACATGACTAGACATGACTCGACATGACTCAACAAGACTTGACAGGATATGACTCGACATGACTCAACACGAAATGACAGGACATGACTCGACATGACTCGACTCAATGACTCATCATAACTCAACATAAAATGATACGACATGACTTGACATGACTCTAATGAGAAAGACTCGACATGAATCGACATGAATCAACATGACATGACATGACTCGAAATGATATGACTCAACATGACTCGAAATGACAAGAATGGACATGACTCGACCTGACTCGACATAACTGTAAATGATGTGACTCGACATGACATGACTCAACATGCATTGACATGACTTGAGGTGGCTCGACGTGACATGACATGACATGATTTGACATGACATGAATCGATGTAACTCGGCATGACTATACATGACTCAACATGACTCAATATGACTCAACACATGACTTGACATGACTCGACATGCCTCAATATGACTCAACACGACATGACTCGACATTTCTCGACATGACTCGACATGACTCCAAATGACATGATTCGACATGAATCAACAGTACATGACATGACATGATTCGACATGACTCAACACGGCATGACTCGACATGACTCTACAAGACTCGACATAACTCGACATGACATGAAATGTTTCGACATGACTTGACATGACACGACAGGACATTACTCGAGATGCCTTGACATGTCTCAACATGACATGCCTCAACATGACTCAACATAACTTGACTCGACATAACATGACTCAACATCACTCAAAATGGTATGACTCAACGTGAGTCAACATGACACGAAATGACAAGACTTGACATGAGCTGACATGACTCAACATGGCTGGAAATGAGATGACTCGAAATGACTCGACATGCATCGGCATGACTCGACGTGGCTCGACATGACATGACATGACATGATTTGACATGTATCAACATGACATGAATCAACTTGTCTCGAAATGAGTAAACATGATATGACTCGATGTGACTAGACATGACTCGACATGACTCAACAAGACTAGATGTGCTATGACTTGACAGGATATGACTCAACTTGACTCGACATGAAATGACACGACATGACTCGACATGACATGACTCGACATGACTCAAATCAGAAAGACTTGACATGAGTCGACATGACTCGACAGGACATGACCTGACTTGAAATGATATGACTAAACTTGACTCGAAATGACAAGAATGGACTTGAGTCGCCCTGACTCAACATGACTGTAAATGACATGACTCGACATAAATTGACATGACACAACGTGGCTCGACATGACATAACATGACATGATTCGACATGACTCAACATGACATGAATCGACATGACTCGGCATGACTAAACATGGTATGACTCGACATGACACGATATGACTCAACACGACATGACTTGACATGACGCGACTTGACACAACATATCTCCACATGACAAAAACAGAATTACCTGGAAAAACTCAGCAGGTCTGGCAGCATCGGCGGAGAATGACATGACTAGACATGGCTCGACATGCCTCGATATGACTCAACACGAATGTAACTCGACATGACATGACATGACACGATTCGACATGACTCAACATGACACGAATCGATATGACTCAGTGTGACTGAACATGATATGACTCGACATGACTCGACATCAATTGCCATGACTCAACACAACATGACTTGATATGATTCAACATGACCTGACTCGACGTAACTCAACATGACTCGACATGACTTGACAAACTCGACATTACTTGACATGACTTGAGATGACTCGACATGACAGGCCTCAGCATGACTTGACATAACTCCACATGACTCGACATGACATGACTCAAAATTAATTGACATGACTCGACATGACTCGACATGTCCAGGCTCGTCATGACTCGACATGACACATGACATTACTTGACATGACTCATCATGAATCGACATGACATTACACAACATTTCTCAAATCAGAAAGACTTGACATGAGTCGACATGACTCGACAGGACACGACCTGACTTGAAATGATATGACTAAACTTGACTCGAAATGACAAGAATGGACTTGAGTCGCCCTGACTCGACATGACTGTAAATGACATGACTCTATATGACTCGATATAAATTGACATGACACAACGTGGCTCGACATGACAGAACATGACATGATTTGACATGACTCGACATGACATGAATCGACATGACTCGGCATGACTAAACATGGTATGACTCGACATGACTATACATGACTCGATATGACTCAACACGACATGACTTGACATGACGCGACTTGACACAACATATCTCCACATGACATGACTAGACATGACTCGACATGCCTCGATATGACTCAACACGAATGTAGCTCGACATGACATGACATGACTCGACATGAAACGAATCGATATGACTCAGTGTGGCTGAACATGATATGACTCGACATCAATTGCCATGACTCAACACAACATGACTTGACATGACTCAACATGACCTGACTCGACGTAACTCAACATGACTCGACATGAATCGACATGACTTGACAAACTCGACATTACTTGACATGACTTGAGATGACTCGACATGACATGCCTCAACATGACTCGACATAACTCCACATGACTCGACATGACATGACTCAAAATTAACTGACATGACTCGACATGTCCAGGCTCGTCATGACTCGACATGACACATGACATTACTCGACAAGACTCATCATGAATCGACATGACATTACTCGACATGACTCGTCATGAATTGACATGACATGACGTTACATTAAGCGACATGACTCGAGATGACATGACATAAATTGACATGACTCAATATGACTGAACACAACATGACTTGACATGAATCAATATGAATTGATTGCACTCAACATGTCTCGACATGACATGACTCAATATGACTTGACATGACTCGACATGTCTCGACATGACTCTACGTCACTCGATATGACTCAACACGTCATGACTCGACATGAATTGACAAGACATGACTCGCCGTGCCTCAATATGACTCAACACAACATGACTTGACATCTGCCGACATGACTCAACATGACATCACTAGACATAACATGACTCGAAATGAGTCGACATGACTCAAAATGACAAGACTCGCCATGAGTCGACATGATTCAACATGACTTGACATGATATGACTCAACATGTCTCAACATGACTCAAAGTGACAAGACTCAGCATGAGTCGATGTGGCTCGACATGACATGACTCAAAATGATTCGACATGACTCGACATGACATGAATCGACATGACTCAGCATGACTAAACATGATATGACTCAAAATAACTAGACATGACTCAACATGACTCGACATGACTAGACTTGCCTTGAAATGACTCAACTCAACATGACTCGACATGACTAGACTTGCCTTGAAATGACTCAACACAACATGACGCAACACAGCTCTACATGACATGACTCGACGTAACTCAACATGACACAAAATGACTCGACATGACATGCCTCAACATGACTCGACATGACTCGACAGAACTCAACATGACATGACTCGAAATTAATTGACATGACTCGAGATGACATGACATGAATCGACATGAATCGATATGACTGAACACATGACTTGACATGACTCGATATGAATCGATTTCACTCAACATGTCTCGACATGACATGACTCGACATGACTCGACATGTCTCGACATGACTCAACAACGCTCGATATGACAACACGTCATGACTCGACATGAATCGACAAGACATGACTCGACGTGACTCGACATGACTCGACTTGTCACGACATGACATGATTCGACATGACTCGACACGGCATGACTCGAGATGACTCGACATGACCCGACATGTCATAACTCGACATGATGTGACTCAAAATGAATCAACATGACTCGACATGAATCGACATGATTTGACGTCTCAAAATGACTCGAAATGACATGTTATGACATGATTCGACATGACTCAACATGATTCAAGATGACTCGACATTAATCAACATCACTCGACAAGACTCGACATAACTGGATATGACATGACATGTCTCGCAATGACTCGACATGACAAGACACATGACATTATTCGACATGACATGAAATGACTCAACATGACATGACTCAACATGACTCGACTTGACTGAACCTGTCTCGACATGACGACTCGATATGACTCAACACGACATGACTTGACATGACAAGACATGACATGAGTCGACATATGACTCAACATGACTAGACATGACTCAAATGACAAGATTCAACATGAGATTACTTGACATGACCCAACATGTCATAACTCGACATGACGTGACTTGAAATGAATCAACATGACTCGAAATGAGTCGACCTGATTTGTCTTGTTTCGAAATGACATGTGATGACATGATTCAACATGATTCGACATTAATCAACATCACTCAAGAAGACTCAACATAATTAGATATGACATGACATGATGTAACATGACATGATTCAACATGACTTGACACAGCATGACTCGAGATGACTCAACATGACCCAACATGTCATAACTCGATATGACGTGACTCGAAATGAATCAACATGACTCGAAATGAATCGACATGATTTGACATGTCTCAAAATGACTGGAAATGACAGGTCATGACACGATTCGACATGACTCAACATGATTCAAGATGACTCGACATTAATCAACGACTCGGAATTACATGTCATGACACGATTCGACATGACTCGAAATTTCTCGACATGACTCGATATGACTCGACATGACATGGCTCGACATGACGACGTGACTCAATGTGGCTTGACCTGACATGACATGACATGATTCGACATGACTCAACATGACATGAATCGACATGGCGCAGCGTGACTAAACATGATATGACTCAACGTGACTAGATATGACTCGACATGACACGACTTGCCTTGAAATGACTCAACATGACATGACTCAACTTGTCATGACACTTATCGAGTCGACATGAAAGGACACGATTTGACTCAACCTGTCATGACATTACATGACTCATCATAACTCGACATGAAATGACACGAAACCAAAAACAGAATTACCTGGAAAACCTCAGTAGGCCTGGCAACATTGGCGGAGAAGAAAAGAGTTGACGTTTCGAGTCCTCATGACCCTTCAACAGAACTGAGTGAATATTAGGAGAGGGGTGAAATATAAGCTTGTTTAAGGTGGGGGGTGGGGAGAAGTGGGGGGGGGGGGTTGTAGGGACAAGCAAGCAGTGATAGGAGCAGATATTCAAAAGATGTCACAGACAGAAAAACAAAGAAGTGTTGAAGGTGGTGATATTATCTAAACGAATGTGCTAATTAAGAATGGATGGTAGGACACTCAAGGTACAGCTCTAGTAGGGGTGGGGTGGAAAGACTAGCAGGGCATTAAAGATATAGATTTTAAAATAATGGAAATAGTTGGGAAAAGAAAAATCCATATAAATTATTGGAAAAAACAAAAGGAAGGGGGAAGAAATGGAAAGGGGGTGGGGGTGGAGGAGGGAGTTCAAGATCTAAAGTTGTTGAACTCAATATTCAGTCCGGAAGGTTGTAAAGTGCCTAGTCGGAAGATGAGGTGCTGTTCCTGCAGTTTGCGTTGGGCTTCACTGGAACAATGCAACAAGCCAAGGACAGATATGTGAGCAAGAGAGCAGGGTGGAATGTTAAAATGGCAAGCAACAGGGAGGTTTGGGTCTCTCTTGCAGACAGACCGCAGGTGTTCTGCAAAGCAGTCGCCCAGTTTACGTTTGGTCTCTCCAATGTAGAGGAGACCGCATTGGGAGCAACGAATGCAGTAGACTAAGTTGGGGGAAATGCAAGTGAAATGCTGCTTCACTTGAAACAGTGAGGAGAGAGGAAGTGAAGGGGCAGGTGTTGCTTCTTTTGGGTGGACATGGGGAGGTGCCATTGGTGGGGGTGAGGAGTAGGGGGTGATGGGGGACCCACCAGGATGTTCTGAGGGCCCTTAGCTTCTTCCTTGAACAGAGGCCCGAACAATCCCCATCCACCACTAATCTCCTCCGTCTGGCTGAACTTGTTCTCACGCTGAACAATTTCTCCTTTAACTCCTCTCACTTCCTCCAAATAAAAGGTGTAGCTATGGGTACCCGCATGGGCCCCAGCTATGCCTGTCTCTTTATGGGGTATGTGGTACATTCCTTGTTCCAGTCCTACTCCGGCCCCCACCCACAACTGATTACTTCAGTCCTGCTTCATGCTCTCGTCGGGACCTGGAAAAATGTATTAATTTTGCTTCCAATCTCCACCCATCCATCATTTTCAGATGGTCCATCTCTGAAACTTTTCTTCCCTTCCTTGACCTCTCTGTCTCAATCTCTGGTGATAGACTGTCCACCAATATCCATTACAAGCCTACTGATTCCCACAGCTACCTCGACTACAGCTCCTTACACCCCACTTCCTGTAAGGACTCCATCCCATTCTCTCAGTTCCTTCACTTGCATCGCATCTGTTCTGATGATGCTACATTCAAAAGCAGTTCCTCTGACATGTCCTCCTTCTTCTTTAACTGAGGTTTTCCAC
This sequence comes from Carcharodon carcharias, assembly GCF_017639515.1. Taxonomy (NCBI): domain Eukaryota; kingdom Metazoa; phylum Chordata; class Chondrichthyes; order Lamniformes; family Lamnidae; genus Carcharodon; species Carcharodon carcharias. The sequence continues at coordinate 1,654,919 of NW_024470606.1, read as the reverse complement.
CCACGGTCGTTGACAGGGCCCCCAATTGTGTCCGGCCCATCTCCCGTGCATCCCCCCTCATGCCTTCTCCTCCCTCCCAGAAACATGATACGGTCCCCCTTGTCCTCACTTATCACACCACCAGCCTCCGCATTCAAAGGATCATCCTCTGCCATTTCTGCCAACTCCAGCATGATGCCACCACCAAACACATCTTCCCTTCAACCCCCCGGTGTCATTCCGCAGGGATCGTTCCCTCCGGGACACCCTGGTCCACTCCTCCATTACCCCCTACTCCTCAACCCCCATCTATGGCACCTCCCCATGCCCACACAAAAGATGCAACACCTGCCCCTTCACTTCCTCCCTCCTCACCGTCCAAGGGCCCAAACACTCCTTTCAAGTGAAGAAGCATTTCACTTGCATTTCCCCTAATTTAGTCTACTGCATTCGTTGCTCCCAATGCGGTCTCCTCTACATTGGAGAGACCAAACGTAAACTGGGCAACCGCTTTGCAGAACACCTGCGGTCTGTCCGCAAGAAATACCTAAACCTCCTTGTCGCTTGCCATTTTAACACTCCACCCTGCTCTCTCGCTCACATGTCTGTCCTTGGCTTGCTGCATTGTTCCAGTGAAGCCCAACGCAAACTGCAGGAACAACACCTCATCTTCCAACTAGGCACTTTACAGCCTTCTGGACTGAATATTGAATTCAACAACTCTAGATCTTGAACTCCCTCCTCCACCCCCACCCCCTTTCCGTTTCTTCCCCCTCCTTTTGTTTTTTCCAATAATTTATATAGATTTTTCTTTTCCCAACTATTTCCATTATTTTAAAATCTATATCTTTTATGCCCTGCTAGTCTTTCCACCCCACTCCCACTAGAGCTGTACCTTGAGTGTCCTGCCATCCATTCTTAATTAGCACATTCGTTTAGATAATATCAGCACCTTCAACACCTTTTTGTTTTTCTGTCTGTGACATCTTTTGATTATCTGCTCCTATCACTGCTTGCTTGCCCCTACAACCACACCCCCCCCCCCGCACTTCTCTCCCCCCATCTTAAACCAGCTTATATTTCACCCCTCTCCTAATGTTCACTCAGTTCTGTTTGAAGGGTCATGAGGACTCGAAATATCAACTCTTTTCTTTTCCGCTGATGCTGCCAGACCTGCTGAGTTTTTCTAGGTAATTCTGTTTTTGTTTTGGATTTCCAGCATCCGTAGTTTTTTGTTTTTATCTTTATATTATGAAAATAAAAGTTATTCGATCTTGATTTGAGAATGAATACACTCATGCATTAAGTGGCGCTCAATTGTTATATCAGACTTAACAACTGATACTATGGCATGGAAAGAGACAACCCATTGGTTAATTGGCCATGCTAAGTGCACACGGGAGAAAAAAAATAACTGTAAGTGATTAAGTTGGCTATGAAAACCAATGCGCAGTTTAATGTTCCTTGAAGGTAGCTAATTGCTCGTACATGATGACAAAACAAAGGAGAAAAAATTTCCAGTTAATTGTTAAATTGGACGTAGTTCAATTTAACAGAGGACAAATAAAAAAGACATAAGGAGGGAGAAGATTAAATATGAGGGTAAAATTTCCAGTAATATAAAAGATGATTGCAAGAGTTTTTTTTAGGTATATAAAGGGAGAGGCAAAAGTGGTCATTGTTGCGATGGTAAATGACGCTGGAGAAGTAGTAGTGGGGAACAAATAAATGGCAGAGGAACTGAATAGGTACTTTGCATCGGTCTTCACAGTGGAAAATATGAGTGACATCCCCAAAGTTCAAGAGATTCTGGAGGCAGAGGTGAATATGGTGGCCATTACCAAGGAGAAGGTGCTAGGAAAACTGAAAGGTCTGAAGGGGGATAAATCACCCCTGGACCAGATGGATTACACCCCAGAATTCTGAAGGAGATAGCTGAAGAGATAGTGGAGGCGTTAGTGGTGATTTTTCGGGAACCACTGGAGTCAGGGAAGGTCCCAGAGGACTGGAAAATTGCTAATGTAACCCCCCTGTTTATGAAGCGAGTGAAGCCAAAGGTGGGAAATTACAGGCTGATTATCCTGAACTTGGTCATTGATAAGATTTTAGAGTCCATTATTAAAGATGAGATTTCAGAATACTTGGAAGTGCATGGTAAAATCTGGCAAAGTCAGCATGGTTTCATCAAGGGGAGGTCATGCCTGACAAATCTGTTAGAATTCTTTGAGGAGGTAACGAGTAGGTTACAGAAAGGAGAGCCAGAAGACCTTTGACAAGGTGCCGCACAGGAGGCTGCTCAGTAAGATAAGAGCCCATGGTGTTTGAGGCAAGGTACTAGCATGGATAGAAGATTGGATGTCTGGCAGGGGGCAGAGAGTGGGGATAAGGGGGTCCTTCTCAGGATGGCGGCCGGTGACTAATGGAGTTCTGCATGGACTTTTCACTTAATACATTAATGATCTAGATGAAGGAACTGAGGGCATCCTGGCTACATTTGCAGATTAAACAAGTATAGGTGGAGTGACAGGTAGTATTGAGGAGGCAGAGAGGCTGCATAAGGATTTGGACAGGTTAGGAGAATGGGCAAATAAGTGGCAGATGGAATACAACGTGGGGAAGTGTGAGGTCATGCACTTTGGTAGGAAGAGTAGAGGCATAGTCTATGTTCTAAATGGGGAGAGAATTCAGAAATCTGGTGTGCAAAGGGACTTGGGAGTCCTAGTCCAGGATTCTCTTGAGGTTAACTTACAGATTGAGAGGGTAGTTAGGAAGGCAAATGCAATATTGGCATTTATTTCGAGAGGACTAGAATATAAGAGCAGGAATGTGCTGCTGAGGCTTTATAAGGCTCTGGTGACAACACATTTAGAATATTGTGAGCAATTTTGGGCCCCGTATCTCAGGAAGGATGTGATGGCCATGGAGAGGGTCCAGAGGAAGTTCACGAGAATGACCCCAGGAACAAAAGGCTTAACATATGAGGAATGTTTGAGGACTCTGGGTCTATACTCGATGGAGTTTAGATGGATGAGGGGGGATGTGATTGAAACTTACAGAATACTGAAAGGTCTGGATAGAGTGGTGTGGGGAAGATGTTTCCATTAGTAGGAGAGATTAGGACCTGAGGGCATAGCCTCAGAGTAAAGGGAAGACCTTCTAGAACAGAGAAGAAACTTCTTTAGCCAGAGAGTGGTGAAACTATGGAATTTATTGCTACAGAAGGCTGTGGAGGCCAGGTCATTGAGTGTATTTAAGACCGAGATAGATAGGTTCTTGATTGGTAAGGGGATCAAAGGTTACAAAAGAAGGCAGGAGAATGGGGTTGAGACACTTATTCGCCATGATTGAATGGCAGAGCAGATTCTATGGGCCGATTGGCCTAATTTCTGCACCTTTGTCTTAGGGTCTGATGGTCTTAGTAGCAAACTGATTAACAAGGAATAAACTTGCAGTTAATTGTAATATTTATCCGGATGGAGATACATTGGGGAGTTATATTACATTCAATTGGTAAAATTATCTTAATCACACGCAGCTGAATAAATTACCAACACTTTCGTACTAGAGACAAACCAAAAACGAAATGATAAAGTTCCCATCAGTTTTAAATTCTATATAATAAAGTAACTGTTGGTTGATACATTGAAAATGATAATAATGCACAACACAACAACTTTACCGCCACTATCCATTCCGTTATTTACTGATTTCGAAACTGTGTTTAAAGTTATATTGGTGGGGTTAATGAGTGAACTTGGGCATTAAGAAAAAGGAATGCTTAACTAGGCTTGATAAGCAGTACAACGGGGAATAGAGTGTACTTGTTTAAAGAGATTATGAATAGTATGCAGGGTAGAAATTTAACGTTAATTATTAATATAAGGATTGATAACCAATGCATAAGGTGATAGCTTTCCAGTTAATTGTTAATTTGGACAGATAGATAACACAAATGGATCTGTATTCCAGTTAATTATTCGTTTAGTCAAAATGAACAAACCCTGGTGAATAAATGTATTCTTAAAACGCAAAATCCACTGCATGATGAAGACCAAGTTATAAGTTTAGAAATATGTTGCTGTTGTTGTATGCATTAGAAATAATGCACATCGAATATAATTACATTTATCTATGACATTCGCCTTGAGAGCAATACACTGTATGTATGGTTAATTGTTAAACTGGGCTTAATCACTGACACGTAGTAGAATGATATTAAAGTTAATTTTGCATTGCATATGATAACCAAAACGCTAGGTAATAACGAAACAATCACGCTATTGTTTATACATTGACTATTGAATAGGATTAATTGTTGCAATGGTCATGATCACAGATCAAACTCGGTGCAAAGCTGCAGGCTGTTGTTAAATTTGAGTTCACAAACAATAAAGTAGGCAGAAATACAGTTAAAACTGAACAGCGTATTGCAACTAGGATTCAGCTTCGAAAGTGAAAGTTAATTGTTATAATGGGCTTGATAGCAAAAGGCACAGCATTAAGCTTAGAATCAATACTTACAATCTCTTTATTAATTAACAAACTGAAATAAGTGAATAATTATTGTGAAATTAGTCTAATAACTCATGCATAGGTGAATAAGGTGGCAGATGATTCTTTAATTTAAGACAATAACCATTTCATGAGGGAAGAAAGACATAATTGATTGTTAAATTTTGCTTAATAATTAACTGAGTGTTTAAGGTTCCATTGTTATGACGTTTTCATGATTTCAATTACCAAAATCAAATATCCTCTCAATGCTCTCTTCTCCAAGGAAAATACTTCCAACTTCTCCAATCTATGTACATTAATGAAGTTGCCTATTCCTGGGTTCATTCTCATGAAACTTTTCTGCACTGTCTCCACTGCCTTCACATTTTCCCTAAAGTGTAGCACGCAGTTCTGGATGTTGAGGCCGAAACAGTGTTGTATGCAAATTTAACATAACTTCCTTGGAGCTGTATGAGGCATTGCTTGCAAGTCTGATGAGTATGCTGTGATCAGGCTGTTGCCTGAATATTTTACAGGACAGCTCCTCCAATTTTGTCACCAGCCCTCAAGTATTAGTCAGGTATTCGTCAGGAGGACTTTGCAGAATTCACTGGGCACGGCCTGCTTTTGTCATTTCCCATGTGCTGGTTGAATTCCAGTGGTTCATCTGCTTTTGATCCTTTTCAAATTTTCTGTCCGATTTGGCACAACTGAGTGTCTTGTTTGGCCAGTTGCGAAGGAAATTAACAGGCAATCACATTTTGTGCCCAATATAATCATATGTAGGCCATGAGCAAGCAAAGGCAGCTGATTTCCTTCCCTAAAGGACATTAGTGAATCAGATGGACTTTAAAGAACATATTTTCATCGTCACCATGAGAGAAATTAACGTTTATTTGAAGATCTTCCACTTAGATGAATTTGAATTCCACCAGCTGTCACCGGAGTACAACAGCATTACCACCACACAACCCCCCCTTAAATATTGCAGTGTTTTCATTAACTGGAATATTTGCATAGATTTCTAGGGCGGTATCGTTTGGAAATTATCTGTCATTTGCTGGGGCTGAATCCGTTGGAAGGAACATATTGATAGTTGGTGATGTATCTGTTGCAGTTTCTCATTTGATTTTTTGGGGGGTGGCGTAAGTTAGAGGTCCTACATTGGTAAGTCAGGCTGCATCAGGTGCAGTGGTTCTTTCACTCAAAGGGCGTTGTCGTTGAGAGGTGGTGTCGTTTGAAGGGTGTTTGTTAGAGGCTATGTATAGAAACACAGAAACATAGAAATTAGGAGCAGGAGTAGGCCATTCGGTCCTTCAAGCCTGCTCTGCCATTCATCATGATCATGGCCGGTCATCTAAATAAAGATCCTTCTCCCGCTTTCTCCCCAAATCCTTTGATCCATTTCGGACCAAGAGCTGTATCTAATGCCTTCGTTAAAGCAAACAACGTTTTGTCCTCAACATCTTTCAGTGGCAGCGAATTTCACAAGCTCACCACTCTGTGTGTGAAGAAATGTCTCCTCCTCTTCAGCCCTAAATGTTATACCCCGTATCCTCTGACTGTGACCCCTGATTCTGGTCTACCCCGTCATCGGGAACATCTTTCGTGTATCTACCATGTCTAGCCCTGTTAGAATTTTATAGGTTTCCACGAAAGACACCTTTTTGCTGAATTCCAGTGAATGTAATCTTTACCAACTCAAGCTCTCTTCAAATGTCAGTCCCGCCATCCCAGGAATCAGTCTGGTAAACCTTCACTGCGCTCCCTCTATAGCAAGTACATCCTTCCTCAGATAAGGAGACCTGTTGCACCTGCATGCTTACCTTCAGCGACGGTTGAACGAGGACAGCCAGGACTCATTGCACATTCCTCTCTCTCAATTTATAGACATTCAGAAAATAATCTGCCTTCCTGCTTTCGTTACGAATTTGGATAACCTCTCATTTATCCACATTAAACTGCATCTCACATGCATTTGCCCATTTGGAGGTATTACATTTAATTCCTTCATCTAAGTGCAGGTTGGTTCTCCAAATCATTGAAAACGTTGTATTCGTCTGAGTTAATGGCATGCTAATTTTGTGGTTGCAAGAATTTCAGGTTTTTAAATGGTGTAAGATGATTTATTGATTAAATTTTGCAACGCATGGCTTAAGTAATCCACTGTTATCACTAATTTGAATGCCCGCAGTAAAAGGGCATGTTAAAACCCAGTGGACAGGAGAAAAGCCTTGAAGGTTCACTGTGACATGTAGAATGCATTGATTCAATTGTCACACTTTGAGTGGCAGCCACACCCACCATTGCAGGACAGCAAAACTGAGATGGGCATTATAAAATTTGGAACTAATTTATTGCACGGACCAGTGAACAAGGATACCTTGCTTTTAACATTCAGAAGAGCAATGTTGGAGGCGCCATTCTCACATTTGGAAATGCAGAGTGAAGAACATCACCGACGCAATATGGTAACTATGGACAGGCCTGAAGTTATCTGAAGGGGCATTACCAGTTCTAGCAGAACACGCTCTTGGTTATCATTACTTAATCATCTGAACGAATTTGCCAATTCTATTTGGTTTTATAATTCATTCTCAGACCGAAATCTATTCTAGCTCAATTCAGTTATGAAACTTGTTTGTTTTTTTCTTGTTAATTGAACAATGTTGCAACATCAATATCCCCGTGGAGATTCGCAAAAGGCATAAATTGAATGTTTTGTGAATGTGTCACCTCAGGGGTTGCCTGAACGAAGGGACAGTTCGCTTCACCGAGAAAATGTTTGAAACTATTCGGACAATTGCTAATTGCTAAAGTAGTCTACATGGTCATTGGTGTCATTGGCGTTCTTGGCAAGTGAAAATATCTATTGAAACTGTGTCAATCAGTCTTTCATTTTGCCCTGTGATTGATGTGATCATGGAGATGCAGGCAACGGATCAGTGCTTTCTTTCTATTATTCCGAAGTCAATGGCCTGAAGTGCCTCCATGGTTTAATTTGTTTGGTTTAACCAAAAATAAATCTGTTTTACATCTTGAACTAAATCTTAGTGTAGGCAAATTTCTGTTTGAAGGTTCTTCTTGAAGTAATATTTATTGTAAAACTTTATGAATTGTGTTCACTGACCATTGTGGCCATTACGAGCACAGTCCTTGTTGAATTGTGTTGAGTCTGGGTCACAAAATGGATCAGAACACCTCACAGCAGTCATGATGTGTTAGTGGGACCATATGGAACTGTAGAATTGTGCTATGTTTGGGTCACTTATAGGAATGTATCAAGCCAGTTCAACTTTGATATCATTGTTTCAATGAACTGCTCTATCCGCTCCAATCTGTTCATGTTTTTTCCAATGCAATATATGACAATGATGAATGGCTTAGCTGTTGTTTGAAAATGCTTGTTGTCAACATAAAGGTTGAAATCATTGATGTTGTTCTATCTCCTGTTGATCCTATACAATCAGGTTACTACTTATAGGCGGATAGACAGCAGAACAACGCTGCTTATGCATTTTACCCATCTGCCTAATGCATTTTTCCTTCTGTAATATTGTTATTGGAAACATTTTCTAGTGCTGGTTATTTATCTTCCCCCCAGTATGCCCCGAACAATACGTGGGTCACAAGTGCTGCGGAAGAAATTTGCAGCCCGTCGCTGAGGGGGTGAGTCTGTAAAATGTCGCCAGCAATGCAAAATTCCATTGACTTTGGTGGAACATGAAAATGGGTGTTTTTTTCACAAAGTTAGACCAGACTGTCATCATTGAATGTTCCCCTTCTGTAAATAATTTAAGTTCCGATGAAACAATTGTTATCCTGATTGAGGGTACCCTTACATTTAACAGGTAGAAATCTCTGCCCTTATCCTCAGTGATTTGTCTGTCTGCGAGAAGAATTGTACACAAGTGCAGGGAAGACCTGCCACCTTTCAAAGTACAGATATCAGGCTGGTAGCGGAAAAATATTAATAAACATTTAAATAAAGAGTTCGCCTCTTCTCCGATATTACTAGATAGCTGATGGCTGTGATGAATAATCAAGATATGGAAAAATTCATAGAATTTACAGATAAAGGACGATTTGTCACAACTGGGTTATGTCTTCGATGTTTGCAGCACAAACGTTCCTCCATCCCTGCTTTTGAATCCGATCAGCAGAGAATTAGATTCTTATCTCCCTCATGCACCGGGTAATCTCTTATTAATCCATCTGGTAACATAGTCAGCATTGTCACCACTCTCGGAGTAGACAGGAACATCCTGATTCCCTCCCTGACCTACATTGAAGAACTCTGCATTTTGAACGCCGACAACTGGAGTTGTCACCTATGAGTTTCTCATATCAAATTCTTCGGCACAAGAAAACATGTTCAGAAGGAATAAGAACAGGAGCGACCACAAGCTCCAACGAGCCTGCTCCACCTGATCTTGGGCTTCAAGTCCATGTTCCCACCGATATCCAGAAGGTCCTTTAGAAACGAAGAATCTGATTATCCCAGCATTAAATGTATTAAACGATGGAGAATCCACAAACCTCAGGTTGGGAATTCCAAAGCTTTGCAAACCTTTGCGTGAAGTAGTTTTTCCTCAGAATCACAGAATCACACAGTGCAGAAGAGGCCCTTCGGCCCAGCAAGTCTGCACCAACATGTGAGCAACACCTGGTCTATCTACCTAAACTCATTTACCAAGCACTTGGCCCATCGCCTTAAAATTTATGTCGTGCCAAGTTTCCTTCCAGGTACATTTTAAAGGATGTGAGGCAAACTGACTCTACCATCCTTCCAGGCTGGACATTCCAGACAGCCACCACATTCTGGGTAAAAAAGGTTTTCCTCACAATCCCCTTAAACCTTCCGCCCCTCACCTTGAACTTCCATCCCCTTGTGACTGGCCCTTCAACTAAGGGGAACAGTTGTCCCCTATCCACCCTGTCCATGGCCCTCACTAAAGCAGGTTCTATACAACTCCAAAACGACCTCACTACTTGTGTAATCTACGCCTCGATTGATAAACGCAAGTGCCCCAGATGCTTTTTTCACCACCCCACTAAGATGCCCGTCCGCCTTCAGAGATCTATGGACACTCACACCAAGGTCCCTTTGTTCCTCATATCTTCCGATTCTCATGCCGTTCATTGCATATTTCCTTCTCAAATTACTCCTTCCAAAGTGTATCACCACACTCTTTTTGGGGTAAAATTCCATCTGCCACTTATCTGCCCATTTGACCATTTCGTCTATGCTTTACTGTATCCCAAGACATACGCATACTTACGAATCCTACCTCCAACATGGTCACCTCTGTCGTTTATATAATTGATAAAGATTAGAGGGGCCAGCACAGATTCCTTTGGTATGCCACTGGATATGGGCTTCCAGTCAATAAGGCAGAATTCTGTCCTCACATCAGTGCGAGATGATTTCCCTCCTACCCTGAAACTGTGCCCCCAAGTTTCAGCCTCCAGATCGAGCGGAAACAATCTGACAGTGATTACCCTATCAAGCCCCCTCAAATTTTTTGTAGGTTTCAATGAGATCGTGTTTCATTCTTCTAAACTCCAGAGAAAAAAAGCCCAGTTTAATAAGCCTCTCGTCGGACCTTAGGCACATTGAAGAAGAGGGAGGCCATTTGACTTCTGGAGCATCCTCTGCCATTCAACGAGATCATGGCTGAGCATCTACCTCTACACCATTTCTTACCCGCTAACCTCTTATGCCTTGATATCAATATTTTATAGATTTCTATTGATTTATGTCTTGAACAGTTGAATGGTTGTTTTTCCATAGCGCCCTTTGGTGGAGAATTCCAAGGACTTACTCTCAGAGTGAAGAAATCCCACCTCAAAGCAGGCTCAAACAGCACCACTCTGATTCAGAGACAGTGTCTCTTGGTTCTCAAGTCATTAACAAGGAGAAATATGCATTCCACATTCACCCCATCACACTCTGAAAGTAGTTTCCAACTGTGGCAAATATGTCCCTCCTCAGATTAGGAGATCAAAACTGTACACAATTCTGCAGGTGCAATCAGCAAGGATCTACACAACTGAAGCGAGACATTTTCAGTAGTGCATTTGCAACCTCTTGCGATGACAGCCAGCATGCCATTTAACTTCCTGATTGTTTGCTGCGCCTGCATGCTAGCTTTTCATGACTCAGGAACAAGGATAACTTGGGGCATTTTGACGCCAACACTTCCTGACATCGTCCATTTAAGAAATGCTCTGCATTTCTGTTCTCTTCTATCAATTTGGATAACTTCACACTTATTCACATTATACTGATTCTGCCATGTTTTTGCCCAATAACGTGACCTCTACAAATACTACTGAAGTCTCCCCCTCTTCACAACTTACATTCCTTCTCGTTTTGTGTCATCAGCAAATTTCGAAATAATACATTTGATCAGCATGTCCAAATTATTTACACTGTTTATGATGAGCTGTGGTCTCAGCATTGATCCTTCTGGTTTCGCACTAGTGATAGCCTGCCACCCTGAGAATGACCCAGATATAACTTCTCTGTTTCCTGTGTTAACCATTTGTCAGTCCATACAAGTATATTACCCCCAGCCCCTTGTGCGCTAATTTTCTTGACTTAACAGATCCTTCCGAAAATTAAAATACTCCACATCCATCTTCTTCATCTATGCTGTGGGTAACAACTCCAAAACTTCCAACAGGTTTGTCAAACATGATGTGCCTTCAATAAAGCCATGTTGTTCCAGCCCAATTCTATCATTATTTTCTAAGTACCTCGTTGTCTCTTCCATTATTATAGATTCTAGCTTTTACCCTGCATGAAATTAACAGGACTGTAGTTCTCTGATTTCGCCCTCCTTCCATTCTTAATATCAAGGTTACATTCGCTACATTCCAGTCTGCAGGAGCCTTTCAAGAATCTATAGAATTTTGAAACTAACCACCAAAGCATCCAGTATCTCTACAGCCGCCTCCTTCAACTCTCTGGGATGTAGCTCATCTGGTCCAGGTGATATTTCAAACTTCAATCCAATTAATTTTTCGAGTTCTATATCTTTGTTAATACTAATGTTTTCAGTTCCAAATTTTCACAAGCCCTTGGTTCACAGTATCTCTGAGAATTGTTCTGTATCTTCCTCCACGATGGCAGACACAGAGTAATTATTTAGTTCCTCCACCATTTTCTTATTCTCCATTACGAATTATCCAGTCTCCCTTATAATGGACGGACATTTTTGCATGCTGAAATTTACCTAAAAGCGTTTTACAATCCATCCTGATATTTCGCACTATCTTACATTCATCGTCTTTTTTCTCTTTCTTGAGGATCAGCTCCCTGGTCCTCATTTTCTGGAAATTAAATTGCTTCTAATTCTCGGAGTTAACTCCCATTTTGACACCACGGATAAGCCACTTCCTTTGATCTAAAGCTTTCTTTAGCTTATTTTGAGACCCACACTTTAATATTTTCTCTGCTATTTCGTCATTCAGCCAAACTGACTTCAATCTTTCAAGCTAAAATTACCTCTCAATAATGTCCTGATCTCATCACCTATTCAGAGTGCTACCCCACCTGTTTTTACTGTATGTCTATTCTTTCTTTATGACGAGTATCCATGAGTTCTCAACCCTGGTCATACAAAACCATGTTTCCATAATGCGAATTAAATCATACCGCTTCACTTACATTTGTGCTTTGAGGTCATCTGCCCTGTTGCAAATGCTATGTGCATTCAGATAGAATGTCTTTAACTTTGTGTTTTTAATGATTATTCAGTGTTATGTTCCACTGCTGCTTCGCTTCTTCTGTCTTGTAATTATGCATACTACATTTGTTCTTCATGTTACCAATTCGCTACCTCCAATCTCAGGTCCCCATCCCTTACCACCCTTGTTTAACTCTTCCCAATAGCTCTAGCAAATCTCCTAGTCCTGCTAAAATGCAACCCATCTGTCTTGTCCAATGCCGAATGGCCCTGAAACCTGTTACAGTGTGCGGAGAGAGAGAGTGTTTAGGGAGAGACAGAGATTCTGTATTTGGAGAGAGAGATCGATAGTGTGGAGGGAGAGAAAAAGAGAGAGAGTTATTGGAGAGGGAAGGAGAATGTGTGAGGAGATACAGATCGACAGTGTGGAGAGAGAGGAAGAAAGAGAGTGTGTGTGGAGGGAGAGGGAATGCGGAGAGAGAGAGAAAATGTGTTTGCACAGTGCGAGTGTATGTGGTGAGAGAATGTGAGGAAGGTGTGGTGAGAGAGAGAGTGGAGAAAGAGGGTGGAGAGAGATAGAGAGTGTGAGTGAAGAGATATAAAAAGAGAGTGTGGAAAGACATTGTGAGGGTGTGAAGAGAGAGAGAGTCTGGAGAGGTAGAGGATGTCGAGAGAGTGAGAGAGAGAGAAAGAGTGGACAGAGATAGAGATTTTGTGTGGAGAGAAAAAGATAGAGAGACTAGAGGCACAGAGATAGAGAGAGTCTGTTCAGAAGGAGCAATAAAGGTAGAGTACGTGGCGAGAGAGAGACTGTGGAGAGAGATGAAGGGATTATGGAGACAGAGAGAGTGGAAGAGAAAGAGTAGGTGTGGAGCCAGGGAAAGAGAGTGGGTGTGGGGAGATCAAGAGGGAGTTAGAAGGAGAGTGTAGAGAAAGAGTGTGTCGATAGAGAGTGAGACCGAGAGAAAGTGTAGAGCGAGAGAGTGTACAGAGAGAGAGTGTGTGTGGAGAGATAGAGAGACATTGTGTGGAGAGAGGTAGAGTGTGTGGAGAGAGATTGGAGATGGAGCAAGATTGGGGAGAGAATGAGATTGTGTGTGTGGAGAGAGAGAGATCGAGAGTGTGGAGAGAGAGAAATAGAGGGAGTGGGTGTGGAGTGAGAGGGGGAATGAGTGTGGAGAGAAAGATCGAGTGTTGAGACAGAATGAGAGAGAGTGTAGTGAGATGGAAGGTGGAGAGAGAGACAAAATTGTGTGCAGATTGCGCGTGCCTTTGGAGAGAGAGTGTGTGAAAGATAGTGTAGAGAGAGAGCATGGAGACAGAAGGTGGAGAGAGATAGTGAGTGTGTGAAGAGAGAGAAAGGAGAGTTTGGAGATAGGGAGAGTCTGTAGAGAAGGAGAATAGAGGGAGAGTGTGTGGAGAGAGAGACTGTGGAGTGAGAGTTGAATGGATTGAAGAGAGAGAGAGAGAGTGTGGAGAGAGAAAGAGTAGGTGAGGAGCCAGAGAGAGTGTGCGTGGAGAGAGCGAGAAGGAAGGAGAGTATGGAGAGAGAAAGAGCGAGAGAAAATGTGGATCGAGAGATCATGGAGAGTGAAACATTGTGTGTGTGAAGAGAGAGTGCAGAGACAGAAAGAGTGTGTGGGGAGAGAGAAATGAATGTATAGATAGAGAGAGAGAGAGAGGGACCGTGAGACTGTGTGCAGAAAGAAGGCAGAGAATGAAGAGAGTGGGAGGGAGGGAGATTGTATAGAAAGAAAGGGAGAGGGGTTTTGGAGAAAGCATGTGTGGAGAGAGAAAGGCTGTCAGGAGAGAGAGAGAGATAGGGAGAATGTGTGGAAAGGGAGAGGGATAGAGGGAGTGGAGAGAAATAGAGAGAGTTTGTGGAGAGGGTGAGAGAGAGTATGGAGAGAGGTAGAATGTCTGTGCGGAGTGACAGAATGTAGAGAGAGCTGAGAGAGTGAGTGAGTGTGGGGAGAGTGAGAGTGAGAAAGGGTAGAGGGAGTGAGTGAGTGTGGTGACAGGCAGAGAGAGAAAGGGTTTCCAGAGAGACAGAGAATGTGTCTGGAGAGAGAGATTGGTGAGAGACAGAGAGAAAGAAAGTCGATAAGAGTTAGAGGGAGTGGGAATGTGGAGAGATAGTGTGCGTGTGGAGAGAGGTAATGTGTGTGGAGTGAGAGAGATTGTGGAGAGAAAGAGTGAGAGTATGGAGAGAGATACTTTGTGCAGAGAGAGTTTATAGGTTGAGGCAGAGAAAGAGAGAGAGCATGCAGAGAGATACATAGAGTGTAGGGAGGGAGAGAGAGAGAGTGTCTGAGGAGAGAGAGAGTGTGGAGAGTGTGAGATGGAGACAGTGTTGAGGGAGAATACAGAGAGAAAGTGAGTGGAGAGAGACAGTGAGGGTATGTGTGGAGAGAGGTTGTGGACAGAGAGAGTGTGGAGGGAGAAGTGGGTGGAGGGGGAGAGAAATTGTAGTGAGAAAGAGATAGAGAAAGTGAAAGAGTTGGTATGTTGGAGAGAGAGAATGAAGAGAGGGTGATAGAGGGGGAGATTGCGTGTGTGGAGAGAGAGATGGAGAGGGGGTGAGCGGAAAGTTAGAGAGGTAGGGGGGGAGAGAGTGTGTGCAGAGGTGGAGTGTGTGGAGAGAGAGAGACATAGAACGAGTATGTGGAGAAAGAGATTATTGGGAGAGCTTGAAGGCAGAGTTTGGATAGATTGAGAGAAGTTGTGGAGAGAAAGCATGTAGAAAGAGAGGTGTAGAGAGAGTGTGTGGAGAGAGAGAATTTTGAGAGAGAGCGAGTGTGTGGTAAGAAAGTGGAGGGCGAAAGGCGGTGTGTTGTGAGAGAGAGAGAGAGCCTTTAGAGAGGGAAAGAGACAAAGTGTGTGTGGAGTGAGAAAGTGGGTGCGTAGAGGGAGAGAAGGGAGTGTGGAGAAAGAGAGAAAATGTGTGTGTAGAGAGAGTACATTTCGATAGAGAGAGCGAGAGTGTCGAAAGAGAATGAGGGTCAGAGAGTGTGGAGAGACAGAATGAAGCAAAGTGTGGAGAGTGTGTCTATGGAGGGAATGTGTCTCTCTCGCTCCATGTTTCTCTCCAAACTCTCTCTATTCACACTATCTGTCTCCCTCTCCCTCCCGCCGCAAACTCTCTCGCTCTACACTATTTCTCATGTTTTCTCCCTACACAGGCTCTCTGTCTCTACTCTAAACCTGTCTCTCTCTATATTCTCCCTCAAACTCTTTCTCCACACTCTACCTATCTCTCTATCTTGCCACACTCACTCAATCACTCTCTCTCTACACGGTCTGTCTCTCTACCTCTCTCTCCACACTCTCTTGCTCTCACTCTCTCTATGTCTCCCTCTTTCTACACACTCGCTCACCACAAACTCTCTCTCCCTCTCTATCTCTTTCTACAAATTCTCTATAGCTCTTTCCTCGCTTTCTGACTCTCCACAGCCTCTCACTCTGTCGCTTTCTCTCCCTCCACACGGTCTCTCTCTCTCTCTCTCCCTCCACACATTCAATTTCTCTCTCCCTCCACACTCCCTCTCTCTCTCCATCCACAGATACTTTCTTTCCCTTCACTCCCTCTATGTCTCTCTCCCTCCACAAACACTCCCTCTCCCCACTCCCCCTAACCCTGTCACCCTCCATAAACTCTCTCCCTCTCTCCACAAATTCTCTGTATAGAACCTTGGTTAGGCCACATTTTGCCAAGCTGATATATTATCCTTAGCTCCGTCTGATCGTATCTTGTGTATTATTTTGTGCAGCATCTTATCAAAGGCCTCCTGGAAGTCCAAGTATACTACATCTACAGGATCCCGATTATACACTTTGCTTGTTGCATCTTCAAAGAACTGTAGCAAATTAGTCAAATACGATTTACTCTTCATAAAATCATGCTGACTCTGATGGATTGCATTTTGACTTTCCAAATGCCACATTACTACTTCCTTAGTAATGGATTCCAACAATTTCCCAACGACAGACATTAAACTACTTGGTCCTCTGTTTCCTAAATTCTGCCCCCCACCCCCATTGCCCGACGTTCCTGAATAAGGGTGGTTTATTAGCAATTTTCCAATCCACTGGAACCTTTCTAGAATCTAGTGAATTTTGCAATATTATAGCCGATGCATCCATTAGCATCGCTGTCACTTCCTTTAAGACCCTGGGATGTCGGCCATCAGGCCTTGGGACTTGTCACCTGTGCTTTGCTCAGTGGCTTTTCTCCAGTGATGGCGATTGTTCTAAGTTACTCCTTCTCTATGTCCTCTGCACTACATGTTACTTTTGGTTTTGGCACTAGTGTCCTACACTGTGGAAACTGAGGCAAAGTATTGGTACAGCATCTCTGCCATCTATGTGTTGGTCAATATTACCTCCCCTGCCTCATCTTCTAAGGGATCAACATTCACTTTAACTACTCTCTTTCCTTTTATATACCTGTACAAACTTGTGCTATCCGTTTACTGTCCATCTTGCATTAGTTTTCTTTCATAATTTACCTTTGCTCTTTTTTATTATTTTAACCCTTTGTTGATCTTTAAAAGTTTCCCATTCTTCCAGCATGCCACTGAATTTGCAATTTGATATGCCTTGCTTTTCACGTTTATGTTATCTCACGTTTCTCACTCTCAAGCTGAACTTGAAATTCTTGCATGCTATTATCGTTCTTCCCTGGAGGATCCTTTACCATGATATAATTAATTAATCCCATCTCAAGGCACAAAAATAAATCCAGAATTGCCTGCTCCTTGGTTTGCTCCACAAAACATTGCTCCAAGTAATAATCTCTGATAAACTCTACAAACTCTCCTTTGAGGCTACCCTTACCATTTTGATTAGTCAAATTTATATTCTTATTAGAATCACCTATGGTTATTGCCATGCCTTTCTTACATGCTCCCAGTTTTTCTTGGATTATACTTTGCCCTGCTTCTGAACTATTATTTAGGGACCTATCGATTATTCCAGCCAGGGACTCCTTTCCCTTGCTATTTCTTAGTTATACCCAGACTGACTCTACGTCTTGCTCTCCAGTGCCTATATTGTTCCTCACTATAGCACTGAACTCTTCCTTTACTAACAAAGCTATATCATTTCCTTCTCCTTCCTGCCTCCCCTTCCGAAACACTGAGTACGCTTGGATATTCAACTCCCAAACCTGATCTCCCTGTAACCACGTCTCAGTATTCGCCACTATATCATACGTATTGATCTCAATTTGCACTGTTAACTCATTAGTTTTATTCCGATTGCTACGTCCATTCAGATACAAAGCCTTTAGTTTGCCCTTTTGTCAATTCTCCCTTCTCGTATACGATCCTTTGAGGCAATATGCCGTTCACACACGCTGTCCCTTCCTTTCACTTTTAATAACAATCAGCCTCATCATTAAACTGCACTCTACTTTCACCTTAAACTTTGATTTTTAAAAAATATTTCCATGCAACTGAACCATCCACCCCACTATTTAGTTTAAATCCCTATCTATAGCCATGGTAATGCAATTCACCAGGTCACTGGTCCTAGCGTGACTCAAGTGGTCCCCGTCCAAAAGGAATACATCCCTCTTTCCCCAGCACTGTTAATTTCCCATGAATTCAAACCCATTTCTCCCATACAAATCTTTAGATATCTTCGGTCTTTCTTTCCCTGCAAAAGTACTTTGTAAGCTTATTTACATGGCATACCCCCTGCTTCTTTCTTCTATCTGGAGTATGTATCAAATAGTTTACATCTCCCAGTTCCTTTTCAATCCTCTAAAGTCCACTAGCAGTCATGAGTCAGCCAGTATTGGTGTCATATCTAAATCGTTCTTCCCAGCAACAAAACTGTGAGCGGTAGCTGTTCTGTTTGTTTTTACTTCCATCCCTTGCTATGATATTATTATAATTTCCCTAGCCAACTTACCTCCTCTGTCCGATCTCTCTATAAAATTTGATACATAATTCAGGGGAGAAGCTTCTGAATTTTGACCAGTCAATATTTCATGAATCAATTTGAGCTGCCGTCTAACTCATGACCATACATTAGATCAAAAGAACAAAAACCAGTGAATGCATCAGGAACATCACTAAAAGCAAGTAGGAACGATGGAATTCCTCAATCGCAATCCATGAATAATTTTGACTACATGACCTCGGCATAGATTTTAGAGTTTGATTCCATTTTTCGTCAGAGTGTTAAGTTGTTGATGTCAGCTACATTACTACCAAACTGTTCATTGCTTCCACAAACAACTGTCAAATTCAATTCGAACAATACAATCTGATTGTATTTATTAGCTAAAACATACTTTGTAAAAATAGATTGATCTCTTCCACAATTCTATTTGTTGTAATACTTCACAAAGGCATTGCTTCGGGAAGACTGGTAGACAAATCCATTAAAATCAGTAATTGCTGATCTCCACTTATGATCTTAGGGACCTGCCCTGAACAATCAATCATAACCCTAGTAAAAGGTTCTTCATGTGCTGAAATGAGAATTAAAGCTGCTGGCTCAAACACTTATTTGTTTTCCCTCTCACAAGACATGTGCGGAAACGAAAAGGTTTTAGCACATACAAGGGAGCAAATCAGCGGAGGCATTAGTGGAGTACAGGAAGTGCAGGGTGGAGCTTAAGGAAGCAACTGAGACAGAAATGAGAAGATATGAGAAAGCTCTGGCTGGTAAAAGTAGGGAAAACCCCAAGATATTATATAAGTATATCAGTAGGAAAAGGGTAACCAGGGAAAGAATAGGGCCATTTAGGGACCACGTGAGCAATCTATGGGTGAAGCCCAAGGATATCGGTACAGTGCTGAACAAATACTTCACATCTGCCTTCACGCAAGAGAGTGAGGATGAAGGTATCAAAATCGGAGTGAGAGACTGTGAGTTCCTTGAACACATTGATATAGGGAGTGACAAGATATTGGAGGTGTTGGCAGGCTTAAGAGTGGACAAAACTCCAGGTCCGGTTGATTTGTGTCCCAGACTGCTGAGGCAGGCAAGGGAGGAAATTGCAGGGTCTCCGCCACACATTTTCAATTCCCCTCTGGCCACGGGGGTGTGAGGGGGGTGGGGGGGATGGTGATTGTATGCCAGAGGATTGGAGAACAGTTTTTGTGGTTCCGCAATTTAAAGAGGGTTGTAGGGATAAGCCAGGGAACTGCAGGCCAGTGAGTCTCACGACAGTGGTAGGGAAACTAATAGGGGAAATCCTGAAGGAGAGAATGTATCTCTACTTGGAAAGTCAAGGTTTGATCAGAGATAGTCAGCATGGCCTTTTCAGAGGGCGGTCATGCCTAGCAAATTTGATCGAGTTTTTTGAGGAGGTGACCAGGTGTGTAGATGAGGATAGTGCTGTTGATGTAGTTTATATGGATTTCAGTAAAGGCTTTGACAAGCACCCACATGGGAGACTTATAAAGAAAGCAAATGTACATAAGATACAGGGCAATTTGATAAGGTGCATTCAAAATTGGCTTAGTTGTAGGAGACACAGTGTGATGACTGCAAACGAGTGACCAGTGACATACCACAGGGAATTGTGCTGGGTCCGCTATTATTTGTCATTTATATAAATGACATAGGTGACTATGTGGGGGGTAGGATTAGTATGTTTGCAGATGACACAAAGATTGGCTGGATGGTTAACGCTGTGGTTTAGTGTCTTGGGCTACAAGAAGATTTATATGGGATGGTCAAATGAGCACGAGCGGCAGAAGGAATTAACCCTGAAAAGTGTGAGGTGATACACTTTGGAAGGAAAGGAGTAAATTGACAAGGAAGTATTCAATGAACGGCATGACACTAGGAAGTACTGAGGAGCAAAGGAACCTTGGCGTGTGTTTCCATATATCTCTGAAAGTGGAGGGGCATCTTACTGGGGTGATGAAAAAGGTATATGGGACTCTTGCCTTAAACAATCGAGGCATAGCTTATAAAGGTAGTGAGGTCATGTTGGAGTTGTATAGAACCTTGGTGAGGCCACAGCTGGAGTACTGTGTGCAGTTCTGATGGCCACGTTATAGGAAGGATGAGATTGCACTGGAAGGGATGCAGAGAAGACTCACCAGGATGTTGTCTGGGATGAAACATTTAAGTTATGAAGAGAGGATAGATAGACTTGTGTTGTTATCGTTGGATGCAGAGAATAGTGAGGGGCGACCTGATCGAGTTGTACAAGATTATGAGGGGTGGATAGGGAGCAGCTGTTCCCCTTAGTTGAATTTTCACTCAAGAAGGAAAAAAGTTCAATGTGAGGGGCAGGAGCTTTAGGGGGGATGTGAGTAAAAGCATTTTTACCTGTAGGGTAGTGACAGCCTGGAATACACTGCCTAGGAAAGTGGTGGAGGTGGGTTGCCTCACTTCCTTTAAAAGCTACCTGGATGAGTACTTGGCACGTCATAACATTCAAGGATATGGGCCAAGTGCTGGCAAATGGGATTAGGTAGGTAGGTAAGGTCTTTCATACATGTGGGTGCAGACACGATTGGCCGAAGGGCCTCTTCTCCTCTCTGTGATTCCTTGATTCCGTGTGATCTTTTGTTCAGAATTTGACTATATATCAATGCAATCCAGGAAGATAAAAATGTTCTTTTCTATCTTCGCCTGTACCTTTCTAATTCCTAAATGCCCCCCCACCAATTAGAATTTCACAAACTCTCCTCAGAATCTAATTTCTCTATCCAAATTGTATTACAATCTGACGCAACTCCCTTCAGCATTTATTTGATTAAGCATGATAAGGCCTTCATTTTGTCATTAATTGTTACCATTATGGGAATAACATTCTGTAATACATTTTGCCTCTCTTTCTGAGTAAGCTGTCTGTTTTAAATGTTTTATTTGCGAATCTGTTTTCCTGTAACTCCACTAACCTCCTAGAGTTAAACACTTCAGCTGAATTGCCTAACCGCCTTTCTTCCTGAAGAATGTAATCAAACACAGTGTCAGCTAACTAGATTTCTGTCTTTGAACTTTCTGTTCATCTTGCTTCAGCCTATGAGCCTGTGATCTCGTTATTACACAATCTGGGCACAATCCAGGATGGTCTGCCAGCCACACATCTGTTGAAAGCACTTCTACAGGCTGCGCACATATAATTGGATTCACCCTCATTTGTGATCCAGTTATTACCGAGAATAAATTGATGCCCTGTAATTTCCATTTCTCCCACAACTCCAACAATCACCCTACCTGTTTTCCATTTATTCTTTAGGTAGCTAGTAGGTATTTCATCTGCTCCTGAAATGTTCCCTCTGAAACATCAAATGTCACTATCCCTCAACATTATGGATTCACTAGCCCTTGTATCTTATAAAATGTTAACATCTTTACCTACTTTGCCCTGCACACTTGCAAAGACTTTCTCTTCACACACAAAATCTCTAACCATTTTAGCAACATGCTCCTCCGAATTATCTTCGGTAAATTGCGAACACATTCCCACTTCTTTACATATCACTGATTCTCACTGTTTTTCCTGTACATAAACCATTGGGTGTTTTTTCCTGTGCCTGAACCCCAGAAACAACAGCAGTTGTACTTCCAGTACTTTTTTGCAACCCTATAATGCCAACAGATTTTATCTGCAATTTCCAGCTGGCAGATTTCGTATGTCCAACTTTATACAATGAAAACTCGGCAATTTTCAAATGTCACTTCTACCTTCAGCACCTTCCTTTGTATTCTGAAAAGAAACACTTCCTGGGAATTTCCACCAACTCCTCCACTTCCTTGACTAGCCACCTTCGTTTTATCATCCCACTTTCTATCATTTTCTAATTTAAAAATGTGACAAAATGGGGTTTAGTTCTATTAACTAACTCATAATCATGAGCTATATTTGCTGCTTGTCTTACCTTTTCAAACTTCTGTTCCTGCACTTGAGTTCTCACTACTGAAATAACTAAATCTTTAAAATCTTCAAAAAGAATCATCTCTCTAAGAGATGCATATGTTGCCTCTTCTTTAATGCTCACATACATAAAACAAAATTACGTAGTTTTACTCTTCCAAACTAAATATATGTGTGCCCAGGCTGTTTTCAAATGTTCCTAAATTTCTGCCTGTATGCCTCAGGAACGAACTCATATGCACTCAAAATAGCTTCGTTTACCACATCATGGCTCACTGACATTTCTTCTGACAGTGAAGCATAAAGTTCATGTGCTCTACTCACCAACCTGGATTTTAACAACAATGTCCAGTTTTCCCGTGGCCATTTCATCTGTTTATCAATGTTCTGAAATAAAATAAAGAATACTGTCACACCTCTTTCCACAAACTTTGAAAGAGTTTCTACAAATTTATACTCATCCACACTGGATGCTGGTCTAGAAATAAGCCCTTCCTCATCTGCTAGTGTCTCTTTTTAACTTCCTGCTTTTTAAGCTTTAAATCTCAATCTCTCTCTTTCTCTTTCCTCCTTTTCTAACTTCGCAATTTCTTATTCCCTTATTAGTTTTCTTTCTCACTCCTGGCTTTCTGCCTGTTACTTTTGAAATGCCCTTCCTTTCTATGTTTTAATCTTTTTTCTGCTACCTCCAGCTCAAGTATTTCATTTCTTCTGTTTGTTCAAATTCGAGCCTCTTAATTTCTATCTGAAGTCTCACTACATCCAGCTGTGACTCACTAGTATCACTTGCAAATGTAAATGCTGTGCTATACCTTCAGATATACATGCTTTCTTCTCCCCTGCAGGTAACCAAATTGTAATTTATCTGCCAATTCCACTAGCTGAAAAGTACTTCCTATATTCGGAATCTTGAGATTCACTAACTCTAAACCAAGCAAAGAATTGAAAAACATCCCAGAAAGAGCCGCCAGATTTGTTATGGCACAGCCCATGTTAAATTCTGAGTTGTTCAAATACCAAATGGAAACTTGAACCAACTGCCACAACTTGATTTGCAAGTTGAATAAATTTCGAGGTGTGGGCTTTGAATTCAACATGATTTAGAGCATCAGGTCTTTGACTCCCAGTTACACTTCCATTAATACAACAATAATACACATAGGTTTAGAATGATCCAATCAATATGACACACAACACTCTGAACCAATCAAATTCAACGTGAGTTTTCTTAACTTCATTTCTGTGAAGACAGCAAATTAAAGCCATATGTGAAAGCTTTTCACACGGGTTAGATCTTAAAAATGTCTACCATTTTGCATAGACTTCCCTTTTGTATGCGTATCTTTCCCTTTGAATGCAAATTCCCATTGCTTCACTATGTTTTTGGACTTTATATTTTGACCATTGAAAAAAAACTCTCATAACACTAGGATTTATCAGTAATCTTTGGGAATTAAAAGCACACTGTTTCTAAATTTCAGCTGGCTAGTTTTCACATTTCACTCCGCTTTTGAAAACAACCCAGTCTGGTTCATTTAAAATGCAAGTGTCCTTTCACATCTTAAATTCTAGAATCCTCCCATGTTTATATCAAAGCCTTCAGACCAGCTGCCTTTAGTCGAATTAAGTCAGACACACACACGCACATATACAAACGTGCATACACACATACACAGATAGCAATCTTACCATAAGTTTCATGCACATTATGAGAATAATTACATATTTCTGGCACATGGTGCTCCAGAAATTGAATTAACATGTATTCTAGTATAAGGAAATAACTGAATGCCAGTGAGCTGATGGATGAAAAAGACAAAATGGAGCCGTTGATGTTCAGTGATGCGCCAAGTACATCAGAAGTAGATAAGTGCATGAGTGCATAATTAAAACTACCTTTAACTGAATTGTAACTCTGATGCTTATGAAAACTGTTACCCTAGTGCTAGCCCTCAAGCTAACCATAAGTCTAACACCGTATTTCTAAGGCTTATCCTAATCCAAAAGTCAAACCCAAGCCTAATGTTAACTTGACTAAACCAAACTGCAAATGAAAACCACGTCCTAAATGCAACCACAAATCTGACCTATAACCGAGCTCTATCTCTACCCAGAATACCATATTGCAAATCAATAAAAAGCTAATGCTAACCATAAACTTAGCTACAACCCTAACCCAAACATCATCATGGAAACTAGTGAGAAGTCAAATTGTAACACCGACATTAATCCTGAATCTATGTCTATCCCCAAGAATTTTCATAACCCTAAACCTATGTGATCCTGATCTTATCCCAAACTGAAACTCTAAGTATAAATCTAGCCCAAACTTGAAAATGTCTGAAAGACTCAGTGATATTTTTAGCACATATGCAGCCCAAACCCTTAATCTTGAATCAAAATGTAATAGCTATTAGTGTTACCGAAAGGTGAATGAGAGCAGTAATCCTATTCATAACCTGAATTATAACCCCAAGGCAAAAGCTAACGCTAACTGCATAAGCAACCATAACTGCAGCCATAACCCTATTACTAACGAACACAACGCTGACTCCATCTCTGTTACATTAGCCAAGAACACAAACCTAATTGCAACCCTAAATTAAACGTAACCCTAAATCTAAACATAGTTTAACCATAACTCTAACGCTGACCTCAAAGTTAATATAAATCCTAATCATTACCTACAACTATTGCTAACCATAAATACTAACTGCCAACCTGGTTAATATAGAAATGAATTGAACACTAAATACACACTTTAACCTTGACCCAACATCTACTCCAGAGGTTCTGGGTCACCTGTCACCCAGCACATGCCAGGCTCAGCAATGTAAAGATTCAGTTTTCTCCTCAAACTCACAGGCAATGGTCGCGTTGGGTATATTGTTACACGGCACCTTAGGGCCAAGGAGCAGCCTACATATAAATGTTGCATGCGGAGGAAGGAAGAGGAAGGGAAGAATATGGTCAGGAGTATGACAAAGAGTTTTGAAAGGAGTGCTGAGGATGGAGTGCGAGTCACAGAATGTGAGGATGATCTCCTTATCATGATTGCACAGGACTGTATAGAGTCCCGCTGAATACTTTGCCTCCTACTATCAACAAATTTCTTTTAATTATTGCAATTGGATTCCCCAAGTTGTACCACAGCTCCATTTTCACTTCGATCAGACATCCTGCGGTTAAAATTGAAGTGTATAAAACTACAAACAGATTAGTTAGAACGAATAATACAGAATTGTTCCCCTTAGCAGAGTTGTCCATAGCGGGGACATAGCTTTCAAGAAATTGGGAGCAGAATTAGAGGCGTTTTGAGGAGTAGACATGTTGCATGCTGAAGTTAATTGGTTCAAAAAGTAGTTGAACATGTCGCAGAGCAGCAATCTTCCTTGCATAAAATGATGCTTGCAGATATATTTGAAATGCTGCAAACTACAAGAGATAGAGAATGGGAAGAGCAAACTAGTTCTTTGTCAGCAAGCTTTGGAATGATGGGCTGAATGACTTCTGCCGATGCTGTAAATTTCAATAAATCAAAATTCCAGTTGCATCAGTTTGGCGCACTTTTTGAGGAGGTCGGGAACAATATTGTGCCAATCACAGATATGTGCTTGAGATACCACAATAACGTTTTCTTGTGTCATATCGTAGGAATTTGGCCAGGCCAGCATTTACAGCCACCCCTATTTTCCCTTGCTAATGTGGTATTGAGCTGCCTTTTTGAACCACTGCAGTCCATGTGGCGTAGGTTCACGTCCAGTTCTCTTAGGGAGGGAGTTCCAGGATTTTCTGCCAGCAACAGCGAAGCAATGGTGTCAGGATGGTGAGTGGATTGGAGAGGAGCTCTCAAGTGCTGGTGTTCCGACGTGTCTGCTGCTATTTTCATTTAAGGTGGCCGGGGCTGCGGGTTTGGAAGATGCTGCGAAGGAGAATTAGTGCATTGTTACATTGTAGCTTGAAGATGTCACACATGGCTGCGATTGTCGGCCAGTGCTGGAGAGAGTATGTGTTTAATGTTGTGGATGGAGTGCTAATCAAGCGGCCTGATTTGTCACGAAGATTCTCGAGCTTTACGGGTGTTTGTTTAGGTTTTACACATCCAGGCAAGTGAGACGTATTCCATCAGACTCCTGACTTATTCTTTGTTGGCACTGGAAAGGTATTGGGTATTGGGGAATAAAGAGGCGAGTTATGCGCCGCGAGATCCCGGGCCTCTGACCAGTTCTTTGTCTCATCGTTTCTATGTATTCGGTCCAGTTAAATTTCTGGTCAGTGATAACTCTCAAGATGTTAATAGTTGGGGGTTCAGCAACAGTAATGCCATTGAGTAGCAAGGGGAGATCATTGGATTCCCTTCTGTTAGGCATGGCCATTACCAGGAACTTGTTTCACACGAATACTACTTGCTACTTATCAGCCGATGTTTGAATATTGTCCACGTCTTGCTGCATGTGGGCACGGATTGTTTCAGTAACTTGAAGTGCTGAATAATCTTGACGGTAGTGTATCAATTGCAATTACTTCATTAGCATGCTATTGCACACCTATGTGTCTTAAAATATGTGGTGAAATATTAGTTTGATAATATTATTTATTGACAATCAAGGGGAGTGCATTAGCATGAAGGTTCGGTATCTCTTGGAGTGTGTATGCATCATAGAATAACAGAATCACA
Source organism: Carcharodon carcharias (assembly GCF_017639515.1). Taxonomy (NCBI): domain Eukaryota; kingdom Metazoa; phylum Chordata; class Chondrichthyes; order Lamniformes; family Lamnidae; genus Carcharodon; species Carcharodon carcharias. The sequence goes on along the minus strand of NW_024470606.1, from coordinate 1,628,221 downwards.
GAGTGCATAAGAGGCTGTTCGGCCCATCGAGTCTGAACCGACACGTGAAAAACACCTGAACTATCTGCCTAATCCCATTCACCAGCACTTGGCCCATAGTCTTGAATGTTATGACGTGTCAAGTGCTCATCCAGTTAATTTTCAAAGGATGTGAGGCAACCCGCCTCCACCACCCTCCCAGGCAGTGCATTCCAGACCGACACCACCCACTGAGGAAAAAAGGTTTTCCTCACATTCCCCCCTCAACCTCCTGCTCCTTCCCTTCATCTTATGTCTCTTCGTGACTGGTCCTTCACTTAAGGGGAACAGCTGCTCCATATCCATCCTGCATGCCCCTCATAATCTTGTACACCTCGATCAGGTCGCCCCTCAGTCTTCTCTATTCCAACGAAAGCAATCTCAGTCTATCCAACCTCAAGTTTCTAACTTAACTGTATCATCCCAGGCAACATTCTGGAGAATCTCCTCTGCACCGCCTCCAGGGCTTTCACATCCTTCCTATATTTTGGCGACCAGGACTGCATACAGTACTCGAGCTGCAGCCTCACCAAGGTTCTATACAACTTCAACATGACTTCCATACTTTTGTAATCAATACCGCGATTGATAAAGGCACATGTCCCATATGCCTTTTTCACCACCCCACTAACTTACACCTCCGCCTTCAGAGATCTATGGACACACAATCCAAGGTCACTTTGTTCCTCAGCACTGTCTAGTGGCATTCCGTTCATTGAATGTCTCCTTGTCAATTTACTCCTTCAAAAGTGTATCACCTCACACCTCTCAGCGTTAAATTCCATCTCCACGTATCTGTGCATATGACCTTCCTGTCTATATCTTCATTTAGCCCAAGACACTCAACCTCACTTTTAACCACCCGGCCAATCTTGGTGTCACCCATAAACTTACGAATCATATCTCCCAATTAATCATCTATGTTGTTGATATAAATGACAAATATTAGGGGACCCAGGCACAAATCCCTGTGGTACACTACTGGACACAGGCTTCCAGTCATTAAAGCATCATTCTGTCAGTACGCTCTGTCTTCTACAACTAAGCCAACTTTGAATCCACCTTATCAAATTACCCTGTATCCCACGTGCATATGCCCCTTTTATACGTCTCCCATAAGGGACTTGTCAAATGTTTTGCTGAAATCCATATAAACTACAACAACTGCAGTACCCTCATCTACACAATTGGTCACCTCCTCAAAAAAATTGAATCGAATTAGTTAGGCATGACATCCCTCTGAGAAAGCCATTCTGACCACTCCTGATCAAACCTTGCCTCCCCACTTGGAGACAGCTTCTGTCCTTCAGCTTTTCTCCAATATTTTCCCTACCACTGAAGTGAGACTCTCTGCCTGTAGTTCCCTGGCTTATCTCTGCCATGCTTCTTAAATAGTGGAACCACATTAGCTGCTCTCCAGTCCTCTGGCCCCTCCCCCGTGGCCAGAGGGGAATAAAAACTTTGGGTCAGAGGCCCTGTGGTCTGCTCCCTTGCCTCCCTCAGCAGTCTGGGACACAAATCATCCGGACCTGGAGGTTTGTCCACTGTTAATCCTGGCACCAGCTCCAATTCATTGTCGCTCCCTAAATCAATTTGCTTAAGAACCTCGCAGTCTCTCTTCCAGCGTTCGATACCTTCATCTACATTCCCTTAGGTGATGAAAGATATGAATGTGGTCTCCTCTACATTGGAGAGACCAAACGTAAACTGGGTGACCGCTTTGCAGAACACCTGCGGTCTGTCCGCAAGAATGACCCAAACCTCCCTGTCGCTTGCCATTTTAACACTCCACCCTGCTCTCTTGCCCACATGTCTGTCCTTGGCTTGCTGCATTGTTCCAGTGAAGCCCAACGCAAACTGGAGGAACAACACCTCATCTTCCGACTAGGCACTTTACAGCCTTCCGGACTGAATACTGAATTCAACAACTTTAGGTCGTGAGCTCCCTCCCCCATCCCCACCCCCTTTCTGTTTCCCCCTTCCTTTTTTTTTTCCAATAAATTATAAAGATTTTCCTTTTCCCACCTATTTCCATTATATAATATAAAAAAAAACCCCACTAGAGCTATACCTTGAGTGCCCTATCACCCATTCTTAATTAGCACATTCGTTTAGATAATATCACCAACTTTAACTCTAACACCTATGTGTTCTATTGCGCTATTGTCGTTGACATCTTTTGATGATCTGCTTCTATCACTGCTTGTTTGTCCTTACAACCACACCAACCCCCCCTCCACCTCTCTGTCTCTCTATCTGTCCGCCCCCCACACACACCTTAAACCAGCTTATATTTCAACTCTTTCTTGGACTCGAACTCAAGTTCTGTCGAAGGGTCATGAGGACTCGAAACGTCAACTCTTTTCTTCTCCGCCGATGCTGCCAGACCTGCTGAGTTTTTCCAGGTAATTCTGTTTTTGAAGTATTCATTTAACACTCTGGCGATGTCATCTGGCTCCAACATAGATCTTTGGTCCCTTATGGTCCCTACTTTTTCCCTGGTTATGCTCTTCCCATTGATATAGGCATAGAATATCCTGGAATTTTCCCTACTTTTACCAGCCAGAGCTTTCTCATGTCCCCGCTCTGCTCTCCGAATTGCTTTCTTAATCTCCACACTGCACTTTCTGTACATCACTAATGCCTCCGCTGATTTCCTTTCCTTGTACCTGCTAAAAGCCTCTCTTTTCCTTCTCATCATAACCTGAATGTCACTGGTAACCGATGGTTCTCTGGGCCTGTTACTCGTTCTTATCACCCCAGAGGGAACATTTTGAGCCTAACCCTCCCCATTTACATTTTTAACGCCCCCACTGCTCCTCTGTAGAGTTCCCCACATGTAAATGTTCGCAGTCTACCTTGGCCAGATCCTACATTATTTTATCAAAATCCACTCTCTCCCAATCCAAAACATGTTTTTGTCACTTGTCCATTTCTTTGCCCAAAACAAACTTAAATTGTACCATGTTGTGTTAGCTATCACTAAAATGATCCCCCACAACCACCACAGCGACCTGCCCAGCTTTATTCCCTCGAATTTTGTCTAGCACTCCGCCGTCCCTTTTTGGACTCTCTACATATTGACCTAAAAAGTTCTCCTGTACACATTTCAAGAAATCCACTCCATCCATACCTTTAACACAATGTCTATCCCAATTACTGTTGGGAAAGTTGAAATCACCTAACATAATTAACCTATTGTAATTGTTGTTAGACACCTCCACAAATTGTGCACACATTTGCTCAATTTCCCGCTGATTACCTTGGAATGTACAATAAGCATGTAACAATGTGGCTGCCCCATTTTTATTCCTAAGCTCGACCCACAAAGTTTCATTCGATGCCTCCTCCAAGGTATAATCTCTTCTTACTACAGTAACTCACTCCTTAAACAATACAATGCCTCCTCCACTGTTACCCCCTTCCCTGTCTCGCCTGAAGATTCTATATCCCCGAATGTTGAGCTTCCCATCCTGCCCCTCCTCAACAACGTCTCACTGATGGCTACTATATCACAATTCCCCGTGTCATTCCGCAATCTTAACTCATCCGTTTTTCCTGTAATACTTCTGGCAATAAATTAGAGACCATACAACGTTGCCTTACTCCCTTGAAGCACAGTGCATCTGTACACCCTCTGACTTCATTATTTTCCTGTATTATGATGCCTCTCTATTCTGCTAACATTCTTTGTTCCCTTCCTCTGCCAAATTCGTTTGAACTCCTCCCACAGCACCAGCAAATCCGCCCGCAGGATGTTAGTCCTGCTCTTGTTCAGAAGTAGGTCGCCCCACTTGTACATGTCCCACCTTCCCCAGAAACGGTCCTACAGAACGAAATACTATCTTCAGAAATCACCCACACAAATTACAATTTGAATTGGAGATACAATTAAGACATCTTGTGAATTGGCTTGAATGTCCACTCCATACATGCCTGTCACCAACCTCAGCCACAAGTTCTTTTAAAACGCACTCTTCCTCGTGAAGAATCTAAACTCCTCTCATTCAAGATCTTGCCTGATCTTCAGCGGACAGCATTGCAGAATCAGCCCGATTTCCACGGGCACTGTGTTCAGCAAAAATGCCATATGTCTGCAGAACCTCCTCAACTTTGTATGGCGGTCTGGCTGGCATGGAACCACAACATATATCAACAGAAATGGCTGCAGCAAATCTATATTTTCTGATTCTCATCTTCGGGATCTAGTGACTGCCTTTTTCAGCCAGCTTGTCCTGCACTGAAATCATTAGCATCTACTAGCCTCAGTTGAATCTATTATGCTTTCCATCAGTTTCAGTTTCCAGAAACTTTGTTTATCAATCTCAGTTTGAGTCCTTGTTTCCTTGGAAAGGTGTCCTTCCTTCTTCAGTTGCATTTTCCTGTTTCCCTTTTCAGTTAATATGCATCATAAAACAAAGAGGCTTTACATCCACGGATTCCATTGCAACTTGGTGCAGTGCATCTTGTAGAGGGCACATGAAGGCGACTTTGAACAGTTGGTGAAGTGAAGGTTTAAGGTGCTGGATGTTATACCGGTCAGATTGCTTTGTCGTTTTTGGTGCCAAGCTTCAAGAATAGTTGGAGCTGCACTTATCCACATAAGGGCAGCGTAGTCATCAGACTCTTGACTTCCGCTTTGTAAATGATAGCCAAGCTCTGGTGAGCCAGAAGCTAAATTACATGCAACAGATTCATTTTATTTCATGGGATGTGGATGTTGTTGATGAGGCCAGCATTTGTTACCCATCCTTAAGTGCCCTTGAACTGAGTGGATTGCTCCACAATTTCAGAGCCTCAAATCTGCCCTTGTAGCTACAGCATTCATTTATTGTGTTGCAGGTCAATGTGAACGCCCAGAATATTGATGCTGCAGAATTCAACAATGTCAATGCAGTTGTTTGTCAAGGGGAATGTTTTTGCTTTGTCTCCTTATTGCTCCTTTTAGCTATTCTTGGTATTGGTCCTGTCCTGACTTTAATCCGCCCTATTGATCCTGGCTTCATACCTTGGCTTCGTCACACTACACATTTGGTGGATATGCCAGGCTCTGTCTTGGTTGAATATGAGCCGCTTTTGATGGTCCATAGCGCTCCATGGATACCCAGTTTTGCAATGCTACTCCTGTACTGACTTTGTCATATTTGGCGGTAATGTCACATGACAAGCTGAGTGTGTCCTCAGCTTGAATGCGGCACTTGCCTGCACAAGGATTGTGTGCTCTTCACTCCTATCAAAGTTAGCATGGACAGATATTGTTGTGAGTGCATCGTATACTTTGGTCAGGGCGAGATCAAGTCGGGTTTACTCCCTGTTGGTGGTTTTACCAATGTCCACGACAAGCTCAGTTCGCCAAGTATGTCCTTCAAAGTACGACCACCTACGCTCTACTGAGCAACTCAGATGATAGAACTGCAGTAGCTGAGCTCATTATGTGCACTTTCTACCTTGAATGTTTCTTCCAAGTGGTGTTGAGGATGAGGGAAAGCTGTTTCGTCAGCTGAGGAAGAGGGAAAGAGGCGATCAGCAAAAGGTTTCCATGCCAATGTTTGAGCAGATGCCATTAAATTTCCTTGAACCATGGAGTCAATACTGGAAGCTCAGAGGTCAAGTCCCTCCCGAGATTATAACACTGTGCAGCAACTTGTATTTGGCTTTACTGCTGATGGGACAGGGCATCTCCAGCATCCTCCCTGGAAGAGGTTGGGTCATTAGCTGTAAGCTATGATTTGGTGACAATGGCTATATTAGTCTGTTTCAATACTTGTCTTTAGGACAGCTCTCCCTGTTCTAACACAAACCCCCAGATGTTAATAGATAGACCAAGCACAGATCCCTGTGATACGCCACTGGACACGATCTTCCAGTCACTAAAGCAGCATCTTTCATCACCCTCTGTCTCCTACAACTAAGCCAATTTTGAATCCACCTTATCAAATTACCCTGTATCCCATGTGCATTTGCCTTTTGTATAAGTCTCCCATGTGGGACCTTGTCAAAAAATTTGCTGAGATGCATATAAAATACATCAACACCATTACCCTCATATACACACCTGTTCACCTCCTCAGTTAAATGAGTCAAGTTTGTTAGACGCGGTCTCCCTTTAACAAAGCCAAGCTGACTATCCCTGATCAAATCTTGTCTCTCAAAGTGGAGATAAATTCTGTCCTTCAGAATTTTCTCCAATTGTTTCCCCATCACTGACGTGAGTCTCACTTTTCTGTAGTTCCATGGCTTATCTCTACAACACTTCTTAAATAGCAGAATCACATTAGATGTTCTCCAGTCCTCTGGCACCTCCACCGTGTCCAGATAGGAATGGAAATTTTGGGTCAGAGCCCATGCAATATGCTGCCTTGCCTTCCTCAGGAGTCTGGACTCAAATCATCCAGACCTGGAAATTTGTCCACTTCTGAGTCCGCCAACACTCCCAACATCAATTTGCTCAAGAACCTTGCAGCCCCTCTCCTCGAGTTACAGACCATCATCCTCATTCTCTTGGTTAAAAACAAATGTGAAGTATTTGTTCAACACTCTACCAATGTCCTATGGCTCGACTCATATATTGCTGCCTTGGTCCCTAATGTGCCCTACTCATTGCCTCATTATCCTCTTCCCATCGATAAACTTACAGACCATATTGGGCTTTCCCATAATTTTCCAGCCAGAGCTTCCTCATATCCCCTCTTTGCTCTCCTAATTGGTGTCTCAATCTCCATCCTGCATTTTCTGTACTTCAGTAATGCATCCGTTCATTTTCTCCCTTATACCTGATACAAGCCCCTCTTTTCCTTCTCATCGTCTCCTGAATATCTCTGGGCATCCATGGTTCTCTGGGGTTGTTACTCCTTCCAACCACCAAGACCGAACATGTTGTGACAGCACTCTCCCCATTTCATTTTTGACACGCCCCCCCCCCCCCCCCCCCCCACCACCGACTGCGCTTCTGTAGATTTCCCCACAAGTAGCTGTTCCCAGTCTACCTTGGCCAGATCCTGCTCTATTTTACTAAGATCTGCTCAACCCCAATCCAAAACAATTTTTTTGCAGATTGTCTATTTCTTTGTCCATAACAAGCTTAAACTTTAACATGTTGTGGTTGCTATCATTAAAATGCTCCCCACCCCCACCTCCACCAGCTCATTCGCCTGTCCGTCTTCATTCCACAGAATTAAGCCCAGCACTGCGCTTTCCCTTTTTGGACCCTCGACATATTGACCAAAAATGTTCTCCTGCAGATATTTCAAGAATCCTGCTCAACCCAAGCCCTTAACATTATGTCTATCCAGTTAATGTTGGGAAAGTTAAAATCACCTATTGCAATTAACCTATTGTTACAGTTTGTACACACCTCTTCGAATTGTGCAGATATTTGCTCCTCAATTTTCCGCTGACTATCTGGGAGTCTATAATAAACAGCTAACAATGTGGCTGCCCTTTTTTTATTCCTAAGCTCTACCGAAAAAACTTCATTGGATGCCCCCACCAAGATACTATCTCTTCTTACTGCAAAAATTGACTTCATAACTGCAATACCTCCTCCTCTTTTACTCCCTCTCCTGTCTCGCCTGAAAATTCTTGATCCCAGAATGTTGAGCTGACCATCCTACCCCTCCCTCATCCACGCTTCTGTGATCGCTACTTTATCACAATTCCATGTGTCAATCCTCACCCTGAATTCATCTGTTTCCACTGTAATAATCCTGGCAATAAAGTAGAGGCCGCCCAGTCTTGCCTTACTCCCCTGAAACTTACTGCAGCTGTGCTCCCTCTGACTTGATTGCTTTACTATGTTATATGTCCCTATTCTGCTAACATTCTGATTCCACTCCCCCTGCCAAATTAGTTTACACTCCTCCCAACATTACTAGCAAATCGGCCCGCAATTATGTCAGACTAGCTCTGGTTCAGCTGTAGACTGTCCCGCTTGTACAGTTCCTAACTTCCTCAGAAATCGTCCCATTGATCCTGGAATCTAAATCCCTCCCTCTTGCACCAACTCTTAAGCCACGTATTCATGTGCGCTACTCTGCTATTTCTGTCATCACTAGCCCATGGCAGAAGTAAGCCAGAAAATACAACCCGAGAGGTCCTGATTTTCTACTGCCTAACTGCTTGAAATTTTGAAGCAGGATCTCATCCCTCTTTCTACCTATGTCATCGGCACCAACATGCACCATGTCCTCTGCCTTATCTCCCTCCCCCTTTAGGATTCCCTGCAGCCGTTCATTGACATCCCGGACTGTGGCACCAGGGAGGAAACTCTTGGAGTCATGTTGACCGCCACAATGGCGCCTATCTGTTCCCTTGACTGTAGAATCCCCTACTGCTATTGTTCTTCCTCTCTTCCTGCGCTGCTGTACAGTAGGCTGCTTGTGGTGCCAGAAGCTTGGCTCTGTCTGCATTCCCTTGAGTAACCATACCCCTCACCAGCCTCCCCAAAGGAATCCCAATTTGCGAGCGGGAATCCAGGGCACTCCTGAATTACCTGCCTATTTCTCTTGGACTGACTTTTGGGCCCACATTCCCTTCCTTCCTCAAGTCCCTTCAGCTGCGGTATGACCACCTCTCTGCACCTGCTATCCACGATGCTCTCAGACTCGCGAATGCCATGACTTAGCCCTTTAAGTTAAACCTTTAAAATAAATTACTCCACGACCCTTCTTTTCTGATCCTTGTTTTTACAAAATATACAAACCATAAACCATAAAAAATTACCCTAAACTATAAAAGAATAAAATGGTAAACACTTAAACGACCTTACTCACTATTTATCAGACATTTCTCTCACTTGCAACTAGAGGTTGCAGTAGAGCTGCTACAGCAGTGCAATACCATTCTCTGAAGATTTAAGAAGTTGGAGAGGAAGGAATAAAATGAAAATAACAACTCTTCCTCTCTGCACCGAATTCCTATTGTGCACCAAATTTCCAATACTCACGCTCACTCTGGCTGTGGCTCACTCAGGATGAGGCCTCTCCCCTGTTCGTGTGCAAAGCTCACTAATCGTGTGCAAACTGCCTTAACCTGCCGAATCTTTTTGCACCATTTTTGTTTCCTTCTCAAAACTTGCATTCCCATCAAGCTTTGTATCATTACCAAATTTGGATAAGCTATTTTTTCTCTTCGTCTAAGTTATTAATGTGGATTTTTATAGCTTAGGCCCCAGCAATAATCTTTGGGGGATCCCACTATTTACAGCCTGCCAACTTGGAAATGTTCCATTTATCCCCTGCTCTCTGCTTCATGTCAGTTCAGCAATGCTCGATATTTGCAGCACTTTATCGAAGGGCTTTTGACAAACAAAGTATGCAACATCTCCTGGCTCCCCTTTGTCTACATTACCAGAAACGTCATTAAAAAACCCTAATTAATTTGTTCAACTTCATTTTGCTTTCATAAAACCACAATGAGTTTCTGCCGTTCTATTTCCTCTCTGCTAATATTGAGTAGCTGAATTTCTTCACCCTTATTCGTCTCTTTTTTATACTTTATTTCTGGAAAATAACGTGTGTCTTCTACTGTGACGACATTTTTTTAATGTATTTATAATTTCTTCATTCCCCATTATAATTTATCCTCTTTCTATTTCTAATGGACCGATGTTTGCATTAGCTACTCCTTTTCCTTTTCACATAGTTATATCTCTTGCAATTTGTTTTTATATCCCTCGCTACTTTAGTCATATTTATTTTTGCCCCATTTATCAACTTTTGGTGTGCCTTCGTTGGAAAATGAAATATGCCCAACTGTCCAACTTACGAATTTTCTTTTCAATGTTATTAGCATCATCTTTTAATCTAACATTGCCCTTAACCTCTTGTATCAGTTACATATGGATATTTTTCAGTAAGATCGTTTTTCAGTTATATTCATTTTGTTCAACAGTTAGAATTGTTTATTTAAATGTTCCCCACTGTTAATATACATTCATATTTTAGTCGATTTACCCAATTAACGTTACCCAACTTTTCCTCAATTCTCTGTGGGTTTGTTTAAGTTTTTGATTGGAGTATCTCGCTTTCAAACGTGTGGAATGTAATTACATTATGGCAACATATTCCCATTGTCCCTTACCACAGCATTACTAATTAAACATGCCTCATTACACTATGCTAGATCCAAAATAGTTTTATCTCCAGTTGGTTCCACAACATTCTACTCCAGGGAACGCTCACTAAATCATTCTGAAAGCTCATAGTCCAGATTAAATGTGCCGATTTGGTTGATCTCACAATTATTATATTTCCCCTGTTATAAGCTGAAATATGGCTTGTTTAATGCTCTTTGCAATGGCCAGACTCCTATTAGAAGGCATATAAACTACTCCCAGCAATGTTTTATAACCTTTGCTCATCCGAATCTCCAGCTATACTGATTCTACTTGTTGATTTTCTGGGGTAAGATTCTTTCTCATAATTGTCCTTATGTCATACTTTATTATCAGATTTACCTTCGTCCTTTCTTCAGTTGTACATGTCTTTTCGAAATATTGCACATTCTTTAATATTTATTTCCCAACCCTGATCACATTATAAACATTCCTCTGTCATGGGGATTAGATCTAAACCATTTATAACAATGCGTTTTGATAGTTCAGTTATCTTATCGTGGGTGATCCATGTCTCGTCATATCTCATTCAACATTTTTTTTATTTCAATCCACACAAGAATACTTTTTTTGTTTCTCACTTCCTTTCTTTCAATTTCTAAATCGCCTCACGTAATTCCAACTGTTCCTTTTAGTTTAAAGCCATTTACCCTAGTCTGACCATTTTTGCTGGAGCGCTTTTATGTTTACATGATCTTCCTCTTCCTGTCACACTCCGGTCGCCTTTAACCATTATCATTAGTTGTTTCCCCGCCTTGTCCATGTTCCCCCTATCAAACTCATTCATGATATACAAGGTCTCGATGGGGCACACCTCAGCATTCACCACTTGAGACCACTTTCCATTTGCAAGGGCATCCACCGGATATTACCCTCTGTTTCCTGTTACAAAGCCAACTGTTTATCCAGTTTGCCATATTACCATGAATCCCATGGGCGTTTGTTTCCCAGACCAATCTGCCATCTGGGACCTTGTCAAATGTCTTGCTAAAATCCATGTACGCAACATCCACTGCGCTACCTTCATCAGCCCTTCTTGTCACTTCCTCAAATAATTCAATCAAATTTGTGAGGCAAGACCTTACTTTAACAAATCCACGCTGTCCATCCCTGAATAGTCCATGCCTTTCCACATGACAGTTAATCCTATCTCTCAGGATTGATGCTACTAATTTGGTAACCAGCGATGTAAGACTAACTGGCCTATAATTATTTGGCATTTGCTTTGAAAACTTTTTAAACAATGGAACTACGTTTGCATTTTTCCAGTCCTGCGATGCCTCACCTGTATCTAGTGAAGATTGGAAAATCATCCTCAGAGCATCTACTATCTCCTCCCTGACTTCCCCCAGGGGCCTTCGAAATAATCCATTTGGTCCTGGAGACTTATGCATTTTCAAGTATTTCAGCTCTGCAAGTACTTCATCTCTCTTTATCAGTATCCCATCCAGAATGTCGCAGTGTTCCTCCTGGGCTACTATATCTATATCCTCCCTTTCCTTTGTAAATGCAAAGGCAAAATATTCATTCAAAGCCTGCCCCCAAGCTTCTGCATCTACACACAAGATTCTACCTTCATCTCTGATAGGTCCCACTTTTTCATTAACTAACATTTTAGCAATAATGTATTGGCAAATCATCTTTGGGTTATATTTAACTTTACTTGCTAATAATGTTTCATGGTCTCTCTTTGATTTCCTGATTTATTTTTTTACTTTGTCCCTGCAATTCCTATATTCGTCTAGGCTATCGGCAGTGCTTAGTTCTTTGTGCCTGTTGTACACTTGTTTTTTCTGTTTGACCTTTCCCTGTATTCCTCTAGACAAACAGGAGGTCTAGATTTGGCAATACCACTCTTATTTTTGTAGAGGACATGTCTACTTTTTACAATTAGGATCTCAATTTTTAGTGCTTCCCACTGGTTTTCCACTGTTTATCCTCCAGCAGTGCTTTCCAGTCCACCTCAGCCAAGTCCCTTCTCATTTCTGCCAAATTTGCCTTCCTCCAGTTCAGAAAGTTAACTCCTGCCTTATCTCTGCAATTGTCCATGATAATGCTAAATTTAACTGAATTGTAATCACTGTCCCTGATTTGGTCGCCAACTGTCACTTCACCCACTTGCTCTTCTTCGTTCCCCAAGACTAGGTCTAGAATTGCATCACCTCTCGTTGTTTTTTGTCAATGATTGTTTGCAAAAAAAATCCTGGACACAGTGCATGAATTTTTCTCCCTCACTGCATCTTATATTGTTTTAATCCCAGTTGATATTTGGCTAGTTGATGTCTCCTACTATTATTGCCCTCTTGTTCTTACAAGCAGGAATTTGCCTACTTATTTGTTCTTCTATCTCCCTTTTGCTATTTGGGGGTCTGTAGTATACTTCCAGTGGTGTGATTGCCCCTTTCTTATTTCAAAACTCACTCCATAAAGCCTCGTTTGTTGACCCATTTAATATATCATCCCTTCTCACAACTGGAATTGATTCTTTAACCATTATTGCTACCCTCATCACCTCCTTTTTTATCCCCCACTCTATCGTGTCTGAGACTCCATAAACAAGGATATTTAGCTGACAGTTCTGCTCATCCTTTAGCCAGGTCTCCATTATAGCAATGACATCCTGCTGCCAAATATCTACCTGTGCCCTTAACTCATCTACCTTGTTTGCAATACTCCTTGCATAGAAGTATAAACGCTTTAACCTCGTCAATTTCCCTTGCTGGACACTTTGTAAACTTTGCTTCTCCAATAACTCCATGTCTATCACAACGTCACCAGCTAATGTTCTACCTCCAATTTTCTGATCGGAATATGACCTATCTGATTCTACTCCTGGGATCCTCGGATAGTTTAAATACTCCCCAACAGAACTAGCAAAAGCCCCACAAGGACACTGTCCCAGCTCTGCATGGGTGCAGCCCATATGGTTTGTACAGGCCCCACCTTCCCCAAAACCGGTACCTTTGCCTCAAGTATCTGAAACCCTCCCGATTACACCAACTCTCCAGCCACATGTTCATTTGGTCTATCCTCTTATTCCTGCTCTCGCCATCACCTGGAACTGGGAGTAAACCTGAGATTCCTACATTACAGGTTCTATATTTTAATTTATCCCCTAACTCCCTGTACTAAGCTTGCAGGTCCTCATGTCTTAGTTTACATATGTCATTGGTACCATTGTGTACTACGACCACTGTCCTTCAGCTGCTCCGTGACATCCCAGACCCTGGCATCAAGGAGGGAACATACCATCCTTGATTCATGTTTGCGGACACAGAAGCGTCTGTCTGTGCCCCTAACTATTGAATCCCCTTTCCTCCTGCCCCTCTGAGCAACAGAGCCACCCATGGTGCCATGAACTTGGCTGTTGCTGCTTTCCTTTGAGAAGCCATCCCCCCGCTAACAGTATTCAAAGCTGTATATCTGTTAGAGCGGTCTGGGACCACAGGAGAATCCTGTTCTACCTTCCTGTGTCTTTTAATATTCCTGATTATCACCCATTCCCTTTCTGCATGTGTAATCTTCAGCTGCAATGTGACCACCTCGCTAAACGTGCTATCCACGACTTGTTCAGCATCGCGGATGATCCACAATGAGTCCACCCACAGCTTCAGCTCCAAAACTCGGTAAGCTAGAAGTTGGATTTGGACACACCTTCCGCACACATGGTCAACAGGGACGCTGGAACCATCCTTCATTTCCCACATCCTGAAGGAGGAGCATATCTCGGGTCTGAAATCTCCTGCCATGGCGTCCCTCTTGATTAAGCTAGTTACTCCCTTAGAAAAATATGGTAGCTCGGGGCCTTATTTATGATAGCTTGGCCCCTTATTTCTTGACTAATTTTACTTGTACAGTTCTACTCTATACTTTTTTTGTTCCTACATCAGTATTAAGCAATGAATAACATTAATAGATTGAAAAATGCTCACCAGGATTTACTCACCAATCAGCTGCTTTTTAAAAAACTCCACTTTCAAAAGAGCATCCTTTGCAGACCTGGTGCACTGCTGAAGGTACTGCCTCACCCTCTCTTTTATGTTTGGTTTGAGGTAGAGGGAGGGATGGAAACACGACACGAATGTAATGTTTGGGGCAATTCCATTCTTTGACATTGGGTCCTCTGAGTCGCAGTGGCTGTGGTGACTTCTCCCATAACGCTTTAGTTGTTTCTCACTACCATCCTCTGTTGAATGCTCTTCCTCCTTTTGAGTGCAATAGTGCTTCGCCTCGATCCCATTCTGAGTCGCGGTGTCTGTGGCGACTTCTCCCAGAATGCTTCAGTCACTTCTCACTACCGCCCATGATTTACTTCCTTGAAAAATCATGTTGACTTAGTCTAATTATACTATGCTCTGCCAAGTGTATTGTTAAGACTTCTTGATTAATAGATTCCACATTTGCCCAACAACAGATGACAGGCTATCTGGCCTATAATTCGCTGATTTCTCTCATCCTCCTCCTTCCTTGAGAAACCGTACAACACTTGCCGACTTGCAATCTAATGGGACGGTCCTGAATAAAAGGATTTTTGGAAACAAATCATAGCCAGAATATCCACTATTTCTGAACTGTGGTGTGTAGATCATCAGGTGCCAGGGATTTATCAACTTTAGTCCCTTATATTTATCTAATATATTACCTCTCCTGATATTCATTTCCTTAAGTTTTTAACTGTTTCTATCCCCAATATCACTGTCTATTTCTGGCATCAAATGTGTATCTTCTACCGTGAAGGCAGAGGCGAAATATTTGTTTAATGCATCTGACATTTCCTCATTCCCCATAATAGTTTCTCTTGTCTCTACTTCTAAGAGACTAACATGTACATTAGCTACTTTTCTTCACTAATAAAACCTCTTGCTATCTGTTTTTTTTTTAAATTCCTTGTTAGTTTACACTGATTCTACTTTTTCCCCATTCATCAACACTTTGTTGGCCCTTGGCTGTTTTCTAAAACATGCCTAATCATCTTACTTACTGATGTGGTGAATTTGACAAATGGACCACAGGAGACTCAGGTATAGGTTTCTATCGTTTATTCCAGCAATTGCAAGGAGGGGACCATCTCAATACTAGTTGAGACTACTCTGCTAAACTACAAGTATTCAACATATTTTTGCATTATTGGTCACGTTCAAGAAGAGTTTCCTGATTCCGATCTCATCAACATATAGGTTTACATTACAAAATATCTCTGGTAACAAGTACATCCATATTTGTTTTCACCCAGGCAGAGACCCTACCATCTGTAATTCCCCTGTTGAAGAACACACTTGATCTTTGTTGTTTTGCAAACCTCTTACTACAGTCCGGCCCCAGGGCCTTTCTGTTGTTTGCAGGCCCTTAAGGTTACCAGTTTCATCTGGTAACCTTTAACTGCCAATGTGCTTGGAGATTTTAAGTAATGCAATGCCTTTCTAAAAGATCTTACTGTACCACTTTATTCCCCCTAATAATTACTGTATCCCTTTATTTCCCCCTAACAGTCTCCCCTTATAGCCCTTGGCTTAGCTCAAGGTAGCCAACTACAGTGGTGTTGTCCATTCCAACCTCCCCCGCACACTTTACGTACCACCGCCCATTGATACAGGCCAGGTATCCAGTTTTGGCACATAAAGAGTACAGACCATCTGTATAATCTACTACTTTAATCCAAAACTCTAGTTTACCAGATCCCTGCTCCAACTTTTAAAACTCCCCCAGCGCCACTGTTTTTTCGCTTCCGTGTGCAGTATATCAAGTATGTTACATAAATAATCAATATCAAATGAAGTATAACTAGGGAATGGGAGCTAAATCTGAATCCACGGGCTTTTCTGTACATTTGAGCGCCAGTTCCACAGGTCCTCTCACCATGTGGTCGAATCAATTTGTTCGAGATCTGTCTTTAAGGCTCTATCCTGTTGTTGCAGTGTATAGTAAGTTCTTTATATCTGCTGAGCCTGTCTCCGAAAAATGGTGAGATGCTCTGATAATAGGGGAATTTCATTGGAGCACTGGTTCAAATACTGTTTCAGTTTATCCTTAAGGTTTTCCTTGACCTGAATAGTAGTCATTCCTCTCAGGTATATTTCGACCAGTTCCACATTCCCTACCCTTGCTGGCACCTGTGGGTGTATTCACACTGAATGATTATGGGTGGGGCACATCTGGTTTCCCGCATACTGGATTCTTTCCTGCCACGGGGGGATAAAATATCTTCCATTCCCTGTATATGCAACATGGGTCGGTTCTTTTGCAACTCATATAATTTTCATTGTACAGTTTGCGACTGCTTTAAATCCACATTTCTCTTCCTCTGTCTCATATATCGGAAGTGCAAATACTACTGTGGCACCTTCCATCCTACACCCTTCTAATGTGGTGCTAACTATACTTCCCTCTTTGGCTACTGCGTATGGGGGAATATCGTGATACTTAATATAGTAATCCCCCCCGTATAACCCCAATATTTTCTCCTCTATATAATGTCCTGCCGATTGTTGACATAGACATGACAGGTATTACTATTACTATGCCCATTAGGATATTACTATTCACTATACATTCAACATTCATTCTATGTACGAATGTTAAACCTCTGAGCTGGCAACCGGTCAAGCCATGATCCTTGTGCTGTGAAAAATTAAATAAATGCTCATTAGTTACCAGTAAAGGAACTATCCCTTCAAAATCTGTCTTAAATTCTCTCGGGCTTGTTCCAGTGCTTGGCCCAAAGGTGCTGCCAACTGTTTGCTTCATATGAAATATTTTTTATCCCAATCAGTTTAGTGACTTTCGGGCACGGTAGCCAGGCTTTGGATTAACCGTGTCATGTCCTGGACTGTATTTAATTGAGTATTATGAATTACCCGTCCCCGGTCTAGAATCTCCTTAAGGTTAAAGCTCAGGGTATGGACCTTCTGGTGAAGAGTTCTGAATTAACCACATTGTCCCAATTTTAAATATTGTAGTGGTTTCATTTATCAGGCTAGGCTTAATGCGGTCTCCTCCCTAGCTTGATCGCACCTCGCCATTCAACTGAGATGCTTCAGTCATCAGCTGGCCCATCGAGCCATATCTAATGTTCGAATATGGGCTGAGTACCTCTGGGGCGGGGCAATTCCGGACATGTTCAGGAGTACGGGTACCAGCACATGGTGTAGATTATCAGACTAATATTCTGATTAACCAGTACCAATCCATTCGTCGGTCCTGGATGCATAGTCGGACAAGGTGGGTCAGTCGGTGTGGTTTGAGGGGCTTCAATTATCTCCACTCGAACTGTGGAAGTAGATGTGGAAGGTGGCTGGAAAGTGGCAGACCTCCCACGCCCGATCTGATGCACACGCTTACTAAAATTCGAAAGCAATTGTTCTCCTGCTGTTAGATTTATCATTCCCTGTTGTGTGTTGCAATCGACACTGTCTGTGCTGTACCAAAATTCATCCTGCAGTGCGGGATGCGCAGTGATGATCCCCGAACTTGTTGCCAGAATTGATATGCCCACAGCCAGGTTCGTAGATTTGTAGAGACAATAACATCGGCTCCCGTTCTCCAGGTTACCTCTTGGTTAATTGTCCTGTATCTTTAACTGTGACTAATGCCTCCATTAACTTCCCGTTCACATAACTACAAGTGTGCATGTATCACCTGTCATAATTACCTTGTATGGTACATTGTTTCTCATTGGATTTGTGTGTTTCCATATGTTTAATTATCTGTCGGTCTCTGACTTCCTTCCTTAACTCATGCAATTGCTTACTTATTTCCCTTACATAGTCTTGCACCCTTCCTTTAAGTTGTCCTACATCTCCCACTACTACTGTGATTCCCTCGGGTAACTGCATTGCTCTCCTTGTCATTATTTCAATTGTGGTGAACCTAGTGGTTCTGCTTGGGGTAGCCCTAAGGCACATCAGAATACTGGGCTGTTCCCTAACTCTTGAATTACTTCTCATTTGATGTTTTTTTTTTAAAGCTCAGTTTATCCTTTCCAGCTCTGTGGCTGGTAGTGAATGTAGAATTTCTGTTTAAATTTTTATTTATATATTTCATTAAAGACTCTTCCTCTGAAATGAGTTCCCTGATCTGAATCCATCTGGATAGGCCCCCTCCACTCCTTCCAGTCTACTGCCTCCAGCTGCTGTCCCATGTCAGACCTCAATTACTTTAAACTGCAGACAAAATTCTACAATGCACCTTCTTATCCTATGTGACAACGGCTCAGTATCTTCACTTCCAGTGACGGTTCTCTCTGCAAGCCGTTTAACTCTATCTGTAATCATAGTGTTAATCCTGTGGTCTTACTTTTTGTAGCTCGCAGGCATTTTAATACCATCTATTTAGCCTTTTTCCCTTTACCTATATCCATCTTGTGGTTATTTGTTGTTAAATATTATTTATCCTTACATTTCAATTCCTGAACTACAGATTCCAAATAGTTTTACCTCTAAGGTTTTTTTTCTCCCTGGCCATGATCATCCTAAGATTCTCTTGATTTCAGTTTCTCTGCTGTCTTGACCGTTTATAATGATTCCATGCTCTTTAGGTCGTATTAACTATTCCCCGTCAACAAGGATCCCTGTCTCTGGATCTTTGCTTATCTCCCCCTGTTCGTTTGCAATGTCTCAGTTGATGGCCAGATTATCAAATTCACTTCCCTTCAAAAAGTTTTTCAAATTGAGTCCTCTTTCCCTAACTCTTTCACCTACTTGCCTCATACCATTTTACATTTGCAAAAATTACCATCTTATCTTGTTCTGGCGGTCTGGAGAGACTTTAAAATAAATAAAATATTCTCAAAACAGTTTTAAAAACAGAACTCAGACATTGACTTGTTCCTTACCTTCTTCTCAAACAACATTTTATTGTCTAAATTGTGTGTGACCCGTTTCTTTTAGAATTATCCCAGATTCATTAACTCGGGCAAAAATTGGATTTCAGCCAAACTTTGTCAAGGTCTTCACCTTAACTTCATATTTTGGGAACAGACTTACAAATACAATTGCAGCATTTGAATTAGTGCCAATTATTGTCAAACCTTTTAGAATGAAAATTCCCTATTGAAAAATTATCAGGAACCAAACCTCAAATTTAAAACTTTGTAAGAAATGTAACTTAATCTATAAAAATTAAAATTACCTCTTTCTTACGTGTATTTGTATTCAAGTTATAATTCCCGTAGGTTATCGACACATTCTTTATCTTAGATAGCATCCTAGCGATTCAAAAGTAATCTTCTAAACTACACTGCACTTTACGCCTCAAGCCTTGTCCCAAATTCAAATAACAGTGCTGTTGGGAGGCAGATTTCCTTTCATATTTAATTCATCTCTTCGTAGGAAACCCCTTTTTATCCATTGGAACCACCTTGTGCTTATGTCTTTTGGTTTTCCTAGAATCCCATGAACTTCAGGTAATTTTTCTCCTCAGAATTTTAGAATACTAACTCATATGAGTTAATGTAACTGGTATGAATCAATCTCAATCAGCTTGGAAGCTGGTGATGCTATTCTGCAAGGGGGTGGTACAAAGGTTGGTTCATCTAACCCTTTCTAGCTTCATGATACCTTCAAATTGCGATCCTTTTTGCTATAAATCTCAACTCGAACCTTAAAGTCAAATCTTTGGAATGCTTTAGTATAACTTTCCTTTAATCTAACATGGGCATTTCAGCCCTAAAGTGCTGAACTGCACACAGAAAAGAAAATTTACGAAAGAAAGCACATGAAAGCTCACATACGAATGCTTCCTTGCACACAAACAAACATACATTTAGAGGTATGTATTGATATTCCTGTATACTTAACGACTTAAAATTCTGATATTCTAAACGGAACTTCAAAGAGGCGTGGGGGAAATACAGGGATCTTGAAGGCTCCACCTATAGGGACAATCAAACTGACGAACGCTCACATTTCCCCTGCTATTGCCTGTCCATGCTTATTAACACCCCTAAGAGTACACGCCTTTTCTCTCTATTTCTCTCTTCAGCACAAGCAGCTCTTGTAACTTAGATCAATTCATTTTTTTAAGCTGGAGAAAATTCAGTAGCGGACATTTTGGGTCCCAATCACCCTTTCACATTTTCAGGAAAATCTCGTCATCCCCCATGGGACATTATAAACCCCCAATTCGTTTCTCCCTCCCCCAAGGTTTCCTTGACTGCTCTTCCAAATGCCCTGTGCAGGGTTGTCACTTTCTACCCATCTGGGACATCCCAATGGTTCCGCACAGTCTCCTTTTCTAAACGGCAGGGGTAATCTTCCCCAGATATCCCCTGGGCATTTAGCCTTGACCAGTATATGGGTATCAGGGGTGTTAAATGCATGGAAATCTTGCATTTCCCGCAATTTGGTCCAGAAACCTGGGTTGTTATGCCGAGTATTAAGTGTCAGCAGTTCTTTACGCAAAACCTGCTTCTCCCCTGGGCTGAATGTTAAGTGCTTAACTTTCTCCGTAATTTTCTCAATCTCCTCATGGTCCTCCCATTCCCCAGCCCCCTTTCTCCCTTCGGATTTTAGTTCATCTCTCCCGACTTTGCTTTTCCTTACAGTTACTGCCATAGGTGCCATGGGGTACGGTGGGTTGTTCTCAGCTCCCTCATAACTTTCTCCTTCGGTGCTCTCCTCCTCTTGATCAGTATCAGGACAAGCTGCCCCCAAGCCCTTATCTGTCTTGGATCTGACTTTCTTTCTCTCTTTCAAATCGACTGGAATTTAGTATTAACCCGTCTGCACAACTGTAGCTACAGTGTTATAATAACCATCATCCGTTTCTTTTCCTTATCCTTTTATTTGCTGTAACCACCGCTGTTTTTGTTCTCTGGGGGTTCCCTGTGGATTCCCCCCACTTCTGCAATTTTGTGATTAGTTTTGACTGCTATTCCGCTATGAACCTCGGAATGGAGTCTGCCGTTCCCCAGTCGAGTTCATTAGCATATTCTTTCCCTGACGGCACTTTGTTCTTATTTCTGTCTATCTCTGCGCGGTACATTCACACAGTCCTAACGACCTACTTTCTTGCGGTATATGCGGTTTCACTGGGGTCGAGCCTGCCTGCGCGGCTTTGGCGAAGATAATATCTCAAACTGTAATTCACCAACACAGTTGCGCCCTCTTAACTGGGATCTGACCTGCGCTGCTTGGGCTAAGGTTATATTTCGAATCGTAACCCGCCAGCACGGCTCTGCTTCATATCTCTGGTAACAGTTCAGGCCTTCCTGCACGGCTTTGGCCCCGCTAGCCTGCCTGCATGTCTCCGTCTCTTACCCCTGGCCCCTCCTATCCTGTGTCCTCCTCCTGATTCTTTGATACTTGACCAGACCATTCTCAGATAGACTATCTACAGGTGGTAAATGAACATACTCACCCACTTTGAGGAGCCGCCCCGAGGATCCGATCCAAGTACCCTGCCGTCTATGCCAGACTGTTGTGGCTACTTTGACAAAAGGACCACAGGAGACTCAGGCACAGGTTTCAATCCTTTATTCAAGCAATTGCAAGGAGGGCACCATCTCAATACAACTTGAGACAGTACTCTGCTAAATTACAAGTATCCAACATATGTATGTATTATTGGTCACGTACAAGAATAGTTTCCAGATTCTGATCTCGTCAACATATAGGTTTACATTACAAAACATCTGTGGAAACAAGGACATCCCTATTTGTTTTCACCCAGGCAGGGACCTTACCATCTGTTCTTCCCCTATCTGTTGAAGAGCACACTTAATCTTAGTTGCTATTGCCATCCTCTTACTACAGTCCCACTCCAAGGCCTTTCTGTTGTTTGCAGGCCATTAAGGCTGTGCAAGTTTCATCTGGTAACCTTTAACAGACAATGTGTTTGGAGACTTTAAGTAATTCATTCCCTTTCAAGAAGTTATTACTGTACCCCTACATTCCCCCTAATAATAACAGATTCACTTTGTTTCCCCCTAATACCTTGCTAATGGATTTTTCAACATTTATAGCTTCTTCTTTTAAACTAATTCAATCCTTAACATTCTGAATCATCTATGAATGGGTTTTTCTTGCTGTAATTTGGGTTTCCAATTAAATATATTTTCTGACCATTTTGAATTGTCTCTTTAAATCATTCCCATTGTTCATTTACGTTCCTACCTTTTAGTCTATTTGCCCAATTTATCTTAGTCAGTCCGGCGCTACCTATCTAATTCGTTTTGATTAATTTTAATGTTCTTGCTTGTGAATGGAGTATGCCACTTTTAAACTTAACATGGGATTCAATTGCATTATGACCCTCTTTCTCAGTGGATCATTTACTATGACATTACAAATTAACTCTGCTTCTTTACACAATGCTAGATCTAAGATTGTATTATCCCTAGCCACTTACATATGTATTATGCAAAGAAACTGTCAAGAAAACATTCCATAAACTCACCTTCCGGGCCACTATTGCCGATTTGACTGCCTCAGTCTTTATGAAGATTGATGTAGCCAAAAGTTATTACATTCCCTTTGTTACAAGCTCCAATAATTTCTTGTTTAGTGTTCTCCTAATAGTGTATCGAAGTTAGAGAGGCAACAAACTACCCGCACCAGAGTTTTCTAACTCTTGTTATTCATAATTTCCACCCATCCTGATTAAACCTCCTGATTTTGCTCCCCTTCTCACTCATGCTTCAATGCCATCCTCTGGCATCAGCGATACTTATCCTTCTTCGCCATGCTGCTTGTCTGTTGGAAACATTGCGTAGCCTTGAATATTTCTTCTGCAACCTTGAGGGCCTTGTAGCCATACCTCTGTAATACTGATTAGATCTATTGTGCCATTCCATCATCTACCTGACAGAGTATACTTCGTGCATTTAGACAAAGAACCTCAAATTAATTTTATTTTCATTTCTGTTCACTGAAGTAACCTTATTTGTTGATGTATATTTTATTTTATTTTACTCTTTCTCCATTCTTGTTCCAATCAGCTTCCCTTCATCACTATTAACTATTTTGATGTGCAAAATGTCCTCTTTGGATTTCAAAACCTTCCTTCACCCCTAATATCCCCATCTACATCTAATTTAAAGCCTGCCCACAGACTTAGTTATCCATTTGTCTATGGCAGTGGTCCTTTCGTGGATCATTGGAGCCCATTCAAAAGGAATACCTCACTCTTCCAAAAGAACTGATGGCTGTGCACAATTTTTCAAATCCCATCCTCGCAAACCAAACTTGGAACACTGCATTTCAGTGATGCAATTCAGCCTGAGGATCAGGATTCTACTCCAGGTGGGTGAGGAGCAGTCTGGAGGAGCCTGCAGCTCCATGTAGGTCGAAATCATCTGTAACTCTGGCCTCGCATTCACTTGTTGGTCGAAGGGAGATTGTAGGAGGGTGTTTGCTGGCTAATCGTATGTGTCTGAACCCAAAACCCGCGAGGGGGTCAAAATAAGTGTTTTCCAATGCTTATAACTGCAAAGGAAGTGTCAGCAATGCAGGGAACGATTCCAGTCTGCGAGGGTCTCCAATAACTGGCATGGTCAAAGTCACGAAGGTGCCTCCTTCCCGAGGCTGCAGTTTATGTTTGGGACAGTTGAGTCAGACACTGTCTATGCAAAGGGGTTGATACATGACTGTGATTCAGCGTGTGATTTCAAAGCTTCTGGGCTCCACCCACTGTGGTGATTGACATTGTGAAAGGTGTGCAATCCCAGACAGGATAGCGGGGGTCAAATCCGAAGTGTGAAATAGTAATCCAGATACCCAGTCTAATGCTCTGGGGACCCGCACTCAAAAACAAACATGGTAGATGATTGGATTTGAATTCAATAAAAACCTGGAAGTAAAAGTCTGAATATGGTCATGAAACCACGGTCGATTGTTGCAAAACCTATCTGGTTCACTGATGTCCTTTTGGGAAGTAAATCTGTCATCCTTACCTGTCCTGGCCTACACGTGACTGCAGACACACATCAATGTAGTTGACTTTTAAGATGCCCTCTGAAGTGGCCTAGCAAGCCATTCAGGTGATGCAAACTGCTACAAATTCATAAAAAAAGGAATGAATCTGAATGGACCACCTGAAATTGACTAAGGCACCAGAAGTGGCAAAGGCATTCACAGCCCTGTCAACACTGCAAAGTCCCCTTGCAAAAGTCTGGGTGCTAGTACAAAAGTTAGGAAAGCTGTCTCCCCGAATAGTCACGGAATCATACCATACAGATAATGTACCAGACACCAAATTCACCATTCCTGGGGAAGGCCTGTCGCACCAACAGGAAAGACCAAGAAGTGGTGGTGGCACAGTGGTATACAGTCGGGAGGGAGTTGCCCTGGAAGTCCTCAACATCGACTCTGGACCACGTTAAGCCTCATGGTATCAGGTCAAACATCGGCAAGGAAACCTCCTGCCAATTACCACATGATATCCTTCCACAGCTGATGTATTACTGCTTCCCTACATTGAGCACCTCTTGGAGGAAGCACTGAGGGTGGCAAGAGCACAGAGTATACTCTGGTTGCAAAACTTAAATGTCCTTCACCAAGAATGGCTCAATGGCACCACTACTGACCGAGCTGCCGAGTCAGAAATGATATGTATTCTAGACTGATTCTGCGCCAGATGGTGAAGGAACCAACAACAGGGAAAATCTTACTTTACCTCTTCCTAACCTACCTGCCTGCCGGAGTTGAATCTGACCATGACATTGTTGATAGGAGTGACCATCGCACTGTATTTGTGGAGCTTAATTCCCGCCTTAAAATTGAGGATACACTCCATCGTGTTGTGTGGCACTACAACCGTGCAAAATGAGATAGATTTAGAACAGATCTTGTTACTCAAGACTGGGCTTCCATGATTTGCTGTGGGCCATCAGCCGCAGCAGAATTGCACTTGGGCACAATCTGGGCTATCAGAGCCCAGCATACACCCCATTCTACCAATGCTTCCAGTCCAGGTGATCAACCCTGGTTCAATGAAGAGTACAGGACAGCATGCCAGGAGCAGCAATAGGCATACCTTAAAAAAATGAGCTGTCAACCTGGTGAAGTTATAACACAGACCTACTTGCGCCCCAAACAGCAGAAGCAGCAAGTGATAAACAGAGCTGAGCGATCCCATAACCAACAGATCACATCTAAGCTCTGCACTCCTGCCACATTTAGTCGTGAATGGTGGTGAATAATTTAAAAATTCACTGAAGGAGGAGCTCCACAATATTGGAGCCAAGCACATCAGTGCAAAATATAACGCTGAAGCATTTCCTACAATCGTCAGCCAGAAGTGCCGAGTGGATCATCCATTTCGGCCTCCTCCAGAGATCTGCAGCATTACAGATGCTACTTTCAGCCTTTTCCATTCGCTCCACATGATATCAAGAAACAGCTGAAGGCGCTAGACACTGCAAATGCTATGGGCCCTTCAAATATTCCGGTAATAGTACTAATGAATTGTGGTCCAGGACTTGCCACTCCCCTAGCCAAGCAGTTTCTGTACAACTACAACACTGGCATCTACCCAGCTATCTGGAAAATTGTCCAGGTATGTACTGTACACAAAAAAGCAGGACAGATCTAATCTAACCAATTACCGCCTCAACTGTCTACTCTCCATAATCACTAACGTGATGGAAGGGTAAATCAACAGTGTTATCAAGTGACATTTGCTGAGCAATAACCTGCTCACTGACGCCTAATTTTAGTCCTAACAGGGCCACTCAGCTCCTGAACTCATTACAGCCCTGGTTCAAATATGGATAAAAGAGCTGAACTTCGGAGGCGAGGTGACAGTTGCACTTGACATCAAGGCAGCATTTCACAGAGTGTAGCATCAAGAAGCCCAAGCAAAACTGGAGTCAATGTTAATGAGAGGAATGCTGGTTGGATTCATACCTAGCACAAAGTAAGATGACTTTGGTTGTTGGAGATGAATCATCTCAGCTCCAGGGTATCCCTGCAGGGGTTCTCCAGGGTATTGTGCTTGGCCCAAACATCTTCAGCTGCTTCAACAATAAGTTCCTTCCATCATAACGTCAGAAGTAGGGGATTTGCTGATGATTGCACAATGTTCAGAACCGCTCAGGACTCCTTAGATAGTGAAGCAGTTCATGTTCAAATGCAGTAAGACCTGGGTAGCATCCAGGTTTGTGCTGACAAGTGGCAATTAACATTCACGCCACACACGTTGTCAGGCAATGAGCAACTTCAACAAGAAAGATTCCAACCATCGCCCCTTGATGTTCAATGGCATTGCCGTCACTGAATCCCCCCAGTATCCACATTCTGGCAGTTGTCATTGATCAGAAACTGAACTGGACTAGTCATATAAATACTGTGGCTACAAAAGTAGTTCAGAGGGGAGGAATCATGTGACAATGAACCCACCTCCTGCATCCCCATAGCATGCCCATCATCTACAAGACATAGGTCAGAAATGTGATGGAATACTCCCCACTTGCCTGAATGACTGCTGCTCCCACAGGACTCAAGAAGCTTGACACCAACAGAACAAAAGAGCCCACTTGATTGGGACCACATGCAGAAACATTCACTCCCCCCACCAATGACACACATTAGCAGAATTGTGTACCATCTAAAAGATGCACTGCAGGAATTCAACAAGGCTCCTTCAACAACATATTCCAAACTCACTGCCATCTAAAAGAACAAGGGCAGATGATAGATTGGAACACGACTAACTGGAAGTCCCCCTCCAAGTCACTCACCAAGCTGACTTGGAAATGTTGCTGTACCTTCATTGTGGATTGTTCAAAATATTCTAACTCTCTTCAATCAACACTGTGGGTGCACCGACACCACATGGACTGAAGCATTTCGAGAAGCAAGGTCACCATTACCCTCTCAAGGGAAATTAGGAATGGACAACATATGCTGGCCCAGCCAGCAAAGCTTCACACCCCGTGAAAGAATAATAAAAAAGTGTGTCCAAATGGCCTAGAGGCTGTTAATTCGATTACCCTACTGAGGGTCTTCCATTCCATGTATGGTTCGATCATTGATACTGAATACATTTGTATCGAGAATGGTAACCAATGTGGAAAGCTGGCCAGCTAGACGCTGCCACCAGACGCTTCTAGCCTCATTAAAACAGTTACGAACTTTCCTGCTTTCTCAGCAGCCAGTTTATCGCCCCCTGTTCAGTCACTGTTAGAACTGGAGCTCTGCAATTTAGAAGTGGTTTGAGGTTGCAATTCATTTATTAAATCCAATCTGTGATTCGAATGAAATCCCTCTTTAGTGCTAAAGTTCAGGGCTTATTTGCTGGCCTCAGACAAAGAGGACGTTTGTTATTAATTTACAATGTATTTACCATGTCTCTTTTTAAAAAAAAATATACACTTAATTTAATGACGATTGTGATCCTGTCCCAGGCAAAATGCGACCTCTCCAGCTGCACCATCCGCTCTCTGGTGGCGAGGGCAACAGCAGATCTATTACTTATTATCATGGAGGTCATACTAAGGCGGTTCCATTATTATTACTATCCATTGTGTTTCCTGGACATCACTCCGGTGTGTACTCTTCTCTACATCCTGCACCATACAGCCATAGACTGCTCTGTGTGTTTCACTGTCACTTTCTCCTTCAATCGATTTGTTGCCATAAACTGAAAACTAAGTATTGCACCAAAAAAACAGCAGCTGTGGTTCTGACAACAAGCTTCACCCTTCTCTGCCTAAAAAATGTGCCCTTCTACTTCAGACTTGAACCTAAAATGATAATAGGGAATGTCCCCTGGTTCTGTTATAATAAGCCAAGTTATTTGACTGACCCTGGATGGATTGCATTTAAATTAATTGACATGATTTTAACCCCATTGCTGCCTTTTGCTTTAATTCTGTTACTCAACTCTCTGACAATCAAATGCATTTTAGTAGCCAGTCAAGCCTGTAATGGACTGAGGAGTCAGAGTAAGGTAGAGAATCGCAGTGACCCAGAAATGGAGAGCAGAAGGAAGTCTGTGATTTTACTCTTCACTCTATCTGGCAGCTTCATACTCCTGTGGTTAGTGAATGTTATGCATCGATTTCCAATCGAATATCTCTTTGATTAAAGTTAATTTTATACATTTGAACAAGTTGGATTGATGCTGCGGAATTTAAGTTGTTGCACAAACACGTTTATTTATGGGGCAACTCAGTCGAAATTCAGAGAACATTCCAGGAATGCCGTGAAATATCCAATGTAATTAATTATTCAGTTCTTTAATAAATGCAGCAAATGAGAATAAACAGATGGAATGAGACTACCCATAGATCCAGTGGATATGGAGTAATAGGTGACTCATGGCAATCCAGAAAGAAAGGCCCTGGAGGAGGAGAGACAAGGCAAAGATCCAACATGCAACGGCAAAGATTTGGCCAGTGGAGAGCAGTAATGAAAACATGCGGAAGAGTTACCAAAATAAGCTGAAGAGCTGTGAACGATGGAAAGCAGGTGATAGAGAACTGGAGGACTGTAAGTATAATTGCAACAAGTGTCATATATGCGAAGGAGCTGACCATTTTAGGAGTAGACATAAGGTACCAGGAAAAGTGTGAAAGAGCCCCCCTTCAGGCCTCGAAGAGAAGTAGCAGCCACCTCTCTTCCAGCTTAACTGGTTCCATCGTCTCACATTTGTTTAGAAAAAAAATTAATAATTGAATTTGCAAAAGAAAAAATCTTCAAAATCTGGCAACATTATCAAATTACCTGTATATTAGTGTTATTATTTATGTTTAGAAACATTTCCTTCGGACTGCCTTCATTGTATTCAATACTGCCAACCCACTCACGCCCCTTAACCTCACATATCCCCATTCCACCCGCCAACGCCTGTTCTTGCTCTCTTTAGTGATTATTATTCTTTCATGGGTTTGGGGTGTTAATGGCAAGGCCAGCATTTGTTGCCCATCCCTAATTGAGCTTGAACCGAGTGTCTTGCCAAACCATTTCAGAGGGCAGTTGAGATTAAACGACAAGGAGGGTTTTTGGTCACATGTAGGCCATACCAGCTGATGATGGCAGCGTTCCAACCATCGCTGATAGTTTCATGTTCACCGCTTCTGAAACCAGCTATATATTCCAGATTTATGGGTTGAAGTCAAATTTCACCAGCCGCCTTCCTGAGAAGTGAACCATGCCCCAGGGCATTAGCCTTTGCCCCTGCTTTACTAGTTCACTAACACTACCACAACACCATCAGCTCTCTCTGCCTGTTTCACCCTCTGTCTTCCCTTGCCCACCAAGTCAGCTGTTGTGTGACTGAGGGGTGATTCCCATTCAGACAAGCCAAGGCAAAAGGTTTGGAGTGGGAAAATGGGACCCAGTCAAACAGAGGCAGGAGCTGGTGGCCTCAGTGTCTCAGCTTAACAGCTGTTTGTCCTCTCTGGAAACTGTCTTAACAAAAATTAATGTTCAGAAAATTCTGGTCATATTTGAGCCTACCTATATGTTTGCACTATCACTAAAACTACGTGCTTCTATGGCCCAAACTAGGATCCCAATATGTCCCTGTCTCAGTTTCTCCGATGTTGAAACACTGATTCTTCCTTTCATTACTTCGGGAGTCAACTAACCCACCAGATCCCTGACTAATCATCCATGACCCCCCTCCAAATCAGTACATTGAGATGGCAGTAATTAATGATCCCATACTTAAGACACACCTAGGTAGCAGCGAACATGTGATTGAATTTTACATTCAGTTTGAGGGAGAGAGAAGTGGGTCTGAGACTAAGTTTTTAAACTTCAATAAGGGCATGAAAGCTGAGCTGGCTAAAGTGAATTGTCAAATTAGGTTAAAGAAATTGTCAATAGAGATGAAGTGGCTAAGATTTCAGGTGTTATTTCCGAATGCATGGCATAGATACTCTTGAACAAGTAAGAAAATTTCCAAGGGATGTACACACCATCTGTGGTTAAATAGAAAGGTTAAAAATAGTGTAAACTGAAAGAAAAATCTTATAGTCCTGCAAAGATATGTGGAAGGCCAGAAGATAGGACAGAATATAAGAAACAGCTAAGAGCGATTAAAGGGCTAATGAGGAAGGGAAAAATTGGGCATGAGAGAAAGCTAATCAGAAATAAAAGAACAGATAGTAAGACGTTTCTTCTTCATATAAATATCTAAAAAAAGAATTAACAAAGTCAACATTGGCCCTGTAGAATGTGAGCCTGGAGAAATGTTGATGGAAAATAAGGAGACGGCAGGTAAATTGAACAGGTATTTTGCACCAGTTTTCTCTAAGATAATATAAGTAACATTGCAGCAGCAGCTATAAACGAGGAAATGGAAGTGGGGAATGAAGTCAGCAAAATTACAGTCACCACAGAAGTGGTGCTGACTAAATGGTTGAAGCTGCGGGCTGCCAAGAGCACTTGGTCCTGACGGACTTCATACTAGGGTCTTAAAAGGAATGTCTAGTGAGGTAGTTGAACAATTATTTTAATTTTCTTATAAACTCCCTAGATTCGGGAACGGTCCCATTAGATTGGAAGTTTTCAAATATAATTCCATTCTTCAAAAAAGGAGGGAGACAGAAATTGTGACATTACAGGCAAGTTAGCTTAACATCTGTGGTAGGGAAAAGTTTAGATGCTATTATTAAAGAAATTATAGCAAGGCACCTGGATAAGCTAAAGGCTTCAGGCAAGGGCAACATGGATTTGTGAAAGGGAAATCATGCTTAACCACCTTATTGGAGCACTTTGAGGAAGTAACAGGTGCTGTGGAACCAGTGGATGTACTGTACTTGGGTTTCCAGAAGGCATTTGATATAGTGCCACGTCAAAGGTTACTCACTTCAGCATCAACAGTTTTTAAAGGAGGGAATGTGTTCAAAATTAACACTTATTTTAAATGAAGAGGTGCAGTACAACTTAACAAAAATATATTACATTGAAAAGCAAAAGCTCAACGAGAAAAACCCACCCGTGGCTCACTCAGCAAGTTAATGATGGTATTAGATTGAGAAAAGAGGCTTACACTATTCAAAAAAAGCAATAGCTCGGCCGAAGTTTGGGAGTGTTTTAGAAACCAGTAATGCACTATCAAAAAGTTGTTTAAAATGGGAAAAATAAAGTATGGGAATAAGTTAGGCAGGAATGTAAAAATAGGTTGGGAGAGCTTGTATAAGTAGATAAGGAGGATCAGAGTAGCTGAATTGGCCCCTTTAAAGCAGACACAGGAGAAATTATCATTGGGAACGTGGAATAGCAGCGGCATTGAAGAAATATTGTATGTTTGCCCTCATTGTAAAAGGCACAAGTTTCAGACTAGAAATAGACAGTAACCCAGGGGCTTTTTTGGGATAAGGAAACTAACGAAACTAATATATTAAAGAAAATGTATTGGCGAAACATAAGTGACCAAAATCCAGCAAACGCCTGGGACCGTATGGCGAACACCTGAGGGTTATACAAGGAATGGCTGCAGAAATAGTGGCTGTGCTAGCGACAATTTTCCAATGTACATTAGATTCGAGAATAGTCCCATTAAATCAGACTGTTGGCAAATATTACATCACTTCTTGAGAAAGGAGGGAGAGAAAACACCATGAACTACAAGCCAATTAGGTTAAAATCAGTTGTTGGGAAAATGCTGCAAACTATTACAAATGAACTCTTACAATGCATTTAAAAACAGAGCGTGATTAGAAAACGTAAACATTTTTTTTATTATTAATGCATGAGATATGGACGTCGCATGGAAAAATCTTAATTTCGCAGGCATTTAACAGTCTGCGACATTGCTCTGGGTCTGGAATCACATATGGACCACACTATCAGACTTCATCAGCTGGCCTTTTACAACAATGGCTTCATGGCCATAATTAGGCTTTAATTCCAGATTTTTATTGAATTCAAATTCGACCGTCTGCCATGGCACGATTAGAACCCAGGTCCCCAGAGTATTACACTGCGTTTCTCAATTAATGAGTGCAGCGACAATACCACTACACCATCGTCTCCCCTTAAATACGCTTGAATAAGGGGATATCCGGTTTGACAAACGAGTAGAGATTTTTTGAGGAAGTAACTAATAGGGTAGATAAAGATGAACCAGAAGATGTAGTACACACGTATTTCCAAAAGGTATTCAATTTGCTGCCACACAAAATATTAATTTCCAAGATATGGGTGCATGGAGTTGGGCGTAGTGCATTATCTTGGATAAAGGTTTGGTTAATGGATAGAAAGAAGGGCGTGGGCGTAAACAGGGCTTTTGCAAGTTAGCAGGTAGCTAACAGTGGAATGCAACAAGGAAGAGTGCTGAGATCTCAAACATTTGCAATCCTAATTAATAACTCTGCACCTTCATCTAACAAAAAGGAAGTAATGTATCAAAGATCCCTGAAGATATCACGCTAGATGGGAAGGTAAGTTGCAGGGTAGACAAAAAGAGGCTGCAAAGAGATATGTCAAGTGAGTGACAACGAGATGGCAGATAGAGTATGATGTAGTGGAGTGTGAAGTCGTTAACTTTGGTCGAAAGAATAGAAAAACATATATATTTTTAAAAGGGTTTGAAACGTGTACGTGCTGATGTTCAAGGAGATATGGACGTACAGGTACAAGGGGCGCAGAAAGTTAATTTGCCGGTGCATCAATTAATTAGGAAGTCAAATGATATGTTTGTCTCCATTGTAAAGGAATTGGAGTACACGAATACAGAAGTATTACACAAGGTTTTCGTGATACCACATCAGGAGTAACATAGATAAACATAGAAAATAGGAGCAGGGGTAGGCCATTTGGCCCTCCGAAACTGCTCCACCATTCAATATGATCATGGCTGATCATCCAACTGAAAGCTCCCGCTTTCTCCCCATATTCTTTTACCCCTTTCACACCAAGACCTGTATACAACTCCTTCTTGAAAACAAAAGCTTTTGGCTCAACTACTTTCTGTGGTAGCGAATTCCACTTTCTGAGTGAAGAAATTTCTCCTCACCTCAATCCTAAATGGTCCACCTTGTATCCTCAGGCTGTCACCCAAGGCTCTGGATTTTCCCCACCATCGGGAACATCCTTACTACAACTACGCTCTCGAGCCCTGTTTGATTCCCCCTTCATTCTTCTGAACACCAGAAAATATAATCTTAACCGACTCAAGCTCTCCTCATATGTCAGTCCCACCATCCCAGGAATCAGTATCTTAAACCTTCACTGCACTCTGCCTATAGAAAGAACATCCTTCCTCAGATAAGGAGACCAACACTGCACACAATATTCCTGTTGTCGTCTTAACAACATCCTGTATAATTGTAGGAAGACAACCCTGTTCATGTATCAGAATCCACTCCCTATCAAGAACAACATACCATTTGCCTTGTTTAGCACCTGCTGCAATTGCACGCTTACCTTCGGCCACTGGTGTACAAGGACGCACAGGTCTTGTTGCACATTCCCGCCTCTCAATTTATTGCCATTCAGGTAATAATCTGCC
Source organism: Carcharodon carcharias (assembly GCF_017639515.1). Taxonomy (NCBI): domain Eukaryota; kingdom Metazoa; phylum Chordata; class Chondrichthyes; order Lamniformes; family Lamnidae; genus Carcharodon; species Carcharodon carcharias. The sequence continues at coordinate 1,594,689 of NW_024470606.1, read as the reverse complement.
TTCCTATTTATGCTGCCAAAGTGGATAACCTCACACTTAACCGCATTATATTGCATCTGCCATGCATTTGCCCATTTACTCAGCTTGCCCAAGTTTCATTGAAGCATCCTTGCAGTCTCCTCACAGCTCACCCTCTGACCCAACTTTGTGTCATCTGCAAATTTGGAGGCATTATATATAGCTCCCTCATCCAAATGATTAATATATGAAGTGAATAACTAGGGTGCCAGCACCGATCCTGACGATGTCCCACTAATACTATCTATAATTTCCCTTGTAAGCCATGGTTTGGCCACCTTTCCTGTTTAACTTTTGCGCCAGACAGTAATGAACAATTGTTGTATTTCACACATGTGCTCTATGAATATTTGCCATTGTCTATCCACCGTCATCCCTTGAAGTAACGTTTTGCAATCCATAATAGCCAACTCGTGCTTCATACCACCATAGATTCCTTTATTAAGATTTAGGAACCGAATCCGAGTATCAAGCACGTCAATCTCCATCTTGATGAAGAATTACATCATATTATGTTCGGTCATCCCCAAGGGATCTCGCACAACTAGATTGCCAATTATTCATTTCTCGTTAACAAATACCCCGTCGAGGATACCCCGTTCTCTAATCGGTTCCTCAATGTATTGATCCAGAAAGCCAGCCCATGCACACACCAGGAATTACTCCTCGGTGGCGTTGTTACTAATTTGTTTGGCCCAATATATATGCAGATTAAAGTCACCCATAACTAAATATGTTTATTTAATGCATGCATCTCTAACTTCCTGTTCAATGCCGTTCCCAACATCAACACTACAATTTAGGGGGCTATGTGCTACGCCCACTCATGTTTTTTACCCCTTAGTGTTTCCCAGCTCTACCCGTACAGATTGCACATCGTCGGACTAATATCTTTCCTCACTATTGCGTTAATTTCCGTGTGAAAATAACATTCCCATGCTTTAAACGGAAATGCAACTCCACTACCTTTTCCTTTTCGCCTGTCCTTCTTAAATACTGAATACCTCTGGATGTTCACTTCCCATTCCTGGTCACCCTGCAGCCACATCTCCGCAATCTGCAATAAATCACATCTGTTTACGGCTATTTGCGCGGTTAGTTCATCCATTTTATTTTGAATGTTCCTCGTGTTAAGGCACAAAGCATTAAGGATTGCCTTTTTAACATTACTTATTCCATTCCCCCTATTTTTCATTGAGGCACTGTTTGAATCTTATCCTTGATTTATCTGCCTATCACTTTTCTTATTCCCCTTCCTGTCTTTTGTTCTTGCCCTTGAATTCCCCTTCTCTGACTGCTTACACAGGGTCCCATCTCCCTGCCATTTTAGATTAAATCCTCCAGAACTACTATAGCAAATTTTCCCCCTAGGACATCCATCGCAGTCCTGCCCAGGTATGGGCGGTCTATTTTACTGGTCCCAACTCTCCCAGAGCCGCTCCCAATATCCCAGGGATCTGAAACCTTCCAATTCACACCATCTCTTCAGGCCCATATTCATCCAATATGCCCTGCTATTTCTACTCTGACGAGCATGTGACACTGGTAGTAATCCTGAGATCACTAGCTTGAGGTCCTAATTTACTTAACTCCCTGCATTCTGCTCTTTGGACTTCATCCCTTTTTGTACATATGTCGTCCCAATGTACACCACTACCACGAGTCCCCCTTCAGAAAGTCCTGTAGCCGCTCGGAGACATGTTTGCCCAGGGAGGCAACATACAATCCTGCAGCCTGGTTTGCATCCACAGAAACACCTAAGTTTCCCCCTTTCACTTTAATCCCTTATACCCATTGCATTCCCACACTTTTCACTCCTCCCCTGTGCAGCAGAGCCAAATGTGGTGCAACGGATTCGGCTGTTTCTGCTTTCCCCTGATAGGCCATTCTCCTCAAAATAACCAAAGCGGTAAACCTGTTTAGCAGGAGATTCCCGCACTGCCTGCCTTATCCTCTTGCTCTGCCTGGTGGTCACCCATTCTGTTCCTGATAGCGGACTATTAGCCTGCAGTGAGACCAGCTCTCTGTCCATGCTATCCATGATACGTTCCATCTCATGGATGCTCCACAGTGCCCTTAGCCGCTGCTCCAGCTCCGAAACCCGAGCTTCCAGGAGCTGCAGCTTTAGACACTTCCCAAACACATGCTGGCCGCGGGCACTAGAAATATTTCCACCTTCCTACAAAGAGTGGGAGGAGCACAATACCGCTTTGAGCTCTCCTGCCTTGGCTGACCCCTTTAAATTAAATTAAACCTTTTGGAAGATACCTAATATCAAATAATGTAAATTACTCCAGCACTTTTCTGTCCTGCTCATTGTCATTACAAAGTATAGCCCTTACCACAAATATGACATTAAACTTATATGCAATAAAAATAGTAAACACTTACCCGACCATACTCATGGTACTTGAAGGATCACCTCATTCCCTCCTCACTGAATGCGCGCGGTCACCAAACCCCAAATTAAGCACTCTTCTGCAGACCTACGCAGCGGTCCAGTGCAGAAAAAGCCAGCAAAGTAAGATGGCCTGTTTTTACACTCTCTGAATCTGGCCTCTGAGAAGCTGTTTATGTCAGTCACCTAATTATCTAGTTGTAGCTGCAAGCAGAGCCTATATAAACTGTGTTTTAAAGCTGGCCTAAAACTCACCTTCTTCCAAACCAAAAAACAAGTTTTAGTTATTTACTAAATTAAAGAAAGCTAGACATTAGATTGAAATTTGCACTTAAATTCCATCAGTCCCCAACGACCAATTTAAGCACTCTACTGAAGCCAAAAACAGCACTTCAGTTCACACAAAGTCAGCACTGTAAGATGGCCTGTTTTTTAATCGTGTGGACTCAGTGCAGTTATTGTATCCAAATTTAAGAACAGATAGGCTTGCATTTGAGGCTTGCAGTGAAGGTTTACTGAATTGGTCCATGGATTAACGGTCGTCCTGTGATGAGAAATGATGTAAACTGGGATTATATTGTGTGAGAGGCGATCTCATTGGAATCTGCACAATTCTGATTGGGTTTGATAGGGGAGAAGCGAAGTGATATTTTTTGCCGTTTGGAGAGTCTAAATCAATGGGCACAGTTTCAGGGTAACGGACCATTATTTAAGCTTGAGATGCAGAGAAATTTCTACAATAAAAAAATTATGAATCTTTGGAATTCTTTATGCCAGAGGATTTTGGTTGTTTCAAATCTTTGAATATGTTAAATCAGTCAGATCAGCAGAGCTTTTTCTGTTACTAGTGCTGGAGGAGATTTAGGTTTCGTTGTGCTAGGCCAGTATTTAATTCCCATCCCTAAATGCCCTTGAGATGCTCATGATGATCTGCCTTCTTGAATTGCTGGAGTCCTAGTGGTGTATGTATACCCACAGTGCTGTTAGGAAGGGAGTTCCAGGATTTTGATCCTGGTACAGTGAAGGAACGGTGATGTTTTCACAAGTCAGGATCAGGTATAGCTTGGAGAGTTACTTCCAGGCCATCATATTCCCAAGTGCCTGCTGCCATTGTCCTATTAGAAGTCAGCTTTCGTGGGATTAGAAGGTGCTGCCTAAGGAGCCCAGGTCAATTCCCACAATGTATCTTGGAGATGGTGCGCTCTGTTGCCGCAGTGTGTCAGTGATATAGGGAGTGTATGGGGTAACAATCAAGCTGTCTGCTTTGTCCTGGATAGTGCCGAGCCGAGCTTAATGAGCGTTGATGGAGCTGGACTCATTCAGACCAGTAGAGATTATTCATCATACTCCTGACCTGTGCCTTATAGTTTGACAGGCTTTGAGAAGGCCGGGGGTGAATTAATGGCTGCAGAATTCCCAGCCTCTGACCTGCTCGTTTAACCACAGTATTTATATGGCTAGTCCAGTTAAGTTTCTAGTCAATGGTAAAAACAATTGGTAGTGGGGGATTCAGCAATGATTCAATGTCAAGGGGCGATTGTTATAATATCTCTTGTTGGAGATGGCCATTGCCTTGTAATTGTGTGGTGTGACTTTTAATTTGCACTTGTCAGCCCAAGACTGGTTTATTGTCCATGTCTGGCTGCATTTGGACATGGACTGCTTCAGCATCTGAGGAGTCGTGAATTGTGCAATCATCAGCCAACATCCCCACTTTTGACAAAATTACCGAAGGAAGGACATTGCCCTTGAGGATCTCCTGCAGTGGTTGTCCAGAGCTGAGATGACTGACCTCAACAATCAAAACTATCCTTCTTTGTGCTGGATATGATTCCAACCAGCGGAGAGTTTTTTCCTTCAGTCCAATTGACTAAACTATTGTTCGTGCTCCTTGATGCCACAATCGAGCAAATGGTGCCTTGATGTCATGTCAGTAACTCTGAATCGCCTCGGGGGTTCAGCTCGTGTCCATATTTGACCCAAGGTTGGAATGAGGGCAGGCGCTCAGTTGCCCTGGATGAAATCAAAACTGAGCATTGGTGAGCAGTTAACTCCAAAGTGCCTCTTGATAGCACTGTTGACGACCACACTCAAGAAGTTTGATGCTGTCCAGGATGAAGCAGCGCACTGGCACCACATCCAAAAACATTTCCTGCACCACTGACTCAAACTAGCAGCAGAGTGTACCATATACGTGATGCACTTCAGGGATTCATCAGGGCCCTGTCAACCGCACCTTGCAATCCCACAACCCCTACTAACTAGAAGCACAAGGGCAGCAGATAGACTGGAACCAAACCTCCAGGAAGTTCCCCTAGAAGTCATTCACCATTCTGAGTTGGAAATATATCGCCATTCTTTCACTGTCTTTGGGTCAAAATCCTGGAACTGTCTTCCTAACAGCATTGTGGGTGCAACTAAACTACATAGACTTCAGCGGTAAAGAAGGCAACTCACCGCCACCTCCTCAAGAGCAACTCGGGATGGGCAATTAATGCTGGCCCAGCCAGCGAAGCCCACATCCCAAGAGTGAATAAAAGAAAAGTACTGTGAGAATCTATCTCCATTTGGAGACGCAAGGTTTGATCAGGGATAGTCAGCATGGCTTTGCAGAAGGAGTTCATGCCTAACAAATTTGATTGAATTTTTGAGGAGATGACCAGGTGTGTAAATGTGGATAGTGCAGTTGATGTAGTGTATATGAATTTCAGCAAAGCCTTTGACAATGTCCACATGGGAGACTTATAAAGAAGGCAAATGCGCATGGTAACTTGATAAGGTGGATTAAAATTGGCTGAGCTGTTGGAGACAGAGGGTGATGACACAAGAACGCTTGAGTAACTGGAAGCCAATATCCAGTGGTGTACCACAGCGACCTGTGCTGGGACCCCTATTATTCGTAATTTATATAAATGACATGGATGACAATGTGTGGGGTAGGATTAATAAGTTTGCAGGTGACATAATGATTGACCGGGTATTTAACAGTGAGGCTGAGTCTCTTGGACTACAGTAAGATATAGATGGGATGGTCAAATGGGCACACAAGTGGCAGATGGAATTTAGTACTGAAAATTGTTAAGTGATACACTTTGTAAGGAGTAATTTGATAATGAAATATTCTACGAACGTCATGACACTAGGTAGTTCTGAGGAAAAAAGGGACATTGGCGCATGTGTCCTTAGATATCTGAAGGTGGAGAGGTATGATAGTCGGCTGGCGTAAAGGTATATGGGACACTTGCCTTTATCAATTGAGGCATAGGTTACAAAAAGGAGAAGTCACCGCAGCCACTGCGACTCAGGATGGAATCGAGGAGATAGACTCTTGCAATCAACAGAAGGAAGAACATGCAAAAGAGAGTGCTGGTAAGAAATGACTGAAGCATTTTGGGAGAAGTGACGCAGCCACCACGACTCAGGAAGGAATCGAGGAGATGGACTCTTGCAATCAACAGGAGGAAGAACATCCAACAGAGGACGCTGGTGAGAAGTGACTGAAGCATTCTGTGAGAAGTTACCGCAGACACTGCGACTCAGGACGGAATCGAGTAGGACCCACTGTCAAAGAACGGAATGGCACCAAAGATTTCATTGCTGTAGTGTTTCCATCCCTCCCTCCTCCTCAAACCTAAAAAAGAGAGAGGAAGAGACAGTGCCTTCAGGAGTGCACCAGACCTGCGAGGAACAATCTTCTGAAAGTGGATTTTAAAGAAAAGACAGCTGATTGTTGAGTAAATCCTGGGAGCAGACTCAGAGGGAGGGGCAGCGGAGCGCTGAGTATAAATCTAGTTTACCTCGGGGATTCGTGGCCTTGTCTCCAGGGAGCAGACTCGGAGGGAGGAGCACAGGTGCGGTGACCGCGGGGCATAGAGTAACTGAAGCCAAAACTGAAAAAGTGACATCACAGGAAAGCTGATTGGCTGGTAGGAAAACTGCACCAAATTTGAAAAAAAACACTGCAAAGCTAATTAATAAATTAATTATCTAAGTCGAGATTGCTGGCCAGGTGATGTGCTGTAGCTGTATGATGTGGGAGCTGGCAGATCCCATTGCAAGCCGCAGTGACCACATCTGCAGCAAGTGTTGTTTGCTGGAGGAACTCCTGCTCAGACTTGATGAGCTGGAGCCCGAGCTCCGGACGCTGCGGCACATCCGGGAGGTGGAGAGTTACCTGGACGCTTTGTTTCAGGAGGCGGTCACACCCGATAGATTAGGTACCTCAAGTTCGGTCAGTGGTCAGGGTCAGCAGGGTGTGACTGCAAGTGAGGCAGGTAGTTCAGGAACAGAGGAGCCTCAGATCTTGACCATGTCCAACAATTACAAGGTACTTGCTCCCTGTGTGGATGAGGAACAGGGCTGTAGGGAGGATGAACCAGCTCTCCACGGCACCGTGGCACTGGAGGTCATTCAAGAGGGGTGAGCAAAAAGACAAGTGGTAGTTGTAGGCGATTGTATAATTAGGGGAATTGATAGCATCCTTTGGATGCAGGATCAAGAGTCCCGCATGGTATGTTGGCTTCCCGGGGCCAGGGTGAGGGATATCTCTGACCGGCTTGAAAGGATATTGGAGAGGGAATGGGAGGATCCAGTTGTAGTGGTCCACGTCGGGACAAATAACATAGGTAAGACTAGGAAAGAGGACCTGTTTGGGGATTATCAGGAACTAGGAACTAAATTAAAGAACAGGTCATCAAGGGTTATAATCTCTGGATTACTACCCGAGCCACATGCAAATTGGCACAGGGATGTGAGGATAAGGGAAGAAAACACATGGCTAAAGGAATGGTGCAGAAAAGAGGGGTTCCATTTCCTGGGGCACTGGAATCAGTATTGGAACAGGAGGGATTTGTACCGTTGGGACTACCTCCACCTGAACTGATCTGGGGCCAATGTTCTAGCAAAAAGTGTAAACAGGGTGGTCAAGTGGACTTTAAACTAGAATGTGGGGGTGGGTGAGGGAAGGGTAAAACTCCAAGAAGTATGAATAATGGGAAACAAAGCAGTTAGCATGGGCGGGGGGGGGGGGGGGGGGGGGGGGTGTTGATCCAACTTCATGGAAAATTATGAAAACGCTGAAAAGAAAGGAGAGCCCAGGAGTGGCTACTAAAGTCCCCTGAACACAAAATAGGACAGAGTGTTTGGAAAGGGCTAGGAATCTAACTTCAAGCGCATCAGATAAAGGGACGACACTGAGAAAGAGGACGGGAAATACAGGACTGAAGGCGTTGTATCTGAATGCACGCAGTATACAAAGTAAGGTAAATAAGCTTGTGGCGCAAATTGAAATTTGTGTTGCTTTGTTAGTAAGAAATGAAATTAAATCGATAGCAAGAAATGATGTAGGGTCAGATGATGTAGAATCTGTGTAGGTAAAGTTGAGGAACCGCAAAGGTAAAAAAAAACATAATGGGAGTTATATACAGGCCTCCGAACAGTAGTCAGGATGTGGGGCACAAGATACACCAGGAGATAGAAAAGGTGTGTAAGAAAGGCAAGGTTACAGTGATCATGGGGGATTTCAATATGCAGGTAGACTGGGAAAATCAGGTTGGTAGTGGATCCCAAGAAAAGGAATTTGTGGAATGTCTACGAGATGGCTTTTTGGAGCAGCTTGTGGTGGAGCCCACTAGAGAACAGGAAATTCTAGATATGATGTTGTGTAATGAGGAAGATTTGATAAGCAAGCTTAATGTGAAGGAACCCTTAGGAGGAAGTGACCATAAAATGATAGAATTTACCCTGCAATTTGAGAGGAAAAAGCTGGAATCAGATGTAACGGTATTACAGTTGAATAAAGGCAACTACAGAGGCATGAGGGAGATGCTGGCCAGAATTGATTGGGAGATGAGCATGAAAGGAAAGACAATGGAACAGCAATGGCAGGAGTTTCTGGGAGTAATTTTGGAGACACAGCAAAAATTCATCCCTAAGAAGAAGAAGCAAACTAAAGGGAGGACAAGGCAACCATCGCTGACAAGGGAAGTCAGGGATAGCATAAAAGCTAAAGAGAAGCATACAATGTGGCGAAGAACAGTGAGAAACCAGCGGATTGGGAAGCCTACAAAGACCAACAGAGGACAACTAAAAAAGTAATAAGGAGGGAGAAGATTAAATATGAGGGTAAACTAGCCAGTAATATAAAAGAAGATTGCAAGAGTTTTTTTCAGATATATAAAGGTTAAGGGATAGGCAAAAGTGAACATTGGGCTGCTGGAAAATGACGCTGGAGAAGTAGTAGTGGGGAACAAAGAAAGGGCAGAGGAACTGAATAGGTACTATGCATCAGTCTTTACGGTGGAAGACACGAGTAATATCCCCAAAGTTCAAGAGAGTTGGGGGGCAGAGGGGAATATGGTGACCATTACCAAGGAGAAGATGCTAGGAAAACTGAAAGCTCTGAACCTGGACCAGATGGATTACACCCCAGAGATCTGAAGGAGATAGTTCAAGAGATAGTGGAGCCTTTAGTGGTGATCTTTCAGGAATCACTAGTGTCAGGGAGGGTCCCAGAGGACTGGAAAATCGCTAAGGTAACCCTTCCCTGTTTAATAAGGGAGTGAGGCAAAAGATAGGAAATTACAGGCGAATTAGCCTGACCTCGGTCGTTGGTAAGATTTTAGAGTCCATTATTAAGGATGAGATTTTAGAATACTTGGAAGTGCATGGTAAAATAGGGCAAAGTCAGCTTAGTTTCACCAAGGGGAGGTCATGCATGACAAATCTGTTAGAATTCTTTGAGGAGGTAACGAGTCGTTTAGGCAAAGGAGAGCCAATGGATGTTATCTACTTGGAACTCCAGAAGGCCTTTGACAAGGTGCCGCTCAGGAGGCTGCTCAGTAAGATAAGAGCCCATGGTGTTACAGGCAAGGTACTAGCAGGATAGATGATTGGCTGTCTGGCAGGAGACAGAGAGTGGGGATAAGGGGGTCCTTCTCAGGATGGCGGCCGGTGACTAGTGGAGTGCCGCAGGGGTCAGTGTTGGGACTACAAATTTTAATGATCTAGATGAAGGAACTGGGGGCATTCTGGCTAAGTTTGCAGATGATGCAAAGATATGTGGAGGGACAGGTAGTATTGAGGAGGTGGGGAGGCTACAGAAGGATTTGGAAAGATTAGGAGAATGGGCAAAGAGGTGGCAAATGGAATAAAACAAGGGGAAGTGTGAGGTCAGGCACTTTGGTAGGAAGAATAGAGGCATAGACTATTTTCTAAATGGGGAGAGAATTCAGAAATCTGGAGTGCAAAGGGACTTGGGAGTCCTAGTCCAGGATTCTCTTCAGGTTAACTTGCAGGTTGAGTCGGTAGTTAGGAAGGCAAATGCAAAGTTGGCAAATATTTCGAAAGGACTAAAATATAAAAGCAGGGATGTAGTGCTGAGGCTTTGTAAGGTTCTGGTCAGACCACATTTAGCATATTGTTAGCAATTTTGGGCCCTGTATCTCAGGAAGGATGTTCTGGCCCTTGAGATGGTCGAGAGGAGTTTCACAAGAATGATCCCAGGAATGAAAGGCTTAACATATGAGAAACGTTTGAGGACTCTGAGTCTATACTCGATGGAATTTAGAATGATGAGGGGGGATCTGATTGAAACTTACAGAATACTGAAAGGCTGGATAGAGTAGATGTGGGGAAGATGTTTCCATTAATAGGAGAGACTAGGACCCCAGGGGAAAGCCTCAGAGTAAAGGGAAGACCTTTTAGAACAGAGATGAGGAGAAACTTATTTAGCCATAGAGTGGTGAATCTATGGAATTCATTGGCACAGAAGGTTGTGGAGGCCAAGTCATTGAGTGTATTTAAGGCTGAGATAGGTAGGTTTTTGATTGGTAAGGTTACTTGGAGAAGACGGGAGAATGCGGTTGAGAAACTTATCAGCCATGATTGAATGGTGTAGCAGACTCGATGGGCCGAATGGCCTAATTTCTGCTCCTATGTCTTATGGTGGTAAAAGTACGCAGGTCATGTTGGAGTTGCATAGAACATTGGTGAGGCTACAGCTGGAGCACTGTATGCAGTTTTGGTCACAACATTGTAGGAATGTTATTGCACTTGTAGGAGGTGCAGGGGAGGTTCACCAGGATGTTGCCTGGTATGAAACATTTAAGTTATGAAGAGAGGTAGGGTTGATTTGTTTCCATTGGAGCAGAGAAGACTGGGGGGTGACGTGATTGAGCTTTACAAGATAATGTGGGGCATAGACAGGGTGGATAAGCAGCAGCTATTTCCCCTTCGTTGAAGGGTCAGTCACGAGGGTACACAAGTTCAAAGTGAGGGGCAGGAGGTTTCGGTGGCATGTGAGGAGAAGCGGTTTTCCCCAAGAGGGTGGTGACGGTCTGGAATCCGCTGACTGTGAGGGTGGTGGAGGTGGGATGCCTCACATCCTTTAAAAAGTATCTGGATGAGCTCTTGGCACGTCATAACATTCAAGGTTATGGGCCAATTGAAGGTAAATGGTTTTAGGTAGGTAGGTCAGTTGTTTCTCACGTGTCGGTGCAGACTCGGTGTGACGACAGGCGTATTCTGCGAAGTGTGATTCTGTGATACAGTCATCTACCAGGTAATTCAATAACAGAAATGATCACCTAGTATATTTTCCTTGCACATCAAATGTTTCAAGCATTTTCTGTGTGCATTGAATTGTCCCTTTGTGCAGCAATCAAACATGTTGAATTAAACTCCGTGTCAGGACATTCCCAGAGCTTTTAATTTATCCCCTTTTCGATTTCCACGGGGACACTACAAATGCAAAATTCTTCATTTACTTTTTAACTTGAACCAAAAAATTGCAAAATCAAGTGATGTCCATCTTGCCATGGAAAATATTTGTTTTTCAGATTGATTTGGAGAGCACCAAAGAACGCATCCTTCTGAGCAAATAAATTTACTATTAGATTTGCAACATTCAATGCTAATTCCCCAAGCAATGAGCCTCTTCCATCAAACACCGTCAGGCCCATTACTAGATCACATACTGTCTCAGTTGCGTCCTTCAGGCTGCTGCGGACATTCGGTCAATGATTTCCAGATGTTTGAATGTCCCTCCCGGGTCTGGTCTATAGCAATTTTGATTGTGATTGTCCTTTATAATTTTCCTCGAACAGTAATAAAACTCCAGGTGTTCGAGTTCCCCTCTCAGGGCAGCTCCACTCCATTATGTCTGGCAGCATCTGCAGAGAGGAACAGAGTTAACGTTCCGAGTCTGCATGACTCTTCAACAAACTAAATAAAATTAGAAAAGTGGTGAAATATAAGCTGGTTTAAGTGGGGTGGATGTGGGACAGGTAGAGCTGGATAGAGGCCCAATGATAGGTTGGGGTAGCCAAAAGATGTCGAAGGCAAAATGACAAAGAGGGGTTGAAGGATGTGATATCATCTAAGGAATGAGCTAATTAAGGGTAGAAAGCAGGACAATCAAGGTACAGATAGCCTAATGGGGTGGGGTGGAGTGAAGCAAAGGGATCGAAATAGGCTAAAAGGAAGAGATAAAACAATGGATGGAAATACATTTAAAAATAATATAAATAGTTGGGAAAATAAAAATCCATATAAATTATTGGAAAAAAGGGGGGGGGGATCAGAACGAGGGTGGAGATGGAGGAGAGATTTCATGATCTACAACTGTTGAACTCAATATTCAGTCCGGAAGGCTGTAAAGTGCCTAGTCGGAAGATGAGGTGCTGTTCTTCCAGTTTGCATTGAGCTTCACTGGAACAATGCAACAGACTAAGGACGGACGTGTGGGCTAGAAAGCAGGGTGCAGTGTTGAAATGACAAGCGACAGGGAGGTCTGGGACATGCTTGCGGACAAACTGAAGGTGTTCTGCAAAGCGGTCACCCAGTCTGCGTTTGGTTTCTCCAATGTAGAGGAAACCACATTGGGAGCAATGAATGCAGTAGACTAAATTGAGAGAAGTGCAAGTGAAATGCTGCTTCACTTGACAGGAGTGTTTTGGCCCTTCGAAGGTGAGGAGAGGGGAAGTAAAGGGGCAGGTATTGCACTTTCTGTGGTTGCATGGGAAGGTGCAGTGGGAGGGGGTTAACGTGTAGGGGGTGATGGAGGAGTGGACCAGGGTGTCCTGGAGGGAACGATCCCTGCGGAATGCCGCCGGGGGGGTTAAGGGAAGATGTGTTTGGTGGTGGCATCATGCTGGATTTGGCGGAAATAGCAGAGGATGATCCTTTGAATGCGGAGGCTGGTTGGGTGATATGTGTGGTCAAGGGGGACCCTATCATGGCTCTGTGAGGTAGAGGAAGGTGTGAGGGCGGATGCGTGGGAGATGGGCCGGGCATTGTTGAGGGCCCCGTCAACTACCGTGGGTGGAATACTTCGGTTAAGAAAGAAGGAAGACATGTCAAAGGAACTGTTTCTGAAAACGGCATCATCAGAACAGATGTGATGGTGGCGAAGGAAATGAGAGAACGGGTTGGAGTCTTACAGGAAGCGGGGTGTGAGGAGCTGTAGTCGAGGTAGCTGTGGGTGTCAGTAGGCTTGTAATGAATATTGGTGGACAGCCTACCACCAGAAATTGAAACAGAGAGGTCAAGAAAGGGAAGGGAAGTGTCAGAGATGGACCATGTGAAAAAGATGGAGGGGTGGAAATTGGAAACAAATTTAATAATCTTTTCCATGTCCAGACGAGATCATGAAGCAGCACCGAAGCAATCATCGATGTACCAGATAAAGAGTTGTGGGAGGGGACCAGAGTAGGACTGGAACAATGAATGTTCCACATACCCCATAAAGAGACAGGCATAACTGGAGCCCATGCGGGTACCGATAGCCACACCTTTTATTTGGAGGAAGAGAGAGGAGTTTAAGGAGAAATTGTTCTGTTTGGGAACAAGTTCAGCCAGACAGAGGAGAGTCGTGGTGGTGGAGATTGTTCGGGTCTCTGCTCGAGGAAGAAGTGGAGAGCCATCAGACCATCCTGGTGGGGGTGGAGGTGTAGAGGGATTGGACGTCCATGGTGAAGAGGAGGAGGTTGGGGCCCGGGAACTGGAAATTGTTGATATGATGTAGGGTGTCAGAGGAATCACGGATGTAGGTGGGAAGGGTCTGAACAAGGGGAGAGAGAATGGAGTCAAGATAGCAAGAAATGAGTTTCGTGGGGCAGGAACAAGCTGACACGATCAGTCTGCCGGCACAGTCCTGTTTGTGGATTTGGGGTAAGAGGTAGGAGCGGGCCGTTCAATCTTGGGAGTCTAGTAGTTTGGAAGCTGAGGAAGGAAGATCTCCAAAGTAGATGAGGTCCATAACAGTCCTGGAAACAATGGCTTGATGTTCAGTGGTGGGGTTATGGTCCAGGGGGAGGTAGGAAGAAGTGTCTGCGAGTTGACGCTAAGCCTCTGCGAGGTAGAGGTCAGTAGCGCCAAACAACAACAGCACCACCCTTGTCAGCGGGTTTGATGACAATGTCAGGGTTGGATCTGAGAGAACGGAGTGCAACAAGTTCAGAGTGAGACAGGTTAGAGTGGGTGAGATGAGAAGAGAAAATGTAAAGGCTAATGTCACGCCTACAGTTCTCAATGAAAAGACCAAGAGAAGGTAAGAATCCAGAGGGAGAGGTTCAGGTGGAAGGATCTGTTGAAAATAAAAGGTCTGGCAATGGGTAACCACATGGGTCCAGTTATGCCTGATTCTTTATGGGGTATGTGGAACATTCTTTGTTCCAGTCCTTTTCCGGCCCATTCCCTTAATCCTTTCTCCAGTACTTCGATGATTGCTTCGGTGCTGCTTCATGCTCTCGTCTGGACCTGGACAAATGTATTAATTTTGCTTCCAATTTCCAAGCCTCCTTCACTTTCACATGGTCCATCTCTGACAGTTCCCTTCCCTTCCTTGACCTCGCTCTCTCAATTTCTGATGATAGACTGTCCACCAATATTCATTACAAGCCTAGTGACTCCCAAAGCTACCTCGAATACTGCTCCATACACAACGCTTCCTGTAAGGACACCATCCCATTCTCTCAGTTCCACCGCCTCTGTCACATCTGTTCTGATGATGCAACTCTCAAAAACAGTTCCTCTGACATGACTTCCTTCTTCCTTAACCGATGTTTTCCACCCACGGTCGTTGACAGGGCCCTCAACCATGTCCAGCCCATTTCACGCGCATCCGCCCTCACACCTTCTCCTCCCTCCCAGAAACATGATAGGGTCCTCCTTGTCCTCACTTATCACCCCACCAGCCTCCGCATTCAAAGTATCAACCTCCACCATTTCTGCCAACTCCAGCATTTTGACATCAGGAAACACATCTTCCCTTCTACCCCCTGGGTGGCATTCTGCAGGGATCGTTCCCTCAGTGACACCCTGGTCGACTCCTCCATCACCCCATGCACCTCAACCCCCTCCTACCACACCTTCCCATGCAACCACAGAAAGTGCAACACCTGCCTCTTTACTTCCGCCCTCCTCAACATCCAAGGGCCAAAACAGTCCTTTCAAGTCAAGCAGCATTTCATTTGCACTTCCCTCTACTGCCTTCGTTGCTACAATGCAGTTTCCTCGACATTGGAGAGACCAACCGCAGGCTTGGTGACCTTTTTGCAGAACACCTTAGATCTATCTACAATCATGACCCAGGCCTCTCTGTTGCTTGACATTTCAACACCCCACCCTGCTCTAATGCCCACATGTCCACCCTTGGCCTGCTGCATTGTTCCTGTGAAGCTCAATGCAAACTGGAGGAACAGCACCTCATCTTCCGACTAGGCACTTTACAGCTTTCCGGACTGAATATTGAGTTCAACAATTTTAGATCATGAATTCTCTCCTCCATCCCCACCCCCTTTTGGATTTCCCCCTTTTTTCCAATAATTTACATAGATTTCCCTAGTTACATAGTTCTGTCGAAAGGTCATGAGGACTCGAAACGTCAACTCTTTTCTTCTCTGCCGATGCTGGCAGACCTGCTGAGTTTTTCCAGGTAATTCTGTTTTTGTTTTGGATTTCCCGCATCCGCAGTTTTTTTGTTTTTATTTCCCTTTTCCCACCTATTTCCCTTATTTAAATGTATTTCCATCCATTGTTTTATCTCTACCTTTTAGCCTATTTCCATCCCTTCCCTTCAAATCACCCCACCCACAATAGGGCTATCTGTACTGGTTTGTGCTGCTTTCTAACCTTAATTAGCACCTTCCTTAGATAATATCACCACCTTCAACACCTCTTTGCCCCTTTGATCTATGACATCTTTTGGCTATCTCCACCTATCACTGGCCCTCCATCCAGTTCTACCTGTCCCACCCCACACCCCACCCCCTCCCCTTAACCAGCTGATATTTCACCTCTTTTCTAAATTTACTTAGTTCTGTTGAAGAGTCACACAGACTCAAAAGGTTATCTGTGTTCCTCTCTGCGGATGTTGCCGGACCTGCTGAGTTTTTCCAGGTATTTTCATTTTTGTTTTGGGTTTCCAGCATCCGTGTTTTTTTTTTGCTTTTAACACTCTAAAATGTGATGTGGTGGCCTCTTTAAATTAGTTTACAAATTATTCCATATTAGTACATTAACAATGCATTTCAAATTGATACACTTCTGAAGTTTATTCAGCACCACCATTTACTGATGCAATCCATCCCTTTTGCAGCAAGACCTGAACAACATTCAAACAATGGCTGATAAGTGGCAAATAACATTCGTGTCACACAAG
This sequence comes from Carcharodon carcharias, assembly GCF_017639515.1. Classification (NCBI taxonomy): domain Eukaryota; kingdom Metazoa; phylum Chordata; class Chondrichthyes; order Lamniformes; family Lamnidae; genus Carcharodon; species Carcharodon carcharias. Next base: position 1,578,613 of record NW_024470606.1, on the reverse strand, counting down.
TGCCAGGCAATGACCATCTTCAACAACAGATAATTCACCGATCTCCTCTTATTATTCAATGGCATTACTGTTACTGACTCCCCAACTATTAACATCTGAAGGGTTACCATTGACAAGCCTAAATGTGAACAAATCAGTGCACGGTGGCATAGGAAAAAAATAAAGTAAGAGTGGGCATTGATGCTAAATAAATACATAGATCTAGATCTGTAGACTAACAATTTTGAAACATCAATTCAGAGAAATTCCTATTCAAAGATTAAACATGCCAGTATAACAATGCATAGATTCAATAATACAGCGGGGAAGACTGGAGAAATTGTACATGGGGAGAAAGCATAGATTGTACAGATTACTGAGGGACTGTCACTGGGAATTAAGCATGTAGCATTCGACATCTTCAGACAAAAATAGAATAACAAGCGAAGGTGGAGTTCCTGAATGCGTAAGGAGTATGATAATGGCAGCCGAAGAAAGCAACAGAGTTATCAGCAATTCAAGAAACAGTCTAAAACATAGAGATAAAGGACAATAGAGACTCAATCAAACTAATATATGTTGCCTGCAGATCAGCTTATGGTGGAAGGGGGATTTAGGTTAAAAAATGCAGGAAAATTAGGAAATATTGTAAAGAAAGTAACAAAGAACAATAATCTTGCGATATTTCAAGTAACAGATATAAGCTGAACACCAAGTATAGATGAAGCCAATAAAGGAGCAATTTTCCTGCAATGTGTCCAGGATGCTTATGGACTGCACATGTAAAAAGCCTAACAAGGAAAGGATATAGAAATGGTGAATGAAGCAGTGTATGGAAAAATGTAAAAATGAAACAGTATATAGACAATGCTGGCCATAATATATAAAGGTTATTTTAGACATTAGGGAAAGGTGGCCTTTAGGAAAGCCATAGGGATGATGGAAAATTGATTAATAGATCGCTGATAAAGTTGATTTTGGGAGGCTGGAAAAATTAAATGGAGAACAACATTTGGAAATAACCATATTGACCAGCAATAGTGTACATGGAACACAGTGTTCGCCAAATTAAATGAACATATATTTTGCTCTAAGGAGGTAACTACACATTGAGCGCATTCATTACATAAAAGACAAAATTGATCAGTTGAGATTTTGTTATGCAGTAAGTGCAGAGGAAGTAGAAAAATGCATAAGAGTGAAGATGAAGAGTTTAGGAGAGTTATCAAAAGAACAATTTGGAAGTCAAAGAAGAACTATCAAATTAAATACCTTAGTAACATAAAGCAGCAAAAGGAAGGTATTTTACAGGCAAACCAAAAATAGACTGTTGGGAATGGTGAGAAACACCATAATTCCATAGATACCATTAGATCGGTGGGGAATAGATAATATATTCCCCTTGATTCAGCATTTACCTGGGGGAATAAAGAGGTAGAGGTGTCAAAAAACAAAGAGGTGCCAAATCAGTTAAGTGCGTGTAGCAAAAAAAGGAATTTACTTAAAAAAAACAAACAACTTCAAAGAACAAAAACCCCTTGGCACAGATGGGATACATCAGTGTTTTAAATGAACTGTAACACAAGCCCAAAACTTAACTGTAAACTTACCCCAATTTTAAACCCGCACCCAAATGGTACCAAGCCCCTGATTCCTCAGTTTTACTAAGGTTCCCAGTAAAACTAAAAATGCCTTTAATCTAGATGGAACGCTAATTATAAAACAATCCCTAACATTAACTCCACTAATAACGCTAAACCAGACTGTGACCTGAATTCCATCATTAAATGTGACCCTAACTAAAGATTAACACTCAAGCTAAACATAACTGTAAACCTCTCTAATGCCAAACGCAGAACTAAAACTATCCCTAAAGCATTATTAAAACTGTAACCCAATCTAATCCTAAATCTAACGTGCATTCTATTCCTAAAGTTAAACCTAAGCCTAATGCTAACTAACTAAAAGTAACTATAACCCTAACCACAAATGAAAGCCTCGTCCTCAACGTAATCATAAACCTGTCCTATGTCCAAACTGTACCTCTACCTCTAATGCTAAAGATAACGCTAACTATAAACCTAACAACTCAAACACTGATCAGAAAGATAGTTCTAATTGTAACAGTGACATTAATCCTGAACCCATAACTAACTCCAACACTTTCCATAACACCATACCTAATTGTGTTCCTGAACTTATCCCAAACTGAAACGCTAAACCTAAGTCTAACACTAAACAAAAAAAATGACTGAAATAATCAAACTAACATTGTTAATCTTATATCAACTCAATACCTATCGTAATCGATACCTAATCACCCTATCATTATCCATAACTGCTACCCAAAGGTGAACACGATCTGTAATCCTAATCGTAATCTTCATTTTAACAACAGCATAATTACTTGTGGTAACTGCATAAATAACTATAACTGTAACCATAACCCTAGCAATGACCAACGTTAACCATAACATAATGCTAATTATAAACAACATCCTAAAACCCAGCTGCAATGCTGACCACCGCACCCCCCCCCACCCCCGCCGTTACATTAACCAAAAAACTAAGCCTCAATCGCTCACAGTTTAAATTCATGATGTATCCTTAAGAATCACTGACCTCATTGGGCTGTAAATACAGAGCCATATCTTTCACTGCTCTCACTGGGACTTTAACTCCCAATCAGGATAATATCCCTGACCTTATTCGGAGCGCAACTACCCAGCCAGATACACCACTGACCATACTCGCAATATATCTACCCCATCAGACATATCACTGATCACACTCGGACTGAATCTCCCCATCCAGATATATCACCCGTCAATGTATAAATAATCACACTGCATGGGTATCACGTTGGTAGGAATGGTAGCTAATTAAACTGGCGATGGACATTGATTATCCCATCTAAACAGAATAAAAAGATGCAGCTGGAACAGTTTATGTGCAAGCAACTTGGTAATCAGTTGCACTGAGGAGCTGCCTTGCAAATAAACCGGCTTGAACCAAAAGGCCTGCCCGGATTCATTATTCCACCACAACCTCTTACTGTGAGTAACATGGTAGCAGAGGATGAACTTTAATGTTTGCTGATTAATTGCTGCCTATGAAGCATTTTGTCTCAACCCTCTGCAGGAAAACAAGTGTACTTTTGCTGACAATTTATTTTATGGACTGGCAGAAGGACAGTGCAAAACCACAAGTTTTGACTATACAACATTTTTTTCTGAGTCTGAAACTTAACAGCAATGGAAAGCAGAAGTTGACATGTGGACCCGGGTTACTTCCATGCCCCGGAATAAGTAAGGTATGGCTTTGGCGGTATCATTGCCAGCCAAAAGTAAGATAAGGAGTACGGTAGTTTCAGCGTGGAAAGTGTATCATTTGGATCATGAGGATGGATTGAACCTTCTGTTATCCTTTTTGTAAAACATATCCAAAAATTGAGAGTAATTGAAAGCGTATTAAATTTTTGCGGTCTTTGATGGTTTAGGAAATCAGATGATCAGTTTATGGATGAATATCTCATGGATTTTGATAGATGGTACAAGAGACTACAGAGATTTGAATTGAAATTCCGGAATCGGTATTGCCACTTCAATTATTGGATTGTGTTCCCATTTCCCACTTTGATAGCCTTTTAGTACAAACCAGGATTCAATTCCGGGGGAAAGAAACCCTCCTGATCTCTCCCGCCTGAAAAGGAATACTGGGGAAACAGTCATTCCCTGCCACTTTCTTGGCAGATGGGAACAATTTTGCTGTCAAATAAAGGATAGAGTGGTAGCCGAATTTTGAGCTCCACCAAATAATAGACGAAGATTCCAATGCAAAGATGGGATTAATGACAGGAAGTCAGAAAATGATCATGGCGCTAGCCAATCTGAGAGTCTGAACAAAAAAGTGTCTGGGATGATTACCGTAGGCGTTTAAACACAAAAGATGAAGTGGGAATGGTTAATCCCTGTGATTCCTCGTGTCATTTTGCGATAAACTGCCCAGACCGAAGGAATCGTGTTTTTGAAGTGACCCACGAGACGGATTCACATGAAACTAAAAAGGATGATGGTGAATGCCATGATGGAATTGTAATTGTCACTGATAGTTTGAATCCAGTGATGCATACCTTGATGGTAGATTCCTTCAACTGTGCATCTCTGGACTGTGTTTGCAATTCTATGGTGTGTGGCATGGACTGGCTTGACTGCGATCTGGAGTCTCTCGATGAGGCACTGGCAGAAGGCAAAGGATTATGAAGGCTCTACCTGCTTGATGTTGAGAGTAACATCCTCCAAACGATTGTTCCTCCCTTGTAATATAGCAGGGATCAATCTGTTTATCAGTACTGATGTGGTTTCTAGGGAGATACCTGTGTTATTGAGTCGATCTGGGATGAAAAACGTTCGGATGACGCTATCTACGAAGACTGATAGAGCAATCATGTTCAGAAAAAATGTGGATCTACATTTTACTCGGTCAGGCCATTACTGCCTGCCAATAAGCAAACCAGGGATGTTTCATCATAAAGTTCGTGAAGTTTTATTAACTGCCGAAAGTAAGAAGTTGGTAGATAAAAACAATATCATTTGGAAATTACAGAGTTTGCACATCTGGCACCGCAGAAATTGAAGACTCTACTTCAAGATGTTGGAGAGGTTGATGAAAGATAAGATGACCTGACTGAACTAATCACTGCTCAGTGTGAAATGTGCCTTTAACATCACAAGTTACCACAATGTTCTGTTGTGAGGTTGCCACTAGCCAGGGACTTTAACGATGCAGTTGCAATGGTCGTGAATGTTTGGGACAGGGATAGGGGTGATTTATTTTACTACATTTCATAGTTATGGCAGCCAGGTTTAGTTATCCACTGAAATTTAGTAAAGACTAAAGGAGCATTGTTGATAAGGTTATGCAGGAATGGGTCGGAACAGGATGAGGAATTCCAACTAGCTCACAGACAATGTGGGGAATTCGCCAGTGAGGAATTTTGAGATATCTGCAACAATTTAAACATCATTGTTCTGCACCCTGCAGCTGAGAGCCCTTTTGGTAATGGTCTTTTCGAAAGAAACCATGTGGTAGATGACACTCTACATAAAATATTAGCTGAACAGCCAGGCTGTAAATTGCTAACAGCACTAGCATGGGCAGTGCATGCAAAGAATTCTCTGTAAATGGCTGGGGGGTGGGGTATGCTAGTTGGTGTACAGAAAACATCCAAAGTTACTTTCGGTGTTGTCAGATGCTCCCGCTGCCCTAGAGTTAGCCCCACCTCTTCTGCTCATCTGAACGCTTTGCACGTGGGCAGAAAAGCTTTCATTAAAGGTGACGTTTCTGAGAAAATTCGGCGAGCCCAATGGCACCACAAAAAACCAATGGGAATATATTTTAGACACATGGCATATTTTAAAAAGAGAAGTTCGTAAAGAGTGGAAAGGACTTGGGAAGTTAATAGGGAGTGATGGGAAATTTATAATTGTGCAACACAACAATCAAACTATTTGTGCACATTCTAGGAGTTGAAGAGGAGCGCGAGAAGAGTCGGGATTTGAAAGGGAGCACGAGAGGAGCCAGGAGTTAAAGAGGAGTGCTAGAGGAGCCGTAAGTTAAAAAGAAGCGTGAGAGGAGCTCGGAGTTAAAAAAGCGTGAGAGGAGCTGGGAGTTGAAAAGGAGCTGGGAGAGCAGAGGTGACTGAGCAAGTTCGGTGAGGAGGGAACGAGCTGATACTATGAGTACGGTCGGGCAATTATTTACTGCTTTTATTGTTTATAATTATAAGGTCTAATCTTGAGGATCGCCAATTGTAACAGCTATATTCTGTAAAAATGAGGAGCAGGGAAGAAGGGCTCCAGAGTAATTGATATTATTTGTGATTATGTATCTTCAAAAATGTTTAATTTAATTTAATGGGGTAAGTCATGGCAGGAGATCTCAAAGCCATGGTATGTTCCTCCTGCTCTAAGCGGGAAGCCGGCAACATTTCCAGTGGCTGTGGCCAGCATGTGTGCAGGACGTGTCTCCAGATGCAGCTCCTGGAAGCCTGTGTTTCGGAGCTGGAGCGGTGGCTAGTGACACTGTGGAGCATCCACGAGGTTGAGAGCATCGGGGAAAGCACATATCCAGAGGCGGTCACAACGCAGGCTAAGAGTCCACAGGCAGGGAGGGAATGGGAGACCACCAGGCAGAGCAAGAGGACTAGGCAAACAGTGCAGGAATTTCCTGTGGCTCTTCCCCTGCAAAACATATATTCCACTTTGGATATGGTTGAGGGTAATGGCCTCTCAGGGGGATACAGCAACAGCCAAATCTGTTGCACCACTTTTGGTTCTGCTGCATCGGGGAGGAGTAAAACACGTGGGAATGCATAGTTATAGGGGATTCACATGTATGGGGAATGCACAGGCGTTTCTGTGGCCGCAAATGAGACTCCAGGATGGTATTTGGCCTCCCTGGTGCTCGGGTCAAGGATGTCTCAGAGCAGCTACAGGACATCTAGAAGGGGGAAGGTGAACAGACAGTGGTCGCGTAACAAACGACATTGGTAAAAAAGGGATGAGGTCCCAAAAGGAGGTAGGGAGTTAGGAAGAAAGTTGGAAAGTAGGAACTCAAAGGTCGTGATTTCAGGATTACTACCAGTGCCACATGCTAATCAGAGTAGATGTAGCAGGATATATTGGATAAATACATGGTTGAAGATATGGCATGAGCGGGAGAATATCAGATCCGTGGGACATTGGGTCCGGTTTTGGGGGAGGTTGGACCAGTACAAACTGGAAGGGTTATACCTGGGCAGGACTGGGACAGATGTCCTCAAGGGAATATTTACTAGAGTGGTTGGGGAGGGTTTAAACTAAAGTGGCATGGGGATGAAAACCTATGCAAAGAGTCAAAGGAGGTGGAACAAAGGCAAGAACAAAAGACAGAAAGAGGAATAAGAAAAGTGATAGGCCGATAATTCAAGGGCAAAAATCAAACAGTGCCTCAATGAAACATAGTTGGAACAGGACAAGAGATGTTAAAAGACAAGCCTGAAGGGTTTGTGCCTTAATGGGAGGAGCATTTGCAATAAAGCGGATGAATTAACCGCGTAAATAGATGTAAAAAGGGGTAATATAGTCGGGAGTACAGAGCCATGGCTCCAGTGATGGGAACTTAACATCCAGAGGCATTCAGCATTTAGGAATAACAGACACAAAGGAAAAGGTAGTGGAGTTGCATTGCTGGTTAAAGAGGAAATTAACGCAATAATGAGGAAAGGTGTTAGCTCCAACGATGTGGAATCTGTATGGGTGGAGCTGAGAAAAGAGAGAGGGGCAAAAAACGTTAGCATGGCTTGTATATGGACCCCAAACTGTAGTGATGATGTTCTGAATGGTATTCAACAGGATATTAGAGACGCATGAAATAAAGGTACGTATGTAATTATGAGTGACTTTAATCTGCATATATGTCGGCCAAATCAAATTAGCAACAACACCATAGAGGTGGAATTCCTGGAGTGTATAAGGAATGGTTTTCTGTACCATTGAAGATCCAGCTAGAGAACAGGCCATCCTGCGCATTGTGTAATAAGAAAGGAATTATAGGTAATCTATGTGTGAGGCCCCTTAGGGATGAGCGATAATAATATGATGGAATTATTCATTAAGATAGGGAGTGCCATAGTTGATTCTGAGAATAGGGTCCTGAATCTTACTAAAAGAACCTAAGATGGTATGAGCCGTGCGTTGGCTATGGTGGATTGGGAAATGTTACCTAGAGGGTGGACAGGCAATGGCAAATGTTCAAAGAGCTCATGGGTGAACTGCAGCACTTGTTTATTCCTGTCTGGCGCAAAAGTAAAATAGGAAAGGAGGCCAAACCATGGCGTGCAAGTGAAATTAGAGATAGTATTAAGGAAGAGGCATACAAGTTGGACATAAAAAACAACAGACCTGAGGATTGGGGCACTAATGAATTTTACAAAGGCAGACCAAGGGATCGATTATGAATAGGGAAATAGAGTATGAGAGTAAGCTTGTGGGGAACATAAGAACGGACACTTAAGCTTTCTACAGGCATGTGAAGAGAACAAGATTAGTGATGAAAAATGTAGGTCCCTTACAGTCAGAAACAGGGGAATTTATAATGAGGAACAAAGAAATAGCTGACCAACTAAATATGTACTTTGGTTCTTTATTCACAAAACGGCACACAAGTAACATGCCAGAAGTATTGGGGAACACATAGATTATTGAGAGGGAGGAACTGAAAGAAATCAGTAGGGATATGGTGTTGGAGAAATTGATGGGATTGAAGGTCGATAAATCCACATGGCCTGATAACCTACAACACAAAGTACTTAAGGAAGTCGCCCTAGAAATATTGGATGCGTAACTGGTCATCTTCGGAGATTCAATAGGCTCTGGAACAGTTCCAACAGATTGGAGTGTAGGTAATTTAACCCCACTGTTTAAAAATGGAAGTAGAGAGAAAACAGGGAATTATAGACCAGTTAGCCTGATGACGGAAATGGGGAACATTCTAGAGTCCATAATAAAAGATTTAATAGCTGAATGCCTTGAAAAAAGTGGCAGAATCGAGCAGCTTCAGCATGGATTCACGAAAGGGAAATCATTCTTGACAAATGTTCTGGAATTTTTAGAGAGTGCAACTGCTAGAGTTGATGAGGAGGAGCCAATGGATGTGGTTTATTTGGACTTTAAGAAGGCTTTCTACAAAGTCCCACATAAGAGATTAGTTTGTAAAATTAAAACACATGGGATTGGTGGTAGTGTCTTGAGATAGGTAGAAAACTGGTTGGCAGACAGGGAAAAAAGAGTAAGAATAAATGGGTATTTTTCTGAATGGCAGGCAGTGACCAGTGGGTTACTGCAGGGATCAGTTCTGGGACCCCAGCTAATCACAGTTAATGATTTAGATGAGGGAGCTAAATGTAATATCTCCAGATTTCAGATGACACAAAGCTGGGTGGATGCTTCGATCTGATTTGGACAAGCTGAGTGAGTGCAAATGCATGGCAGATGCAATAAAATGAGTATAAATGTGAGGTTATCCACTTTGGTGGCAAAAACAGGAAGTCAGATTATTATCTGAATGCCTATAAATTGACAGGGGAATGTGCAAAGATAACTGGGTGCCCTCGAACATTAGTCATTGATGGTAAGCATGCAAGCACAGCAGGTGGTTAAGAAGGCAAATTGTATGTTGGCCTTCATAGTGGGAGGATTCGAGTACAGGAGCAGGGATGTCTTGCTACAAATATAGAGGGCCTTATTCAGGCCACAGGTGGAGTATTGTGTGCAGTTTTGTTCTCTTTATCTGAGGATTGTCTTGCTATTGGGAGAGTGCAGCATAGGTTTACCAGGCTTATTCCTGGGATGGCGCGACAGACATACGAGAAGAGATTGAATAGGTTTGGATTATATTCGCTGTAGTTCAGAAGAATGAGGGTTGCGGAGGCCTCATTGAAACCTATAAAATTCTAACAGAACTTTCCGGGGAGATGCAGGAAGAATATTCCCGATGGCAGGGGATTCCAGAACCAGGGATCACAGCCTGAGAATACGGGGTAGTCCATTTTGGACAGAGATGAGGAGAGATTTCTCCACCCAGAGAGTGGTGAGCCTGTGGAATTCGCTGCCACAGAAAGTCATTGAGGCCAAAATATTGTATGTTTTCACAAAGGAGTTAGATATGGCTCTTGTGGCCAAAGGGGTCAAAGGGTATGGGTAGAAAGCGGGAGCAGGCTATTGATTTGGATGATCAGCCATGATCATAATGAATGGCAGAGCAGGCTCGAAGGGCCAATTGGCCTATTTCCTCTGTTGCTATGTCTATGTTTCGCTGTTAATTAGTACTGAATACACCTTTACAGGTTTGAAACAGGACAGAGAACACCAGGAGGTACCATGCACTTCACATGCACTGGGCAGTTATGAAAAGCAACGGTGGCAGATAATGTGTTAACTGATGATGAATAAAGTAACACTGAGTTAAAGGATACCGCTATTCGTCCAAAAGGGGCAACTATCCAAAGTAGGAACATCGGTAAAATACATGCCAGAAGGGGCTGTTGCTTTTTTTTCATCATCCACGGGATGTGGGCTTTTCTGGCAGGGCCCACAGTTATTGTCCATTCCAGGTTGCCCTTGAGAAGGTGGTGGTGAGCTGCCTTCTTGAACTGCTGCAGTCCATGTGGTGTAAGTAAACTCACAGTGCTGTTAGGAAGGGAGATCCATGATTTTGACCCAGCAACAGTGAAGGAACATTGATATATTTGCAAGTCAGGCTGGTGGGTTACTTGGAGGTGAACCCCAGGTGGTGATGTTCCCATTTCTCTGCTGCCCTTGTTCTTCTACGTGGTAATGGTCATGGGTTAAGAAAACGCTGTCGAAGGATCCTTGGTGAATTCCTGCACAGCATTTTTTTCAGATTGCACACATTGCTGCTAATGTGTGTAGGTGGTGGAGGGAGTAAATGTTTGTGGATGTTTTGCCAATCAAGCGGGCATATCAATTATCTCACTCGAATTGCAACTTCCCATCCATTTATATAATTTATCTGACTCTGACTGCTACAGCCAGCAGCTGACTACAGCCGACTGCTACACACCGCTGACCTCCACTGACCACCAATGACCTCACTCAGATTGTAACTCCGCATCCAGATTCATCACTGAAATCTCTTGGAATGTAACTCCCCAGCTAGATATATCATTGACGTCACTCGGACTGCAAATATGCATCCAGATATAGACTGATGTAAATCGGCGTGCAACTCACCAGGCAGGTACCTCACTGACCTCACTCGGACTGCATATTTCAATCCAGATAAATCAATGACCTCACTTGGGCTATAACTCCCCGGCCAGGTATATCAATGACTTCACGAGACTGTATCTCCGCATCCAGATATATCACTGACCTCGCTCAGAAAGTAACTCGCCATCCAGAATACATCACTGATCGCATTCAGAGTGCAACTATCCACTCCGACTGTAGCTAGCCAGCCGCACACTGACTCCCGAGCCAGATATATCACTGACCTCACTCAGACTCAGTAGGTCAGCCAAATATATCAGGGACTTCACTCGCAGAGCAAATCTCCATCCTGATATAAACTGACCTCAATCGGGGTGCAACTCACCAGGCAGAGACATCATTGATGTCACTTGGAGTGTTAATTATTACTCAGATATATCAATGACATTATTTGGACTGTAAATCCCAAGCCAGATATATCACTGACCTCAGTCGGACTGTATCTATACAGCCAGATACATCATTGGATTAACTTGAAACGCAACTCCCCATCCACTTATATCTATGATCTCACTGGGACCGTAACTACCAACTCAGATGTATCACTGGCCTCAATCAGAATGTAACTGCTTACCTAGGTACATCCCTGACTCAACTCGTACTGTACCCCATCTGCCAGTGTAATTTCCTTGCCAGACATATCACTGACCTCACTGGGACTGTAAATACCGAGCCCGGTATTTCACTTACTAAACATGGACAGAAGCAACCAAAGATATTACACTGACCTCGCTTGGACTGCATCTACTGTGTGAGGTATATAAATGATCTCACTCTGAAGGCAAGTACCCAGCCAGATATATCTCTGTCCTCAATCGGAAAGTAACATCCCATCGAAACATATCACTGATCTCAATTTGAACTTAACTGTCCTTCCAGATATAGCTGGACTGTAACTACACAGCCAGATACATCACTCACGTCACTGGGTCTATAACTACTCACTCCAGGTAAATCACTGACTTAGCAGCTGGACTGTAATGGCACATCCGACATATCGCTAACATCACTCAGATTGTAACTCCCAAACTGGACGTTTTACTGACCTCATTCGGACTGTACCTGCCCAGCCAGATATATCACTGACTTCACTCGGGCTGTAACTCTGTACCCAGATTTATCATTGACCACAATTGTAGTGTAGCTACCGAGACAGAAGTGTCACTAATCTCACGTGGACTGTAACTACCCTGGCAGATGTATGACAGACGTCAATCGAACTGCAGCTACCCATCGAAATATAACACTGATCCCAAATGGAATGCAACTCCCTATCCAGATATTGCACTGATCTCACACGTATTGTAACTACCCAGCCCGATACATCAATGTCCTCATTCAGACTGCAACTCGCCAGCGAGGGATACCACTGACCTCACTTGGACTGTAACTTCCCGGCCAGATATATCACTGACCTCTCTCAGAATATAACTACTGAGCCAGATATATCAAACACTTGACACGAACAGGAACAAACCTGCAAGATACATCACTGGCCTCAACTGGACTGTAACTACTCTGCCAGGTATACCAATGATCTCACCTGGACTCTAACTCAACATTCAAATTTATCACAAACAGGAACAAACCTGCAAAAAATTCACCGACCTCACTCGGACTGTAACTCCCCATCGGAATATATCATTGACCTTACTCAGTCTGTAAATTTCCATCCAGAAAAATCAATGGTCTCAGTCGAACAGTATGTCACCAGCCAAATATATCACTGACTTCACTGAGATTTATCACTGACGTCACTCGGACTTTTAACTACCCGTCCAATAATAGTACTGACCGCATTCGGACTTTAAATCCCAAGCCGGATATATCCCTGACTTAACTCGGAGTGCATAGACAAATCCTTATAAATCACTGGCCAGAATCTGACTGTACCTCCCCCGCCAGATATATCACTGATCTAAGTCTGACTGTAGTTTCCCAGTAAGAGATTTCACTGATCTCACTTGAACAATAAATCCCAAGCCGGATATATCACTGGCTTCACTCGGACTGTAACTACCCATCCAGATATATCACTGACCCCTTACTTGCAGTGCACCTCCCCAGACAGTTGTAACAGTGACCTCACTCAGCTGGTAAATAAGCTGCAAGAGATATGACTGACTGTAACTAAACAATTAGATATATCACTGACATCATCCAGACTGTAATTCCCCATTCAAATGTATCACTGATCTCACTCTGACTGTAACTAGCCAGCCAGATATATCAGTAACCTCACTCGGATTGTAAATCCCAAGCTGGATATATCGCTGACTTCACTTGGATTGTAACTCCTCATCCAAATATATCATTCACCTCACTCAGAATGATACAGCTTATCCAGTTACATCAGTGACTGAACACGGACTATAACGTACGGCCAGGTGTATAATTGATCTCACTTGGGCTGTAACTACTTCACCAGATAGGTCACTTACCCCACTTGGCCTTTAACTCCGTATCCAGATATATCACTAATATCACCGGATTGGAACTACCCAGCCAGATAGAACACTCACATCACACTGACAGTAAATACACAGAAAGATATATCACCGACCTCACTCGCAGTGCCAATCCACGTCCTGATATATCACTGACCTCAGTTGGGCTGTAACCCCCATTCAGATATGTCACTGACATCACTTGGACTGCAAATTCACATCCAGACATATCACTGACCTCACTCGGACTGTAACTCCTCATCGAAATACATCACTGATCTCAATCGGAATATAACTGCCCAGCCAAATATATCAATGACATCACTCACACTATCACTCGTCAGACAGATGTATCACTGGCCTCACTCGAACTGTAGTCATGCATAAGATATGTCACTGATCTCACTTTGACTGTAACTACACAGCCAGGTATATCACAAATCGCACACGGACTGTAACTACCCAATCAGATATATGACTATCCGGAAATGTAAGTTCCAGAAGTTTCCCTACCACTGAGGTCAAACCGATTTGTCTGTAGTCGTCAGCTTTATTCCTGCACCCTTCTTTAAACAAAGGTGTGACATCCGCAGTTGTCCAGTTATCTGGCACCACTAATGTATCCAAAGAAACAGAGAAATATAGAAATGAGGAGCAGGAGGAGGCCATTCTGTCCTTCACGCCTGCTGCACTAATCAATATGATCAAGGCTGCTCCTCTATCTGAATTTCATTTTCCCATTTTCTCTCCAAATCCCTTGGTGCCCCTATTATCGAAAACATTATCAATTCCTTTCTTGAATATACTCAGCGACCCAGCATTCACAGCCTTCTGTGGTAAAGAATTCCACAGGTTGACCACCCGCTGAGTGAAGACTTGTTTCCTCAACTAAGTCCTAAATGGCCTGCCCCGTATGCTGAGGCACTGGCCCCTCGTTCTACATTCCACAACCAGTGGAAACATCCAACCTGCATCTGGTCTGTCTAGCCCTGTTTGAAAGGTATAACGTTCTATCAGGTCACCTCTCATTCTTTTAAACTCTAGCGAATACAGATCCAGCCAAGCCAATCTCTCCTCATACGACCGTCCTGCAATCCCGTTTATATTTCTAGTGAAACTGGAATACTGCAAGATTATCACTAGTGCCTCTTCAATTTCCATTCTCAGTTTCCTCAATACTCTTGGATGCTTCACATCTGGTCCTGGAATCTTATTAATTTTCAGATCACGTTTCTAACACATTCTTCTTCTCAAATGTAATTTATTCGAGTGCACCAGTTACCTCCTCTCTCATCTCAGCTTGGATTGCATCTTCTTATTTTGAAAAGCCAGGTGCAAAGTATTCATTTAATATCTCCGCTATTTCTCCAGCCTCCACATGCAAGTCCCCTTTAATATGCCTAATCGGCCCTATTCTCTCTTTTGCCACTTTTATTATTTACATGCTGATAAGAGACATTGGAAATCCCATTTATTTTAGCTGCCAGTCTCATTTCATGCTCTCTCTTTGCTTTGTTTATTCGTTTATTCAATTCCCTTCTGGTCCTACAATATTCAGCCTGAGTCCCCATTGCATTTTCCACCTAACATCTGACATACACGCAATTCTTCCCTTTCGTCTTCACCTCTATTTCTGAGTTCATCCAGAGGGCTCTGGATTTAATTTTCCCACCGCTCGCCTCCAAGGGAATATAATTTTTCATAGGAGGTAACCTCGACACCTTTTCTGCCAACATTTCATTCCAACTAACTCGACTCAGATACATTCTCATCCGAATGATGTTCGCTTTTCCGAATTATCACACCCTGCTCAATTCCATGAATATTCTAAATCGCATGATATAGTGGTCGCCCCTCTTCTCTCTTTGTACTACTCCTATCCCCACCTATATTTGGACATTTAAGTCCCTCATTACAATCATTCTAAAATTGTTGCACCTCTCTATAGTTTCTTCACTTATTTTTTATCTATATCTTTTCCATTAATTGGCGGCTTTTATATCACACAAATCAATGTTATTGCACCTTACCCATTCCTTACCTCTAGTCATAGATTTTCTGTCCTTGATCCCTCTGGAATATTCTCTCCCTCCAGTTCAGTAATGCCATATTTAATCCATACTACCGCTCACCAAACCAGTTTCTTCCTTTCCTGTTTCTCCTCAACACGCTGCATCCAGGGATATTTAACGCCCAATCCTACCCTACTTTGTGGCAAGCCTCTATTATAGCAAAAATATTATAATTCCGTTTGTCAACTTGTTTCTGTAGTCCACCAATGTCCTTAACCAAACTCTGTGCATTCGCATATATGCACAGTATGCCTGATTTGGGCGTATTTTACATTCTCCCTTAATATGTCCCCATTTAATGAATTCGTATTGCCTTCTCTAATGCTATCACACTCTCCAGATATTCTGTTTACCTTCTTAATGTTCTCTGATATATCATCCTTATCAGTTAACACGTCTCTACTTCCCACTGCCAGTTCTCTCCTCTCCGAATTTACCCTCATGTTCCTAACCCCCTACAAATCTAGATTAAACCCTCCCTAACAGCACCAGCAAAATTCCGAGAGGACAGTGGTCACAATCATGTTAATGCGTAACCCATCCCCCTTGTAAAAGTGCCATCTGCCACACAACCAGCCCCAGTGTTTCAAAAACCTAAAGGCCTCCCTCCTACCCCATTTCTCCAGCCAGGCTTTGAACCACTCAATCCGCCAAATGTTATGCTCAACAGCACGTAGCACTGGGATTCATCCTGAGGTAACTGACCTTAAGGTCCTGCTTTATAATTCCCTTCCTAACTCCCTAAAACCTTCCTTTCACAACTCCATCTATTTTCATACCTATGTCATTAGTCCCATTGTTGACCACAACTTCTCCTGTTCACCGCTTCTCAGAAGAATGTCCTGCAGCTGCTCTGTGACATCCTTAACCCTGGCCCAGGGAGGCAACAGACCATCCTGGAGTCAAATAAACAGCTACAGAAACGTCTGTCTCGTCCCCTAAATATAGAATACCCTATCGCTAAAGCACGTCCACTCTTCCCCATCCCATCCTGTGCAGCTGAGCTTTCTGTGATGCGGTGGACTTGGATCTTGGTACTGTCCGCTGAGGAAAGATCACACTTACCATTGTCCAAAATGCAACCTTCTAAGTGTGATTGCATCGGGATCCCTGTGCTACCTGCCTGTTTTTCGTAGACATTCTGGTGGTTACTTATAGCCTATCTGGCTGTTCATTTCACAGCGGTGGTCTTCCCTCTGTCCAAACCTGATTCCCAAGCAATCCTCAGCCTTTCAGGGGCTCCACAATGAATCCAGGGACTGCTTGAGTTCTGCAGCCATGAGCTGAAGTTTCTGCAGTTGGTGACACTTCCTGCAGATAAAGTCAATGAGTGCACTTTGTCCCTGCACGACTTCCCACATCCCACAGGCTGCATATTTTTCATATCTGAGCTGCACTGATATATATGAGATATTGAAAAAAGTGCTTATTACAGAATGGCATAATATAACTCAGCTCTCACTCATCACACACCCTTCCCACTTCACCAAATTCCCTCCCCCACAAATCTCCAACTGAAGCACTGTAATGCAGTCCAAATCAACACTCCAAAGCAGGCAAGGCAGCACTGAAGGTGTGCCTGTTATATACTCTCTGATTGAAGCCTCTGAAAGACGTTTTATAAAAGAAATAGCTAATTAACGAGCTGCTCACAGCCTGGATACCCCTGTTTAAAAGCTAGAATGAATATCATATTCTCCCAACCCAAAGAGCAAGTTCTAGTTATTTCCTGAATTGAAACACTTAAATTTAGATAGCAATTAGCCCTTAAACCTTCCTCCTTTGATCTCCAAGCTGCAACCTAAGCAGTCTAATGCAGCACTCCAGTGCCCTCCCTCGATTGTGGTTGAACCAATCTCATGGTTTCAGCTCCTTCTTTTCTTGCTCAGCTTGTGTCACATGTAAAGGGATCGCTCTTTCCGACACCAAGCCTTCAGCTGCTTGTTAATTCTCCTTATCTTTCTGCTCCTATTCCAATTTGCACACGTCTCAGGCAATAATTGAGATTAAACCCCTTAAAGTCCTGATAGTAAACCGAGAGCCAAACTCTTGATAACGTTTCAACAGGGATTCCTTCCTCTTGTTGCAAATCATACTGAAGCAAATGGAATTACCTGGGCGCCACACACTACACCCCTCCCCCCGCTGCACACGCTTTACAAGTACTTCTCCAGGTGCTGTGAGATCTCCCCTACCTTGACAGTAGTTAGACAACACCCACCTGCAGTATCACACTTGTTATCAATGTTGTTTCCCTTCAATTATAGTGTTCCATGTTGCTGCTGAACTTGCATGATGTCCTTCCTCACCCTTCCACCTACATTCTGTATAGGGCCTGCAGTGTGACACTGCTTCCTTTCCCATTATCCGTGCAGGTAGCTACTGATTATTGTTGAAAAAAGAGCAAGTCGAAGCTTTTCATTTTGCAATCACCATTTGACCACGCATTAGGGAAGTGTACTGTAGTACCAAGCCCCACTGCTCCCCCAGCCGTGACAAGTATGAGAATTTTGGTGAGATCACCAAATTGCCCCAATTTGACTTAGCTATTTAATTTAGATCTTCTTCTTATCGTGTCCACGGACCGTGTCTACATGGCCCAGCCAGAACTGGACACATTTAATTCAGTTTAAAGAATAGAAGCTCACGGTTTGTAAACATAACAAGTAAATAATTGTTTATTTTTTTTTAAATGTCCTTAACCAGTGTCAAAAGAAAGAAATATGAAACTTTAAACTCTATAACTGAAATTCTACACCTTCTTGAACCCCGATACCAAAACACACAAAACATGGATCTTAAGAGTGAGATAACACAGTCAAATAGCACCAATACGAAATTCAGGATAGGTGGATTTACTTTGATTGCTTTCTCCCAAATTCCTTGCAAGTTGTTGTGGCTGATACGAGGTTCTGTCCCAGAACTTGCAGTCTGTGATCCCCTTTCTGAAACTTGCTGTTGAATTTTTCTCTTTCCCTCCTGACAGTGATTTCTTCAAGAAGGCAGGATACAAAAACATGAGAAATAGCCAGCTAGCTACTATGGCTGGATGACTGGAGCCTTACAAAACACAGTAGAGAGTCTTTCCTCATTTCAGGCTAGGAGCTGATCCACTGTCATATCCTCAAAGACGGCCTCACACTGTCCACTTGCTCAAGGGGTAATAATAATACTGTTGATAGCCATTTTCCCCTTAAACCAGATATCCTTTCTGGCACCATAGTATCCAACCTCGCACACATTGTTTTTGGAGATAGCAGCATTGTAGATGTTGCTTATCGTGTTCCAATTAACATCCCTTTTAAACTGCGGCCATGTTATTTTTAAAGCCACAGTCCAATCTCAAAGCGAACAGTCCAAGAGAGAAATAAAAATGTTATTTACAATCAGGACCCTTCCAAAGCATATCTATTTAACAGAAAACAACAATTTTTCCTGCATGTGAAAAGAGTGCTGATTGGTTTTGCATATGGGTGGTGAAAGGCTCATTCACCTTTGCGAAGGCCATGCAGGACTTGCATATCGATAGAAATTCCGTGCCCTTGTGCTCATTTGACAGTGTTAGCCTAATCACCAATATTCCTCATAAGAAATCGGTAGATATTTGTGCTGCAACATCATTTCTTGACGATCTAGACGCACTACCATTGCCTGACTGAGGATTCACTGTATTTATGAAATCGGCAACTCACGCAGTTGAGTTCAGTTTTAGTGACAACATATATGCCCAAATAGATGTTGTAGCCATGGGACCCCATGTAGGCCCAGATCTCTCAAACATCTTTGCTGGGTTCAATGAGATATGTTTCTTCGAAGAAACGACACCTTACCTTCTACCCCCTGCATATTTCCAGTAGGTGGGTGGTATGTTTGCTACATTTAATTCCAAAGCTGCATGTAGTAATTTCCTTAAATGTCCTAACAGGCTCCATCCTTCGCTCAAATTCACCCATGAAATGGAGCAGTCAAACGAACTCCCCTTCCTTAACAGTCTAGTTGGGCCACGGAGTTCTCTACCACGGTCTACCACAAGCCTACCTTCACTGGTCAATATACATCTTGTGATTCTTACACTTCCACATGCTATAAGATTGGTGTTATCGGTAACCTTGTAAATATGGCTCCAGCTATTTGCTCACCATGCAAGCTTGATGCTGATATAGGGCACATCAAAGGCATTCTGCAGGATGACGGCTATACTGACCTGATCATTTCGCAATGTATATCAAGCAAACTCGTGAACAGGACTAAGGCCCATGATTTTTGGCTGTGAAAATTGCTCAATCTAGTCCAGATAACCCTGGAAGTGCAGGGTATCTCAAAAAAAAGTTAGGCAACACTGAAGCTGGGTGGATCGCGCTGTTACTGTGAGTAGCATAATGAGTGATATTCGCTAACAGAATGCTGCAGCCAAGCCAAAAATAAATGTTGCCCATCACACAAACAACTAAGGTGGTATGAATTTCCATGCCAGTGTGATGCGATGTATTTGAGGCTTACATGCCAAAGACTAGCACATCAAATCAAACAGCATGTCCCAGCCACTGTTCACAGATATCCACAACAAGCCTGAGCTTGCAAAACTCAAAGCACAGTGAATGTGATTCCGCGATTGGACAACATTCATTAAATAATCCTCAATATTCTAAGAATTACACTGACAATAAATTTAATATTGTCAGTTGGGCCCACAGTGTGGCGCATTTGCAAGTACTGGAAGCTACCTACAATATTACGCAGGGCCCTGCTCATGCAGACAGAAAGAACATCCACACCCAATATATGTTTTTCAGCTAAACAAAATCAGTGACAGTCGTTTGCTAACTCCGGGTAATATATTGACCAATAAGGATTAAGACGCTGTTCAAATTTCATACAATGCTTGAAAGTTAACTGTCAGTCGCCATCATTGGTGCACTCTGCATGGCAATGCCTCAGCCAGTTAGAGTCCACTTTCCAACCAAATTTCTCTTGATAGAAAGTATGAATTGTTGTTGTCCCTTGACCTCGGTATTCTTACAAACTGTTCTGAGTGCCAGATGAAGAGATTCAACATGTTACTTTATTCAGCAACTCACGTTCAGTACTACCAAATTGTAGGTAGCTATTACATTGCGCCTCTTCAGAAGGAACATTGTCCACATGTCCCCGTCCCAACCTCTTTGAAATTTCCGCAACACTGATCCCTGTCATTCACACCTTACTTTTCGTGGTCATCTGCTTTCATATGTTAAAAATAGAACTGCACATGAATGCAACCCTTTCCTTCACTATCTCCAACTGAAACTCTGTCTTACTGACTCTGAATCGAGAACATCTGAAATGGAAGCAACTCCTGATGATGTGTTTGTCGACAGGGTGCCACCGTCCACACACTGCCACATGCAGCTGTCCAAACACACAACCAGCTCTAGAACATCTTTGCCTAAATAAGTTTAATTAATTAACTGAAGTCTTTGTGCAAAAAATTATTTTTCTTACATCAAGTAAATTAACTGATTAATTCATAAATAATTAACAGTGCTTTTTCACTGGCCCTAGTTCAAAACACTGAAAGAAAGCACTGTTCAAAGAAGAACTAAACATGTAGGTCACCAGAAAACCACTTACATTCAGACCCAATTACTACGTCAGAGCTCAGGCCTCCCTCTCTCCACGTCCATTAGCAGGACCATTCCTTCTGAATCCCACCAGATGAGCACCTCTCCCCTCAATGTGCCTAATTCCACAAATTAATTAAGTACCGTGTCTATCAGTGCAAGCCGAGTTAGTTCTACTCATGCCACAGGGCGAGTCACAGAGTTGGTCTGCACATACTGGCAATGAACAGGGGATATCTTTACTTAGGGATGCCAGAGAGGGTGTGTCTGTGCCTATCTACTTATAAATGATACACAGGAGGAGTCATACAGAAGATTTGTACTTACAGCCATGCCTCAGAAGGATTACGAATGATAGTTTACAATATCGGAGTTTCCACCGGGAGGTCATAGAGTGGAACTGCACCAGGGGATGATCCACAGTGTGGGTCAGCAAGTGGGTATGTACTTACAGATACTCGACGGGGGAATTCACAGAGTGGATCTGTACTCCATGTCACCACATGGAGGTCAAAAATACTGTCTTATTTTGAATCTAATTATCCAGTGCTCTACACAGTGAATTACATTGTTGGTTTGTATTAAATACACCACAAATGAGTAATTGTGTTTTTTCTGAAATTACAGAGCCTATGGTGTGGCGAAGCTTGTTTTTGCTTACAGGAACTACACAGTTGGAGACGCAGAGGTGATCTGCAGTAACATGACTGCAAGGTGAGCCACAGGCTTATTTTGTGCTTACAGAGACTCCCCAGTAGGGATTGTATTCACAATAATTCCACCAGGTAGTCGCAGACTCTGTGGTCATTTGATCTGGAAGCCGTACACTAAGGGATTCTTTAAAATGTATGTGGTACCTCAGCTGTTTTTTTTTCTTCAGAATCTTTGAAAACGACTCTCAGGACTGTGCATCACCTGTAAAATAATCAGTTGAAGGGAGACTGAGGCGGACTGTTTATGTAATCCAGAAGCCCAGGCAAATACTCTGTTGACAGGAGTTCAAGTCCCCCACAGCAGCTGATGGAATTTGAATTGAAATAATAAACTGGAATTGAAAAACTAGTCTCAATCTCGTTGACCTTGAAATGTTTCTCTTAAAAACCCGTGCAGTATCCTTCGTAAAAGAAATATGCCATTCCTAACCAGTCTGGCCGACATGTGACTCCAGACACAGAGCAACGTTTTTTTCACTCTCAACTGCCCTTTGAAATGGTGTGGCAAGTTGCTCTGTTCAAAGGCAATTTGGAATGTGCATCAAATGTTGGCCTTGCCAGTGCCGTCCAGGCTAAATGGAGTTCTCCAGCAAATTGGTCACTGTGTCAATGTTTGCTCTCTCCTTTTTTACAGGAGGCAATATAGTGAAAAGGAAATAGAGCATACACATTTGAAAGAAGTATAAATAGACAGTTGTTTCACTTGGAAGCCTTGTATGGTGACAAGAGTTAAGGTGAACATACAGATGTTTTATCCACTGAGTTGACATAAAGAGATGCTATAGAGAAGGAAGAGGGTTTTACAGTAACTGATAAATGGCTGAGAGTGCAGTGGAGGTAACCGTCCCTTCAGAATGCTGAAAGACGATGCAGGGTACCTGTATTTGATGGAAGTATAATACTGGAGCTTGCTAAAATGATGGAGAAGGGAGGGAATTGGAAAGAAAGTTAATGACCCAAATATTCCTTACAGTGGCACTGTTGAGCACAGTCCCACTGGCCGAGTTGCTTTCCACACCCCAAAGGAACTGAATGTTTTTACCTGAGATTTCCTAGGCCCATGCCAACTCAGTTGAAACTCACCCTAATAACACTAGCAAATTACTGAACAGAGCTGAATACTGATTGGAAAAGGCGGTGCACTCAGAGACTCCTGGCACTATCTACCTGCGCCTTATTGACAGCCTGTTGCTCACTCTTATCTTCCCACCCGATGCTGGTTGGCCACATCCATAACAACATGATACACAAATTGTTCATTTAGTCATGATAATGAATACAGATTATTTTTTATTTGGCCTGATAGCGAATAAAGTGTATTAATTAAAAGGCATACATTGTTGGAAATTCTAAATTGATTTCGTGGAAAACAATTCAGATTTTCAGTTATGTCAACTTCCTTCAGAATCTGGTGGAATTTTTAATAACGTATTGAGTATTCAGCTTAAAATAAATGTTATTCGATCTTGATTTGAGAACGAATACACTGGTGCATTAAGTGGTGCTTAATTGTTATATCGGACTTAACAACTAATGGTGTGTAAATATGGACCTCATTGTTTAATTGGCCATGCTAACCACATACGGCAGAAAAAGGTACTGTTGTGAAAACCAATGCAGAGAGTAATGCTCTTTGAAGTTACTTACTGGTTCGTAAATGACAGAAAAACAAAGGAGGAAATTGTTCCAGCTAATTGCCAAATTTGACGTAATAGCAAACGAATCATCAAGGAATGAAATTGCTGTTAATCAGAATATTTATCCGGATGGCGGTATATCTTACCTTCAATTGTTAGATTCATCTTGCTCACATGCAGCTGAAAGAACCTTTATACTGTAAGCAAACCAATAACGGAGTGGTAAAGTTCCTATCACTTTTATATTGGATATAATAATGTTACTGTTATTTGATAGATTGAAAATGATAGCCAATATACCACACAACAAATTTACCGTCAATATCCAAAAATGTATTTACTGACTTATGATCAGCGTTTATTGTCACAGTGGTGGAGTTAACGAGTGAAATTGGGCACTAAGAGGGAGCAAAGTTTAACTCAGCTTGATAAGCAATATAACGGGAGATAGAGTTTATTTACTTAATGAGATTACGCATGGAATGCAGGGCAGAAATTTACAGTCAGTTATAAATGTAGGGATTCATTACCAATGCAAAAGTTTATAGCTTTCCATTTAATTGTTAATTTAGGCCAGATAGCCAACACAAATTTTGATGTATTCCAGTAAATTATTTGCTTGATCAAAATGAACAAACACAGGTGAATAAACATATTCTTAAAATGAAAATTTCACCACCTAAAAAAGACCAAGGTGTATGTTTAGAAATATTTTGTTGTTGCTGTATGCATTATAATTAATGCACATCGTATATAATTACAGTTATCTATGACATTCGCTTTGAGAGCAATACACTGGGAAATTATGTTCGCTTAAATGTTAAATTGGGCTTAATCACTGACACGTGCTGGAATGATATGGAAGTTACTTTTGCATTGCACATGACAACCAAAACTGTAGTTAATATCGAAACATTTATGTTATTGTTTATACATTGACTATTGAAATGAATTAACTGTTGCAATGGTCATGATCACAGATGAAAATCGCTGCAAAGTTAGAGGTAGTTGTTAAATTGGGTTCACAAACAATACGGTAGGAAGAAATACAGTTAAATGTTAGCATATAACAACTAGGATTCAGCTTCGAAAGTGAAAATAAATTGTTATAATGTGCATGGTACCAAAAGGCACAGGTGCAAGAGTAGCATCAATACTTACACACTACTTAATATCTGACAAACTGAAATAGCTGCATAATTGTTGTGAAGTTAGGCTAATTACTCAAGAATAGGAGAATAATTTAGCAGATCATTAAAGAATTTGACAAGATATCCAATTGAGGAGGGAAGGAAGAGATAATTGATTGTGAAATTTCACTTAATAATTAATGTAGTGTCTAAGGTTCCATTGTTATGATGTTTTCATTATGTTCATTACCAAAATCAAATTTCCTCTCAACCTTCTTATCCAATGAAAACAGTTCCAACTTCTTCTCCAATCTGTCTACATCAATGAAGTTGCATATTCCTGCCGCTCGTTCTCGTGAAACGGTTCTCCACTTTCTCCGTCTTCACATCCTGCCTAACGTGTAGCGCCCACACCTGGACGTTGAGTTCGAAACACTGTTGTCTGCAAATTTAACAAAACTTCCTTGGGGCACACTAAGACATTGGTTGCAAGTATGAGCGAATGCTGTGGTCAGGCTTTTGCTTGAATATTTCACCGGTCAACTCCTCCAATTTGGCACCAGCCCTCAGGTATTAGTCAGGAGGACTTTGCAGAATTAAGTGGGAACGGCCTGATTTTTTCATTTCCCATTTGTAGGTTGATGTCCAATGGCTCATCTGCTTTTGATCCTTTTCGAATTTTCTGTATGATTTGGCACAACTGAGTGTCTTGCTCTGCCAGTTCCAAAGGAAATTGAAAGGCAAACACATTTTGTGGACAATATAATCAAATGTAGGCCACGACCAGGTAAAGGCAGTAGATTTCCTTCCCTAAAAGGTCATTAATGAAGCAGATGGATTTTTCAGAAAATGTTTTCTAAGTCACCACTGGAGCAACTAATGTTTATTTGCAGATCTTCTACTCAGCTGAATTTGAATTCCACCAGCTGTCACCGGAGAAGAGGTCAACAGCATTACCACCACACAACTCCCCCTTAAATATTGGAATGTTTTCACGAATTTGAAGGTTTTCATTGATATATCGGGCAGTAACGTTTGGAGGTTATCTGTCATTTGATGGGGCTGAATCCGTTGCAAACAACATATTGATAGATGGAGATGAATCTGTTGCAGTGTCGCTTTTCTTTTTGGAGGATGGTGCCAGTTGGGAAGTTGGGCTGCATCAGGTGCAATGACTCTTTCAGTGGAAGGGCGTTGTCATTAAGAGGGCAGTCTCACTGGAAGGGTGTCTTTTAGAAGCTATGTATAGAAACATAGAAATTAGGAGCAGGAGCAGGCCATTCGGCCTTGCAAGCCTGCTCCGTCATTCATCATGACCTTTGTTGATCATCGAACTCAATAGGCTTCTCCTGGTTTCTCCAAAATCCTTTGCTCCATTTCGCCCCAGGACCTATACCCAACTCCTTCTTGAAAACATACAACGTTATGGCCTCAATTACTTTCGGCAGTAGCGAATTCCACAAGCTCACCTGTCTCCAGGTCAAGAAAATTCTCCTCATCCCTGTACTAAACGGTCTACCCTTTATCCTCAAAAAGTGACCCGAGGCTGGAATACTCCATCACCGGGAACATCCTTCCTGCATTTACCATGTCTAGTTAGATTATTATAGGTTTTAATGAGACCCTACCACATTTTTTGTGAATTCCAGCGAATATAATCCTAACCGACTCAATCTCTGTTCATATGTCAGTCCCGCCATCCCAGGAATCAGTCTGGCAAACCTTCTCTGCACTCCCTCTATAACAAGAACATCCTTCCTCAGATAAGGAGATAAAAACAGCACCGAGTATTCCAGCTGTGGTCTCACTAAGGCCCTCTATAATTGTCTGCTCCTCTCGTCGAATCCTCTTGCGATGAAGGCCAACATTACATTGGCCTTATTTACCGCCTGCTGCACCTGCATGCTCACCTTCAGCGACAGGTGTACGAGGACACCCTGGCCTCGTTGCACATTCCCCTCTCTCAATTTATAGCTATACCGATAATAATCTGTCTTCTTGCTTCTGTTACCAAAGTGGATAAACTCACATTTTCCACATTATACTGCATCTGCCATGCATTTCCCCACTCACTCAGCGTGTCTGAATCACACTGAAGCATCTCTGCATCCTCCTCAAAGCTCACCCTCCCACCCACCTTTTTGTCAACTGAAAATTTGGAGATATTACCTTTAGTTCTCTCATGTATGTGCAGAGTGGTTCTCCAATTGATTAAAAAGTTTGTATTGTTCTGAGTAAATGGCACAATATCTTGAGGTTGCATGGATTTCAGGTTTCTAAATAATGCAAGATGATGCATTGATCGAATTTTGCAATGCATAGCTAAAGTAATACATTGTTGTCACTGAGTTGAATATCCGCAGTTAAAGAGCACGTTAAGACCCGGAGACAGGAGAAAAGCCTTGAAAGTTTGCTGTGATATGGAGAATTGATTTTTTCAATTGCCACACTGAGAGTGGCAGCCACATCGACCAGTGCAGTAGAGGAAGACTGAGATGGGCATTATAAAATTTTGAACTACCTTATTGCATGGACACAGTGAAAGAGGACAGCCTGCTTTTAAAATGCAGAAGAGAAATGCTGAGGGCGCACTTCTCGCATTTAGAATCGCAGAGTGAAGAAGATCACCGAATTATGATGTGATATATGGATAGACCTGATGTTATCTGAAAGAGCATCACCAGTTCTAGCAGAACAAAATTTCAGTCATCATTAGTTAATAATGTGAACGAAATTGCCAATTCTATTTGGTTCTCAAATACAATATAAATGCTAAATCAATTTAACTCGATGCAATTACGAAAGCTTTGTGTTTTTTATCTCTGCTAATTGAAAAATGTCGCAACATCAATATCCCTGTGGAGATTCTCAAAGGGTATAAATTGAATGTTTTGGGAATGCATCGCCTCAGAGTTAGTCTCAACGAAAGGACAGATCGCTGCACAGAGAAAATGCTTGAAACTTTTCAGAAAATTGATAAAGTTTTCTACATGGTCATTGGTGTCATTGGCGTTCCTGGTAAGTGAAAATATCCATTGAAGCTGTGAAAATCAGGCTATGAGCAGGTCTTTCGTTTTGCCCTGTGACTGAGGTTACATGCCTTGGGTAGTAGTGATCATCATTATGCAGGCAACGCTTCATTCCTTTCTTTATATTATTCCCAAGTCAATGGCCTGAAATGCCTCCATGGTTTCATTTGCTTGGTTTAACTGAAAATAAAGCTGTTTTACATGGAATATTTGTACTCTTGAACTAAATTTCTGTCTACACATATTTCTTTTGAAGGTTTTACTTGTGAGTAATATTCATTGTAAAGCTTTATGAACTATAATCATTGACCAATGAAACACCTGAGCCAAGTGACCATGTGGCCATATGGCCACCGCGAGCATTGTCACTCTTGAAATGTATTGAGTGTGGGTCACTAAATGGAGCAGAAAACATCCACCCGGTGACCATGTGTTAATGGGAGCATGTGGAACTGTGCTACATTAGGGACAAATTTAGGAATTGATCAAGCCAGTTCTACTTTCATATCATTGTTTCAATTAACGGATCTCTCAGCTCCAATGAACCGCCTTCGTGTTTAACCAATGCAATAAACGACGATGACGAATGGCTTAGCTGTTGCCTGAAAATGCTTGCTGTCAAGACAGAAGTAAAAATTATTGATGTTGTTTCCTTTTGAACTGCACCTGCATAAATAGACATTAAATAGTTACAGGCAGATAGACAGCAGAACAACACAGTTTCTGAATTTTACCCCTCTGCCTAATATCTTTTTCATTGTGTAATATGGTTATTGGATAGATTTTCTAGTGCTAAGTATTTATCTCTCCAAGTACGCCCCTAACAATATGTGGGTCACACGTGCTGCGGCGGAAATTCACAGCCCGTCACGGCGAGGGCGGGTCTGTAAAATATGGCGAGCCATTCAAAATTCCAGTGGGTTTGGCGGAACCTGAAAATTCCATCTGGGTTTTATTCTCATGATGTTAAACCAGACTGTGGTCATTGACTGTTCCCCTTCTGTAACTAAATTGCATTCCAATGAAACAATTGCTATCCTGATAGAGGGTCCCCATACATTGAACACCAAGAAATCTCTGTCTTTATCTCAGTGACTTGTCCGTCTACGAGAAGAGGCCTAGACAAGTACGGGACATACGTGTCACATTTCCAAAGTACAGATATCAGGCTGGTAGTGGTAAAAATATTAATAAACAGTTAAATACAAAGTTGACCACTTCTCCGATATTAAGATGTACTTTATGTTTTTGATTAATTACAGAAAGATTCATAGAATTTACAGAAAAAGGACGATTTGGCCCAACATGTCTTTGATATGTTCCACCACAAACGGTTCTCCATCCCTGCTTTTAAACCCTATTTGCAGAGAAATTTATTCTTTTCTCCATCATGCCCCTGTCTACATTGGTCATCTCTAATTAATCCAACTGTTAGCATGTTCAGCATTGTCACCACTCTCGGACTAGAGACAGATCCTGATTCGTTCCCTGACCTAGACTCTGCATTTCGAACGCCCACAACTGGAGATGCTCTCTATGGGTTTATCATATCAAATTATTTGACACAAGAAAATATGAGCAGAAGTAGCAAGTGTAGGAGTGACCACAAGCTCCATCGAGACTGGTCTGCCATTCAATAAAATAACGGCTAATCTTGGGTCTGTTTATCACAGCCTTAAATATATTAAACGTTGGAGAACCCACAGCCCTCGGGTAGGGAATTCCAAAGCTTCACAACCCTTTGGGTAAAGTATATTTTACTCAGAATCACAGAGTCACACAGTGCAGAAGAGACACTTCGGAAAATGGAATCTGCATTGGCATGCGAGAAACACCTGACCTACTTACCTAATCCCATTTACCAGCACTAGGCCCATAGCCTTGAATGTTATGCCGTGCCAAGTGCTCTTCCAGCTACTTTTTAAAGGATGTGAGGCAGCTCGCCGTGACCACCACCCAGGCAGCGCATGTGAGATCGTCATCAGCCACTGGACAAAAAAAATTCTCCTCACTATCCACCTAAACCTCCGGCCCCTCACCTTCAACTTGTGACACCTTGTGATTGATTCTTCAACGAAGGGGAACAACTGCTCCCTATCCACCGTGCCCATGCCCCTCAGAATCTTGTACACCTCGATCAGGTCGCCCCTCAGCCTTCTCTGCTCCAACGAAAACAATCCAAGTCTATCCATCTTCTCTTCAGCTCTTACATGTTTCATCCCAGGCAACATGCTGGTGAAGCTCCTCTGCACCCACTCCAGTACAATCACATCCTTTGTATAATGTGACGAACAGAAATGCACCAAGGTTCTATGGAACTCCAACATGATCTCCCTACATTTCTAATCTATGCTTCAATTGAGAAATGCACGTGCACCAAATGCCATCTTCACGACCCCATAAAAATGCCCGTCCACCTTCAGAGATCTTTGGACACACATAACAATGTCCCTTTGATCTTCAGAACTTCCTAGTGTCATGCCATTCACTGAATACTTCTTTGTTAAATTACTCCTTCCAAAATGCATTACCTCACACTTTCCAGGGTTAAATTCCATCTGTTACTTAACTGCCCATTTGACGATCCTGTCCATATCTTCCTCTACCTTGAACAGCTGGATGATTGTGTTGCCATAGAACTCTGAGGTGGAGTATTGCAAAGATTTTGGCTCTGAGTGAAGAAATCCCTCTCAAAACATTCTCAGACTGTGTCTCTTGGTTCTGGTCTCATTAACCAGAAAACCATTCCTGGTTCCACATTCCACATTCAGGCTGTCACATCCTGAAAGTATTTTGTAAGCTTCAATTAGAGCATCTCTCATTCTTTGAAGCTCAGTTTACTCAATCTCTCCTCTTAAAATAATTTTACCATCCCAGGGAGTAGTATGATGACCCTCCTTTGCACTCCATTTTCTGTGGAAAATATGTCCTTCCTCGGATTAGGAGACCAAAGCTGTACACAATGCCCCACTGCAGTATCAGCAAGGATCAATACAAAGGAAGCAATTTTTTTTAACCAGTGTACTTGCAGCCCCTCGCGATGACAGCCAGCATGCCATATGCCTTCCTGATTGCTTGCTGCACCTGCACGCTAGCTTTTAGTGACTCAGGAACAATGACAACTTGGGTTCTTAGGAAGCCAACACTTCCCGATATCTTACCATTTAAGCAATGCCCACTCACTTGGCCTCCACAAATACCACTGAAGCCTCCCTGTCTTCACAACATACATTCCTTTCGAGTTTTGTGTCAGCAGAAAATTTGGAAATAATACATTTGGTCCGCATGCCCAAATCATTTAAACTGTTTGTAATAAGTTGTGATCTCAGCACTGATCCTTGTGGTGCCGCACTAGTAACAGGCTGCCAACCTGAGAATGACCCGCATATTCTTACTCTGTTTCCTGTGTTAAAATTTTTTCAATCAATTCCAGTATATTACCCCCAGCCCCATGTGCTCTAATTTCCTTTAATGACACCCGATGTAGGAGCTTTAAAAATCCTTCTGAAAATCAAAATACACCACGTACGCTGGTTCTTCTTCATCTATGCTAACAACTCCAAAAATTCCAATAGATTTGTCAAACATGATGTGCCTTTGATAAAGCCATGTTGTTTCAACCCAATCATATCATTAGTTTCTCACTGCCTCATTGTCGCTTCTGTTATAATAGATTCTAGAATTTTCTTGCATCAAATTAACCGGACTGTAGTTCTCTGATTTTGCCCTCCTTCAATTCTTAATATCAGGGTTACATTTGCTACTTTCCAGTCTGCAGGAACATTTCCAGAATCTATAAAATTTTGAAAGATAATCAACAATGTATCCATTATCTTCTCGTCACCTCCTCATCTCCCTGGGATGTAGCTCATCTGGTCCCAGTGATATTAAAAAACTTCAATCAAATTAATTTTTCAAGTTCTATATCTTTGTTAATACTAATGTTTTCAGTTCCTTATTTTCACAAGTCACTTGGTTCCCAGTATCTCTGGGAAATGCTCTGTATCTTCCTCCACGAAGGTAGATACATTGTATTTGTTTAGTTCCTCCGCCATTTTCATATTCTTAATTATGAATTATCCTGTCTCCCCCTACAATGGACCGACATTTTTGCTCGCTAAAATTTTCCTTTTCACAGAAACACAGTGCAGAAGAGGCCTTTGGCCCATCGAGTCTGCACCGACACATGAGAAACACCTGACCTACCTAATCCAAGTTACCAGCACTTGTGCCATAGCCTTGAATGTTATGACGTGCCAAATGCTCATCCAGGTACTTTTTAAAGGAGGTGGGGCAATCCGAAACAACTACGCTCCCAGGCAGTGCATCCCAGACCATCACCAACCTCTGGGTAAAATCGTTTTTCCTGACATCCCCCAAAACCTCCTGCACCTCACCTTGAACTAATGTACCATCGAGACTGATCTTTTAACGAAGGAGAAGAGCTGCTCCCTATCCACCCTTTCCATGCCACTCACAATCTTGTAAACCTCAATCAGGTTGCCACTAAGTCTTCTCTGCTCCATCGAAAAAAAAACCAAGACTATCCAAACTCTCTTCATAACTTAAAAGTTTCAACCCAGGCAACATCCTGGTGAATCTCCTCTGCAACCCCTCCAGTGCAATCACATCATTCCCATAATGTGGCGAAGAGAACTGCGCACATTACTCCAGCTGTGGCCTCACCAAGGTTATATATAACTCCAACATGACCTCCCTACTATTTTAACCTATGCCTTGATTGATAAAGGCAAGTGTCCCATATGCCTTATTCACAACCCCACTAGTGTGCCCCTCTGCCTTCTGTGATCTATAGACACACACGCCAAGGTCCCTTTGTTCCTCAGAACTTCTAAGTGTCATGCCGTTCATTGAATATTCCCTTGTAAATTCACTCCTTCTAATGTGTCTCACCTCACACTTTTCAGAGTAAAATTCCATCTGCAACTTATCTGGCCATTTGACCATGCCATCTATACCTTCCTGTAGCCCAATAAACTCAACCTCAACGTTAACCACCAGGCCAATCTTTGCCAGATATAAAAATATTGAAAACGAGATTATGGCCGTTTGGCTGACAGTCAATCATCATCCAATTGGGCAATGAGACTCTTTGCCTTCCAATTAGTGTAGGAAGGTAATGTGTAAAGGATGGATATGGATGGATGTTCACAGTCTTAAAACCGTTTTACAATCCACCTTGATGTTTCAACTATCTTGCGTCAATCTTCTCTTTTCTCTTTAACAATTCCCTGGTCCTCCTTTGCTGGATATTAATTTACTCTTAATTCTCAGGGTTAACACTCATTTTGACACCACCTACAAGCCACTTCTTTTGATCTAAAGTAATCTTGAGCTTATTTTGAAAGCCACAATTTCAGTACTTTTCCCTGCTATTTCGTCCCTCCATCCAAACTGACTTTGATACTTCGATCCACAATTATCTATCAATAATGTACTGATCACATCACTTATAACAGTGCTACCCCACCTGCGTTTACTGTTTGTCCATTCTTCCTAAATAATGAATATCTGTGAGTTCACAGCCCTGGTCCCACTGAAACCATGTTTCCATAATGAGAATAAAATCATAACACTTTACCTATATTTGTGCTTTGAAATCAACTGCCCCTCTTGCAAATGTTGCGTGCATTCAGATAGAATGCCTTTATCTTTGTCGTGTTTAATATCATTCAGCATTATGATCCTCTGCTAATGCCTACCTTCGCTTCCTCTGCCCCCAGATTTTGCATGCTACATTTATGCTTCCTGCTGCCAACTCACTTCCTCCAATCTCAGCTACCCATCCCTTACCAATCTTGTTTAAACTCTTCCCAACAGCTCTACAAACTCTCTCTGTGTATATGTTAGGCCCACTCCTGCCCAATGTTTCCTGCCCAATCTTAATTTTCAGGCTGGTGAAAGGAGTTCCGGGGCAGGGACGAAGACCAGAAATGTAAAGATTCAGGCTTCGACGGGAAAGAGAAGGGCCTCAATCAACAGCATCTTTTAAACATCGGACACCACAACGAAAACAGACCCCCACCCCCCACCCCCACCCCTACATCCCCCTTCCCCCCCAACCAGGGCCGGCCATAGAAATTCCTCCTTACAGATCCCTAGACTCTCCACCAGCGCTCCTTACCAATGCATCTGTGAATCACATTTGGCCAAAACTCCCTTACCCACCCAGAGGCCCCTAAAACTTAACTGGTCCTGGACCCCCGGGATAAAGGCATTGGGGGCTACTTGCAGCCCCAGCCCTTTTCACTGAAGCTTCCGGCACTGCAGAGACTGGGGAGCCGGGTGTTCAAATGGAATGGCTGGCAACTCTCTGAGCTGCGCTGTTCTCCTGAGTGCGGGGCAGATATCTCACCAGCAGCCGTCAGTGCACAGAGGGTTATGTACTTGCTCTGGGGCAGCCGTAATGGAAGGGGCTGTGTCTGCTGCCCATTCCTTGGATAGCAGGAAGGGAAACCCCGTCAACCTAAAAAATCATGGCCCATATTGCACTGGAGCTCCTCCCTGCCTCAAACGCTCGGCACTATTTCAGTTCTCTGTGTAACCTCGTCTTTTTGTCAGTACATCAATGTACATCAGGAATTCTAAATGTTTATTGGGCAACTACCATGCCATGGGAACGATTCTATGCTCTGATTTAAATTGGAAACTTCAGATGGCTCTGACAGTTTGACAGAAAGGGCAACCCAGGGAAGTTTTAAAACCATTGGTAACTCCTGGGTAACTATAGAATTGGCCCCTGCAAATCCCACTGGACACCCGGGATAAACATCCACAACCCTCAATAACCCTCAGCTCCCGAGTGCCTCGCTAATCCCAACTATGTCCCTACACCGTCTGACTTCTGCCAACCCTCTGACTACTCACTGAGACCACATTTCCCTCCTTCTCTTGACTACCCTACAACATCAGAATACCCTGCTCACTCCCCACCAAGCCCCCGATGACCATGCGATCCCCGAATGACCACGTGGTCCCATACATTGATAACTTGACTTCTGTTATTGACCACCCGATCAACAACCCCCACTTATCGTCGACCCTCCCGAGCCATTCTTCTCCCCAATAAACACCCATCATCCACCACACCACACCCTGGCCAACCTCCCCCATAGCACACCATCCAATCCCCCGCCCTCACGACGTGCCACATGAACTCCCAGATCCATCCGAACTCCCACGGCTGTCCACCGGACATGCCCCTAGAACATCCTACCCAGTTGCCTTATCGGCTATTATTCCTCCTCACTTCTTAACGTAACTGTGATCTATAAACTTGGCCGCATTAGATATTAGGCTTCCTTTTGTTCCACTCTACTGCACTGCACTGAAAGATTCGGGAACCCACTTCGCTGAACGCTTCTGACCAGGCCCAATTAGGAAGAGCAGGTAAGAAACTCGCAACTTCCGTCTAAGCTAAGTGAGAAGGAGCATATTTTTAATCTGACTGCAATTGGCAATCGTGGGAAGTTCTTGCCCTTAAAAAGTTTTGAGTCCAATTTTCACCCCTCCCTCGCATTCAGATTGTCCATCATTGATTCTATCGTTCTCTTTCTCCACTTCTCCAACACCTTTTCAGGAGGCAGTCCGACCACCACTATCCACTACAAATCTCAGTGACACACATACAGATGAAATCAGGGCACTTCCTTCAACTCGGCTTGCTTCATGGTCTCTTCTCAATTCTGCCAGTTTCACCAAACCCGTTGCATGTGCTTCAGTGATGAGACCTGCCTCATCTCTGCTCCTTAATTCTGTTCGTTTATCCTCAGCAAATTCTTCTCCACTGAGTTTGTCACGGGCTCCGGGCCTTTTCATTCCACGCGTAACTGTCATCACCGGCTTTTATCACTTCCAGAATTATTCCACTTGGTCTCACCTTCCAGTCCAACCGGCTTCACACTCAGCACATTGCTCTCAAATATTTCTACCATGTTCAGCTAAAACCATCACGAAACTCAACTGCCTTCCCCCCAGCACCCTTCATTTTGTGAACACTGGGTCACGATTCCGCCCACCCAACATCCTGGTTATCCCTATTCAGGAACAGTCCTGTGCAGGCTTTGGAGCAGGAACATTTCAATTTCATCTGCGCTCTGTGCACCAGGAAGAACATGTCGCTGAAATGGGTTTTTTCAGCTACTCATTCCAATTTATTAAATTTATTAAACGCCAACAATGCAGTTTCCCTCACATTGGAGATGATTAAATGCAGATCAAGTGATTTTTTTGAGGAGCACTTCCTTAAAGTCTACCAGCAAAAATTTAAGCTTCTGGTTGCGACCCAGTTCACTTCTAAGTCCAGCTACCGTCTGGTCACTTTATCTCAGCCTCGTACTTTATTCCATTTGAACATTTATTGTTAAGGTAATTTATTTGCTGCTGGAAACAATTAGATTAACAAGAAGCTGCAGATGGTAAGCACTAGTCCAATTTTCTAAGATGGCCTCCTTGGTAATGGGGGCTGGAGAAAGAAGAGCCGCAGGGAGGTGAGAAGTGAAGGAGATTCGCTTTGGCCCCTGGCATGGGGATCCAGATAAATATATGCACCACGGTATGTTTTACATCTTTGTTCTACAAATATTTTGCACTAGATTCCCAGACCTCTACCAATTCTGTTATTCCACTGGAAACATTTACATCGCCC
This sequence comes from Carcharodon carcharias, assembly GCF_017639515.1. Classification (NCBI taxonomy): domain Eukaryota; kingdom Metazoa; phylum Chordata; class Chondrichthyes; order Lamniformes; family Lamnidae; genus Carcharodon; species Carcharodon carcharias. Next base: position 1,542,506 of record NW_024470606.1, on the reverse strand, counting down.
GCGGAGCACCCTGTTTTTCTCTTTAATTTTCACCATTCTCCTTGCTCCCTCACACAGTTGACCACTGATTTACTCTTTCCCTCCATCCCTTCACAAACCTCACCATTTCTTTGTCTCACCCACGTACCCAACATTTATTCCAGACTATTAACGCTTTCAATCGGTTAATCTCGAATGTGTTACAGTTCTGAATGAGTTATTCCGCCTGAAACATTAATTCTGTTCATTTTCTTTCCACAGACACCTCTAGGCTGAATGTGCATTTTCTGCAATGTCAGTTTTTAAAATCATGCTTACAACAATCTCAGAATATCAATTTACATATAGATCTTGGAACAGTTAACACTGATAGGAAACATAGGTGCTCTAGGATGTTCGTACTTTCAGAACTTCTCTTTCTCACACAATGTGCAACTTTAAAGTCATAGCTTCCTTGCACTGACATAGAGTTGTTGGCAGGTTTGATTTTCAGCTGGGTGGGGAGGAACACGAAGCATCCACAGAAAAATATAGGTCTGATCGGACACCAGGCGATCAGACTGATCCCAGGGTAATCCTATCAAGGGCAGGGGATTAAGTGCAATGAATGACAGCGGGCTATTTGCTAAGAAAGAGTCAGATTGGGGGCGATCTTGAGGCACTCCTGATCCTACTGTCCAACTCGTGCGGTGAAACCACTGACCTTCACTCATATGATGTACGTGTTCAGCTCTCGGTAATTCCTGTCAGCCAATAATCAATCCCGACGCCAGGTTAAATAAGAACCTTCTATTCTCCTGCAAACGTTTAGCATTTAGACCTGCGACCATGGACCTGTCTACTGATCACCTCCTGCCCTGTGACTGCAAAACCTGGAAATGAATGAATAGATCAGGTTGAGGTTGTGGTTGGAATTCTTCAATGTCTGATCAGACATTTTCTACTAACCCTGGTTTTGTGTAATAATTCAATTTTTACAGCCTTAACTCAGAGACCGAGAATCTTTGATCAGTAATTTCTAGTCTCTTTTCTCTTATCTCTCTCACTTGCAGTAAATTTAGTGACGGTTGTGATCCTGTCCCGGGGAAGGTGTGGCCTCTCCACTGTCACCACTCGTTACCTGGTTGCCATGGCAATGGCGGATATACTGGTTATTATCACTGAAGTTATACTGAATCAGATCAGTTGGTACTATTTTCCAGTGAGTTTCCTAGACCTCACCCATGTGTGTCGTGTGAATACTGTCCTGAGAAGTGCAGCCAGAGACATTTCTGTTTGGTTCACCGTCACCTTCTCCTTTGATCGATTTGTGGCCATTTGTTGTCAGAAGTTGAGGACTAAATATTGCACAGCAAGAACTGCAGCTGTGGTTCTGGCAACAACCTGCATTCTTCTCTGTTTAAAAAATGTTCCCTCCTATTTTACTTATAATCCTAGATTTATAATTGGAAATCTGCCGTGGTTCTGTATTAGAAAACCCAGCTATTTCACTAACTTGGGCTGGTTGACGTTTAAGTGGTTTGGTACAGTGTTAACACCACTGCTCCCATTCGTCTTAATTCTGTTACTCAACACTCTGACAGTCAGACACATTTTAGTGGCTAGTCGGGTCCGGAAGGTTCTGAGGGGTCAATGCAAGTCAGAGAATCGCGGTGACCCAGAGATGGAGAACAGACGGAAGTCAGCGGTGTTACTTTTCACAATATCTGGTAGTTTTATCCTCCTCTGGGCAGTATTTGTTTTATATTTCTTTGATGTTGCTAGCCACCTGGACGAAGATTCTTTTTATATCTTTGAACAAGTCGGGTTTATGCTGCGAAATTTAAACTGCTGCACAAATACATTTATTTATGGGGCGACCCAGTCCAAGTTCAGGACAGAGATCAAGAGAGCTGTGAAATATCCGGTAACATCATTTATTCGGTTAATTAACAAACAAAAAGACTGAGACCAGCCAAGGTGTGGCTGCCAGCATTTCCAAATCAAGAATGTGACACTTGTCCTCAGGTGTCCATTAAATTAATGATGCCATGAATGGCTGGAGATTTAGAATCAAACAATATAGGAGGAGGGGGTACAGCTACCATCCTGAGACTCGCTGTTATTTCCGTGGGGGCAAACACGACAAATGTCCAATAACTGTGACACGCTGCGGGGGGTTGGGGGCGATGGTGGTGGGGAGGGGGGATGGCATGAGAGTGGGGAGGCACTTTGGAAGGGAAGATCTCAGAGTATCAAAGATAAAAGCTAAAGTTTAGGGAGCTGCTGCCTGACAGCACCTGGGACCCAGGTTGGAGCCTGACCTCTGGTATACATTAGTGCTGAGTTTCTCCCGATGTCTGCGTGGGTTTCCGCCGGGTGCTCAGGCTTCCTGTTGGTTATGGTGAATTGCTCCCCTCATGTGTGTGTTTATGAGGGAGAGCCCGGTCTCGTGCTGGGCGCACTCTGCTGAGTGCCCATTGCCTGTCGGATAGACTCCCGCGAAATGCAAATGAAAGCATTAATAGGCGCCTCATATCATGTTTAAACAAATAAATGGATACCTCATTCGACAATCATAGCTGAAGTTTTATTTGAAGAGGCCGGTCAATGTTGTCATTGAAACAATATTCCACCTTGAAATAAAGGGAATAAAAATAATTAGAATGCCTCACTCAACTTTTAGACAGACTAGTTTCCTCAACTACTGAAGAGCAGGACTTGCAGGGAATTGACAACTCTATGGATGAGCAAAATAATGATTTATGATTATGTATTTGTGATGAACCAGTGTATTGTAAAGCGTGTATTGTGGGATTAAAACTTAGTGAAATCATTGCTGTGTAATTTCCGATTTGTGTGTTGTCCCATTATTACTCGTCATTCTCGTGCCAGAACATGCTGGGGTACAAGGTTACGCCTTGCTGGTTCTCCCATTTTCTCGCAGTGTCAGCTTGGTGAACAGCATTTCAGTATTTTTCCCTTCAATATGGTATGTGCTTATAGAGGAGCGCTTCTCGTTTTTCCAAAGAGTGGAGTCCCAATTAAATCACGGCTTTAATTGCTTCCCTGAGAGCATTTTAGGAATGCTTCGTGGGACCACCTCCAATGCAATGATGACTCTGACTAAATATGGAGACAAAAATGTGCTCAGCATTCTAGCTTTGGCCTTAGCCAATCTGTTTACAGTTGTAGTGAGGCCTCTTTCTTGTACATTCTTAAAACGCCAATAATTTTGTCAACATGATTTAATAAACCACATTGACTTTATTTGATCATACCATGGTTTGCAAAATTAATCAAGACTTCCTTAACAATACAGCATTTGCTCGATGTCAGGGAAAATTGGCCTGTGTCCATCTACCTCCTGACTGCAGAAGTGATGTAATGTTTGCTCACTCCCAGTGTGCACTGACGTAAGGAATTTTGCAAAACCTGAATCAGTGCACCCACTGTCTCCGCAGGTATCTTTTATAACCCAAGATGGAGGTTGTCACATTATGCAGATCTCACACAATATGTTTTCATCTAAGCTTCCAATTTTTCTTAAGTTTCTGAGCATTTCCCTGTTAACTCTGCAGTCTTCACCCCTCTCTTTAAAAAGAAACTTAACCACTTTGTGCCTGAAAACGATCACCCCACCTCCAAAATTTGCTTTCTTTCCAAAGTCAATGAAAGTGCTGTCACGTCCCAAACCCATGTCAATCTTTCAGGGAATTGCTTATTTGTATTCCATGATTTAAATGGCTGCATCTCATGTCCCGAACAACTTCTCACCAAAGTCTTAAATAGCATCCGAAGTGACAGTGACATGTGGAATTCTCCCTCCCCTTAGGTCTGGAAACGTGTGCCATGGCTGATTATGCAGTTCTCCTCCAGTGCTTTTCCATTGTCCTCCAAATCACTCATCAATCTGCTTCTCTGCCATCCCATGCAGTATGATAGAAATATTCATTGACTGATGTTTGGGAAGCTGGACATCATTATCTGTGAACCCTGCCACAAGCACTATTCACCAGACTCCAAAACCACTCTTCTACTTAGAAACAACCTGAGGCTGAAACCGAGTGCTCAGAGGCTTGCCATCATATTTGACCTCGACATGAATCTTTGAGCACATTGCCATGCCAGACTAAGAGCTGCTGGATGTTTCTGTCCATTAAACTTTGCAGCGGCAGTGACCCATAACAACACTAAGACCATCTACTTACACATCACTAACATTACCTGAATATTCCCCCGTCTAAGATTACCTTCTTTTGAAACCCGATGCTTGCCTTTCTCTTCCTCTGAACTTGGCATTTCAAAACATTCCATAACAAAGTACCACATTTTACCCTCCAAAACTTGAAGCCATCCAAGAGGCTGCTCTCCATGCCATTTCTTGTACCATGTCCAGTTCGTTAGTCATCCAAATTTGCGCTAAGCTACCTTGGTTAATTGACAAACACTCTGATTTTACAAGATCCATCCTTATTTGAAAATTCCTCTATGGCCAGCACCCCCGCCCCCTCTTTCCATCATCATCTACCGCAACCTTCGCTGTCACTGTATACTCCTTCAGCACCTACAATCTTTCCAATACCTTTAACCTCGTTCACAAATCAACAGATATCTGTGCTGATATAATTTGGACATTTGCACATTCCCAATTTTAATTTCACCAGCATTGACAGCCTATTCAGCTTATTAGATCCAACCCTAAAGCTAACCTCCACTGAACGTGAATCATTAGCCCTAAAGTTAAACATTCAAACTAACTTCAACGATAAGCACAGTATCCATAAAATTCACCCTAATCTTTTCTCTAACACAAATTCCAAAGCGTAACTGTAGCCCTAATCCTAATGCTTACTGAAACCCTAAAACCTAACATAAATAGAATCTTAACACCATTACAACCCTAGTTCTAAACATTCCAGTGACTCTCATTCTAACTGCAATTGCATCTATAAAACTAAATGTGGTCTGAAAACATAACTTAACTAGAAAGCTTTGTGCAACTTTTAAAACATTCTATATTGAATCTTCAAACCAAGTTTATCTCTAACGTTACCTTAACCCGAAACCAATCTTTAACCCTAAAGCTATGCATAAATGTTCAATGATCCAAAACACAAACTTTAAAGTTAGCTTTTGCCCTAATTGTCAAAATACACCGAATCCAAATCCTAACTCAGCATACAACTAAATTTAACTAACCCTAACCCTAATCATAGCCCTATCACTAATCTTAATATCAAATCTAGCACTTATATGGAAACTAATCCTTACTGCTACTCTCAGTCCAGACCGAACTGCATCTGGAATACAAACTGCATCTGGAATGCAAAGGATTAGGGCTACAGTTATGCTTTGGAATTTGTGTTAGAGATAACCTTAGGGTGAATTTTATGGATACTGTGTATATCATTGAAGTTAAGTCATAGAAGACAGAGGGTAGCAGCGAAAGGGTGCTTTTCTGAATGGAGTGCTGTGACTAGTGGAGTTCCGCAGGGATCAGTGCTGGGACCTTTGCTGTTTAAAGTATACATAAATGATTTGGAGGCAAATGTAACTGGGCTAATTAGTAAGTTTGCAGATGACACTAAGGTTGGAGGAGTTGCGGATAGTGAAGAGGATTGTCAAAGGATACAACGGGATATAGATCGGTTGATGACTTGGGCGGAGAAATGGCAGATGGAGTTTAATCCGGACAAACGCGAGGTAATGTATTTTGGAAGTTATAATACAGGCAGGAATTATACAGTAAATGGCAGAACCCTTAAGTGCATTGACGAGCAGAGGGATCTGGGTGTATCGGTCCACAGCTCACTGAATGTGGCAACGCAGGTGGATAAGGTCAGGAAAAGTCAGGAAGGCTTATGGCATGCTTGCCTTCATTGGCAGGGGTATTGAGTATAAAAGTTGGGAAGTCATGCTGCAGCTGTAGAGATCCCTGATTAGGCCACACTTGGAATATTGTGTGCAATTCTGTTAGCCACATTACCAAAAAGATATGACGGCGTTGGAGAGGGTGCAGTGGAGGTTTACGAGGATGCTGCCTGGTCTGGAGGTTATTACTATGAGGAGAGTTTGGAGAAACTCGGATTGTTCTCACTAGAGCGATGGAAATTGAGGGGTGACTTGATAGAAATTTACAAAATTATGAGTGGCATGGATAGAGTAGATAATCAGAAGCTTTTTCCCAGGGTGGAAGAGTCAATTACTGGGGGACATGGATTTAAGGTGAGAGGAGAAAACTTTAGAGGAGATGTGCAGGGCAAGTTTTTTTATGCAGAGGGTAGTGAGTGTCTGGAATTCGCTGTCAGAGGAGGTGGCGGAAGCAGGTACGATAGTGGTGTTTAAGAGGCAGCTTGACAAATACATGAATAGGATGAGAATAGAGGGATATGGACCCCGGAAGTGCAACATGTTTTAGTTGACGGGCAATATGGTTGGCGCAGGCTTGGAGGGCCGAAGAGCCTGTTCCTGTGCTGTGGTTTTCTGTGTTCTTTGTTCTAATCTGTAAACTCAAACGTAAATGTAGAGCTTGGTGGTAAAGAGCTGAAGTATTTCTGAAAAAAACAGAAATGTTGTCGAATCTTTTCACGATGCACTGATGAGGAAATATGCAAGGATTTCAAGTTTTGAACAGAACTACGATTTATATTGCATTAAAAACAAGGTGCTGAGTATTTGGCATGTGGATTCTGACTGGTCGACATGCAGACCTGGGGGAGAATGCACAAGAGAACTATTGCCCCAAAAGTTTTATTTTAATTCAGAAGAGGTCCGACTACGTTTGGTGTGTATGGAAATTGGTACATGCAGTTGCTGATTCAAAAATAACAAATGTATTGGCCATGTACTGAAAACATGCAAGGCCTAAAAGTTGACTTTTGAAAATGTGCTTCTCCTCGAAACTGATGAAGAGGGAATCCCATGGAAACACGATCTCTTTGGGAGTAAATAGTTTTAATGCTGAGCCAAACTTTGTGGGTTGCTAAATTCATAAGTTCAGTTAAACCAGCATCAGACAATAGTGGCGTGATCACCATGATATTTGGAGATAGTGCAAAAGCCTATGGCTATTTTTCCCTGGCACATTAGTGACTAGGCTGGCAATGTGGAATGAACACATCAACATGGCTTTGCTATGCATATGTATCTCACAAAATTGAAGGAAACCTTCACTGTATATTTGGAAAACTCCTTCAGACCTGGTTATAGCAGCTTGCTCAACCATTTAGCCAATTCATGTGGTGCAGAACCAGTCATAGATCAGGTAGACCATTAAGGGGCATCACTTTTATGTGTCTAAGGCAGCCCAAATAAGCATTGATTTAGCGAATCTTGAGGAGAACTCATATCATATACACCGCAAGATAGCCGATTATTCTTACATCAGTCTAACAAGTCTTGGTGGTAACTTCATCTCCAGCAGGGCCGTATGTCATGTTGGCCAGCCAGTCGAACGGATGAAAATTGGAACCCGTCATTAGGAACATCACGCATTTGAGTATAGTTGTGCTTGTTAAGGATAACATTCCCAGTCCCATTGTCAGGCTGACAGAACATTCTGACTGGATTGGCCTTGAGGCCTCATGAAGCCATCAGACATTCACGCTGCATGTTAACATTGGAGAAGACATTCTGTATTCTGCAAATGCATGTGTGCTATAAGTCGCATTTTCAACTGCTTCTCACTTTCGTTGAAAGCTGGTTATTGGAGCGGTTTCTGGGAATGGAGGAGTTCACATTTAGGAAATACCTCTTCCCGTTTGCCCTGAGAAGACGAAAAATTGAAATTGAAGCCGTCCATAAGAACAAGTCTCTCATCTTCGGTGACAACATGATAAGGGACATTTATGATACGTTGGGCAAAACCATTAATTGTACTCCTGAAACACTACTACTTCAGTGAGTTTCAACTGGGTATTGCCTATTGCAAGGATATCTATTGAGATAGCAGCACAAACAAATTAAACAGGAAAATGAAGATAATTTGCATACTTTTAGACCCAGCACAGTGCAGGGAATGGTATCGATACCTAGCGCTAACATTAATCTGTCCAATCTGATCCTGTATGGGCATACTCTTAATTGTGTCGCTGAGTCTCACTTTAGCATTATCATTGGTAATTCACAATAGCAGAATCTTAGGGCGAATACAACCTCGTAAAAATAAGACCTCCCTATTACCTCTCCTGATTATGCCTCACACTTTGCATTCCTTTTCAGAATTTCCTCACGATTATCATTCCCTAATCTCCCATTCCCATTAGCATTATCCAGTTCTCAAATCCATTATAAGTTCTATTATTACATCACCCGTCCCAGTTTCATTTAATCTTACCCAATATCCCTCCCAATTCCCCTCTTTATTAGTCCATGATATTGACTGGTCCCCACCACTTCACAATTCCCATTCCAACTCTACATTACCTCTCGCTCTATGCTCTCCAATTATCCATCCATCATTATACATCACCATTATACTTCTCCCATTGCTCCCCCATTATAAAGCTCCATTCCTGCTCCAGCCACCACTCCACATTTTCCCTCACCCATTACCCCTCCTGGAATACACCAATCCAATTACTCTTGCTCATTGTCGTTGTCCATTTACCGCTTTGCACATTTCCTTCCATATCCCACTTCCACATTGTCCGTGCCCCATTAACAATCCTGGTTTTCCACCAACATTAATCCACCCTACTCATAGGCCTTTACCATGCCCTCCTCTTTTCCCCACCCTGTTACTTTCCTCTCTCTGGCCCCCATCATCACTACCCATTACCTTCCCTGAAACACTTCAGCAGCCTCCTTTCCCAATGCGCCAACACATTTATCCTCCTTATTAAACATATTATTCGCCAGTCCCCATTACCTCTTTCACATTACCCCTCCCCTCTCCTCCTCATTTCGACCCAGGTTCCTCCACATCCTTTTGCCTCCCCGCTCAGACTTAGCACTCCCTCTCCCTATTGCACCTCCAACCTATCAATCCCCACATATCTTCAACCGCTGCACTACCTAGATTATCCCAAACCATCACACCTCTGCGTTACCTTTCACCTTCCCCCTCCCACTACCACTTCTCATTACCACTTGCCTCCCCTTCCACAGTTACACTTTCTTATTTTTCCCTGCACCTTACCTTCTCCCCTCCTCATTCCCTAGTACACTTCGATTACCTCATTCTGCTCCCCCATGGTCCCTTCCCATTACCTCATTAACCCCACCCAAAACTCCCTGATTCCTCTTCCACAAATATAATGCAGAATGCTGCTCTCCATTACCTCTCCCCAATACCCATCACACTTTTACCATTATGTCTCTCCCTTTGTTACTCTATTACCATTAATCATCCGTCTTTTCGCCCACTTCGTACACTCAATTATCCCTCCCACATTGTGTCTACTTCCCCCCTACCAATTAGCCATCCCACATGACAAAACCCCGTAATTATCATACATAAACCAACTCAGAGACCCGACCCATTACCAATCCACATGACCCCTTACTGTTACCCACCCACATTTTCCCTTTGCATATGTTTTGGAGCTTTGGCTGTCCAAATTCACCCTCGCCTATAATGCAATGCACCCCCAAATTCACCCTCGCCTATAATGCAATGCACCCCCAAATTCACCCTCGCCTATAATGCAATGCACCCCCAAATTCACCCTCGCCTATAATGCAATGCACCCCCAAATTCACCCTCGCCTATAATGCAATGCACCCCCAAATTCACCCTCGCCTATAATGCAATGCACCCCCAAATTCACCCTCGCCTATAATGCAATGCACCCCCAAATTCACCCTCGCCTATAATGCAATGCACCCCCAAATTCACCCTCGCCTATAATGCAATGCACCCCCAAATTCACCCTCGCCTATAATGCAATGCACCCCCAAATTCACCCTCGCCTATAATGCAATGCACCCCCAAATTCACCCTCGCCTATAATGCAATGCACCCCCAAATTCACCCTCGCCTATAATGCAATGCACCCCCAAATTCACCCTCGCCTATAATGCAATGCACCCCCAAATTCACCCTCGCCTATAATGCAATGCACCCCCAAATTCACCCTCGCCTATAATGCAATGCACCCCCAAATTCACCCTCGCCTATAATGCAATGCACCCCCAAATTCACCCTCGCCTATAATGCAATGCACCCCCAAATTCACCCTCGCCTATAATGCAATGCACCCCCAAATTCACCCTCGCCTATAATGCAATGCACCCCCAAATTCACCCTCGCCTATAATGCAATGCACCCCCAAATTCACCCTCGCCTATAATGCAATGCACCCCCAAATTCACCCTCGCCTATAATGCAATGCACCCCCAAATTCACCCTCGCCTATAATGCAATGCACCCCCAAATTCACCCTCGCCTATAATGCAATGCACCCCCATTTATCCTCCTCCAGTTCCAGCTCCAAAAACTACAGAGTACTGAGGGAAGAAATGGAGGAGATCGTAGGCGCCTTGAGAGAAATCATTGGATCCTCACTGGCTACGGGTGAGGTCCCAGAGGACTGGAGAATGGCCAGTGTTGTTCCACTGTTTAAGAAGGGTAGCAGGGATAATCGAGGAAATTACAGGACGGTGAGCCTTACGTCTGTGGTAGGGAAATTATTGAGAAGTTCCTTCGTGACAGTACTTACTACCATTTGGAAGCAAATGGGCATATTAGTGAGAGGCAGCATGGTTTTGTGAAGGGGAGATCGCGTCTCACAAAATTGATCGAGTTTTTTGAGGAAGTGACAAAGATGATCGACGATGGAAGGGCAGTGGATGTTATCTGCATGGATTTCAGTAAGGCCTTTGACAAGGTCCCTCATGGGAGACTGGTACAGAAGGTAAAGTCGAAAGTCACATGGGATCAGAGGTGAGCTGACAAGATGGATACAGAACTGCCATGGTCATAGAATACAGAGGGTAGCAGTGAAAGGGAGGTTTTCTGAATGGAGAGCTGTGACTAGTAGTGTTCCTCAGGGATCAGTGCTGGGACCTTTGCTATTTGTAGTATACGTAAATGTTTTGGAGGAAAATGTAACTGGACTAATTAGTAAGTTGGCAGACGACACTAAGGTTGGTGAGCTGCAGATAGTGAAGACAATTGTCAATGGATACAACGGGATTTAGATCGGTTGGAGATGTGGGCGGAGAAAAGGAAGATGTACTTTAATCCGGAAAAATGAGAGGAGCTTTTTCCCAGGGTGGAAGAGTGCATTAAAAGGGTACATAGATATAAGGTGAGAGGAGAAAACTATAGAGGAGATATGCAGGGCTAGTTGTTTACGCAGAGGGTAGTGAGTGTCTGGAATTCGCTGCCAGAGAATGTGGTAGAAGCAGGTACGGTAGTGGCTTTTAAAACGCAGCTTGGCAAATAAATGAATAGGATGAGAATAGAGGAATATGGACCCCGGAACTGAAAAATTATTTACTTGATGGGCAATATGATCGGCGCAGGCTTGGAGGGCCAACGGGCCTCTTACTGTGCTGTACTTTTCTTTTTTCTTTGCTCTCTGTATTCTTTGTTCTTTTTAATGGATTTTGGAAGGTCTAATACAGGTAGTAATTATACAGTAAATGGCAGAACCCTTAAGTGCATCGACAGGCAGAGGGATCTGTGTCTACAGGTCCACAGGTCATTGAAAGTGGCAATGCAGGTGGATAAGGCATTCAGGAAGGCATAGGGCATGCTTGCCTTCATCGGCAGAGGTACTGAGTATAAGGCCTGGGGAGCCATGCTGCAGATGTCTAAAGCCTTGGTAATGCCACACTTGGAATATTGCGTGCAATTCTAGTCGGCACATTACCAGGAGGATTTGTAGACTTTGGAGAGGGTGCAGAGGAGGTTTACCAGGATTCTGCCTGGTCTGGAGGTTATTAGCTATGAGGAGAGGTTGGAGAAACTCGGATTGTTCTCACTAGAGCGACGGAGATTGAGGGGCGACTTGATAGAAATTTAAAATATATGAGTTGCATGGACAGTGAAGATAGTCAGAAGCTTTTTCCCAGGATGGAAGAGTTAATTACTAGGGGCATAGATTTAAGGTGAGAGGAGAAAACTTTAGAGGAGATGTGCAGGGGAATTTTTTCATGCAGAAGGTAGCGAGTGTCTGAAATTCGCTGCCAGAGGAGGTGGCAGAAGCAGGTGCAATGGTGGTGTTTAAGAGGCAGCTTGACAAATACATGAATATGATAGGAATAGAGGGATACGGACCCCAGAAGTTCAAAATGTTTTAGTTTGACAGGCAATATGATTGGCACAAGCTTGGAGGACCGAAGGGCCTGTTCCTGTGCTGTACTTCTCTTTGTTCTTTGTCCTAACGCACTGCAAATATCACCAAAAGGTCAAAAGTCCAACTGACATGAGAAATGATGGTAAAATTATTTTCTTGAAAGTGTAGATACAAATAATGTAGAAAGAATAAATGTTTCCCAATAGTTTCCAAATTTCAAGCAATTTAAACACCTTCCCAAAATTAGCTTTAATGTGCCCATAAATTCAAATACTGAACGAGATCAGCAGATAAAGAAATGAAATCAGGCTCTCGGCAGCAGAAAACATTTTGTTAACATTTTGAGACTCGCTTCTGATTAATGAGTTTTTTATGCGCTTATGTTAACTTTTGAATTTAATGTCTCTGCCAGCAATGCAGGAAAAGTCTTGATTTTTAGACGACACATGGCAAATGCAAAAAATGTGAAGAGCGCGTGGCTCTTGCTTTGTTTGTTGAGGAAATTGAAAATTGTGAATGTGCTTCTAACAGTTTGGAAACAAATTACAGGTGCACTTCCCAGAACTGCTTTCAAAGTGTATCATGAGGTTATAAAATCACAGCTCTAGGAAGGAGAGGTTGAGAGTCGCTAAAGTTCACTGAACCCCTACGATAGGTGGCGACTGTGTCTGTGGTGCATTTTTGTCTCCCAGCATTTTCTTTTTCTTTTCACCATTGTTCTTCTCTCAGAACTCCTTGCACAACAATATTCAACATCAAGGAAAAGCAGAAAGATTGGCAAGACATCAGCAAAACAGTGCAGATGCTAGGCTGACATAAAGACATAAACATATCTGGAAGAAATCAACATGTCAGGCAGCACGTTGGAACAATTAAAAACCCTTCATGATTGATGGCCGCGTGGATACACAATAATTGCCATAAATAATTTAATGATCGCTGTTGTTGACAGAATTAATGTGAAGCGCTTGGATCAATGTCAGTCGCTGATTTCAGTTTGAAATGACGTCCATTGACCTATTCATTGGCACCTAGGCACCAGCGTGTGTTGCTGAAATGAACTGCTCTGCATTGCTGAAAAATGAGCACTGTGGGAAATGGAAAGTTGACAGTGAACCTGATTTTTCTTAACAAGAACAACATGCAAAATATATACTTCGCAAACGTGGACTTGGAGCCTAGGGGGTTGGTTTTTAAAGGACATTGCAATGTTCGAGGATTACAATTAAAGCTCTTAAAATCTTAAGATGTAATAAATAGGAAAATGTACCGTCCATTCTGCCCCTCTAACATGCTGCACCATTCAATAAGATCATGGCTGAATTGATTGAGGCATGACTTGATTTCCCTAAAGAACACCCTCTCCTCGAGTTATATGCAATAAGCCATGGTAGTTTTTATAGCCACAGTCCAATCTTGAAGCCAGAGCCCAAGAGAACAATAAAAATATATTATTTACAATCAGGACCCTTCTGAAGAACACCTTCATAAATGGAAAACAACAATTTATTTTGTTTGTGAAGAGAGTGCTGATTGGTTGGCAAGTTTTCCATATACATGTTCAAAGACTCATTCAACTTTGTGAAGGCCACACAGGACTCAGATATCGATAGGAATGCCGTGCCCATGTGCACAATTGAAATTGCTAGCCTATTCACCACTATTCCTCTTAAGGAATTCGTAGATATTTGCGGTACATCAGTATATGGTGACGATATAGAATGGCCAACATGGCCTGAAGAAGGCTTCACTGCATTTTGTTATCCGACAACTTACGCAGTTGAGTTCAGTTTTTATGACAATATGCATGCCCAAATAGACGTTGCTGCCATGGGATCCCTTCTAGGTCCAGCTGTCTCAAACATCTTTGCTGACTTCCATGAGAAGTGTTTCTTCAAAGAAACGGATCCTTACCTCCTACGCCCTGCATATTTCCAGTATGTGGATCATACGTTTGCTGCATTTAATTCAACAGCTGCATGTAAGAATTTTCTTATCAGGCCTAATTGGCTCTATCCTTCGCTCAAATTCGCCGATGAAATGGAACAGTCAGATGAACTCCCCTTCCTTAACCGTCTAGTTGAACAAATTTCCAGGGAGTTCTCCACCACCGTCCTACAAGCCTACCTTCACTGGTCAATATATATGTTGGAATTCTTACAGTTCCTTACGCAAATGATTAGTCTTAAAAGTAATCTTGTAAATAGGGCCCCAACTATTTTCTCACCATTCAAGCTTGATGCTGCAATAGGGCGCATCAAAGGCATCCTGCAGGACAATTGCTGCCTTGAGCAGATCATTTCGCACTGGATATCTCGCAAACTCATGAACATGACTAAGGCCGACACTTTCGGCTCTGAAAGGTGCAGAGTGTACATCAGATTACCCTGGAAGTGCAGGGTATCTCAAAGAAAGAGTAAGCAAGACGTGAAGCTAGCTGTTTCACGCTGCTACTGTGTAGTAACACAATGAATGATATTCGCCGCTAACAGGATGCTGCAGTCCAGCCTAAAAGACATTTTGCAAATCACACAAATGACTAACGTGGTATATGAATTTCAGGGCCAGTGTAATGCTAGGTAAGTAAGGCATACATTACAAAGTCTGGCACATCAAATCAAACAGCATGTCCCAGCCACTGTTCACAATGTTCAAGATACATATCATACCAAACAAGCCTGAGCTTGCAAAACTCAAAACACGGTGTCCTACAATGCATGTGTTTCCGTGATTGGGTAACATTTGCTAAATAATCCACAATTACACTGACAACCAATTTATTATTGTCAGTTGGGCTCAAAGTGTGGCACATTTGTGTGTCCTGGAACTAACTAAATTAATACGCAGGGACCTATTCTTGCAGACATCTACACACCATTTGCCTTGTTCAGCTAAACAACATAAGTGACAGTTATTTGCTGACACAGAGTAATATATTGACCAATAAAGGTCAGGCTTCCTGGTTCAAATTTCGAACAATTCCTGGCAGATAACTGTCAGTCACCATCACTGGTGCATTCTCCATGGCAACGCCTCGACCAGTCAGAGTCCACTTGCAAACCAATACCCTCTTCATATAAAATATGAATTGCTGTTTTACCCTGACTTTGGTATTCTTATGAAGTGTCCTGATGAGTGCTGGGCGAAAAGCTTCAACATGACACTTTTGCCAGCAACTCAAGTTCTGTACTACCAAAAGATTGTAAGTAGCTCTTACATAGTGGAACAATGTCCGTGTGTCCCCGTCCCAACCTCTCTGAAATTTTTGCGACACAGATTCCTGTCAATCAAATCATCCTTTTCCACGTCATATGCTTTGATCAGTGGTCTGCCGATGTCCAAGGTAAATCTGCACAGGAATGAAACCCATTCCTTCATGTTCTACAACTGAAATTCTATTTCACTGACTCTGTGCCGAGAAAATCTGACATGAAGGCAACTCCTGATGCTTTGTTATTATGCAGGTTACCACCATCCACACAGTGCCACATTCTGCAGTCCAAATACACAACCAGCTCTGCAACATCTTTGCCTCATTACATTTAATTAACTGAAGTCTTTATTGCAAAACAAATGCAAGCATTTCTGTTACATCAAGTAAATTAACTAATTAATTCACAAATAGATTACATTGATTTTTCATTGGCCTTAAATCGAAACACCGCCTTCGTTCAAAGAAAGAATAAAAAACATGAAACGTCACCAGCAAATCACTTATATTCTCACCCAAGTACTGCCTCTGGACTTCAGAGCTCAGGCCTCGCTCTCTCCAATTCCATTGGTAGGACCATTCCTTGTTCTGAATTGTACCAGAAGAGCACTACTCCCTCATTGTACCTAATTCCCCAGGTTAATTAATTACCATGTCTATCAGAACAAGCCGAGTTTGTTCTACTCATGCCACAGGACAAGTCACAGAGTTGTGCTGCACTTACTAGCAGTTAACAGGGAATATTTTTATTTATAGATGACAGAAAAGGTGTATGAGTGTGTATTTAATTTTAAAGAATACACATGGGGAGACATAACAGAGGCAGCTCAGCAGACCTACGCATGTTAGCATATAATATCTGAGGGTCCACTGGGAGGGTGGAACTGCACTTAGGTGCACTCCACAGTGTGGGTTACCAAGTGGGTCTGACCTTGCAGAGACTCGACAGGGGATTTCACAGAGTGGATCTGTAATTCGAGTCTGCACATGGGAGTCACAAATTATGTCTTATTTTGAATCTGGTTATCTAGTGCTCTTCACAGGGAGTCAAAGTGTTGGCTTGTATTAAACCCTCCGCAAGTGAGTCATTGTGTTTGTCTCAAATTACAGAGCATATGGTGTAGCCAAGTGTGCTTGTGTTTATATGGACTCCAGAGTGGGAGACGCAGAGGGGATCGGCACTATGATGAATGCAAGTGGAGTCTCATACTTTATCTGTGATTGCAGAGACTTCCGAATAAGGATTGTATTCACAGTCATTCCACCAGGTAGTCATGATGCTATTTGACCTGGAATCAGTACGGTAAGGGATTCTTTAAAATGTCGGTGGAACCTGAATGCTTTTGAAAAGAACTTTGAGGACTGTGCATCAGCTGTAAAAAAATAAGTTGAAAGGAGATTGAGGCATAGTGTTAATGTCACTGGGCTAGTAATCCAGAAGACCAGGCAAATACTCTGTTAACAAGATTTCAAATCCCACCACAACAGCTGATGGAATTTGAATTTAAATAACAAACAGGAAATGAAAAACTAGTCCCAATGATGGTGACTTTGAAACGATTCTCTTGAAAACCGGCCCATGTACTTCATGAAAGGAAATATGACACCCTTAACCAGCCTGACCCACATGTGACTCCAGACACACAGCATCGTTTTTTTTAGTCTCAACTGCCCCTTGAAATGGTGTGGCAAGTTACTCAGTTCAAAGGCAGTTAGGAATGGGCAATAAATGTTGGACTTGCCAGCGACATCAAGGCTAAATAGAGATTTCCATCAAATTAGTAACTGTTTGGTCTCTCCTTTGTACAGGGGATCATATAGTGAAAAGGCAATAGAGTATACTCATTTGAAAGAAGCATAGGTAGATAGTTGTTCCACCTGGGAGGACTTTTTGAAGCCTTGTATGGTGACAAGAGTTGAAATGAATGTACAGGTGTTGTATCCACTGTGATGACATAGAGAGGTGGTATGGGGAAGGGAGAGGGACTTGGGGTGAGTGAGAAATGGGCTAGAGTGCAGGGGAGGGAACGGTCCCTTCAGAATGATGAAAGACGAGACAAAGTACCTGTATTTGGTGGCAGCATCATACCGGAGCTGGCTAAAATTATGGAGAAGGGAGGAAGTTGGAAACAAAGATAATGCCTCAATATTCCTTTCAGTGGCAATACTGAGCACAGTCCCATTGGCCGAGATGCTTCCTGAACCCCAACCGAACTTCCCGTTTTCCCTGAAACTTCCTAGACCCCTGCCAACTTAGTTGAAATTCACTCCAATAATACGAGCAAATTACACTGCTTAGAAATTGAACAGAGCTGAATACTGATTGGAAAAAGCGGTGCACTCAGAGACTCCTGGCACTATCTACCTGTGCCTTGAAGACAGCCTGTTGCTCATTCTTCTCTTCTCACCCGGGTTGGCCACATCCATAACAGCACTATACACAAATTGTTCATTCAATCATGATAACGAATATTTTTTATTTAGCCTGATAGCACATAAAGTGTATAAATTAAAAGGCATAAATTGTTGATAATTCTCAATTGCATTCGTGGAAGAAAGATGCAAATTTTCAGTTATGTTACCTTTCTCCAGAATCTGCTGGAATTATTCATAAAGTATTGAGTTTTCGATCTTGATTTGAGAATGAACACTCTGGTGCATTAATTGGCGCTCAATTGTATTATCAGACTTAACAAATAATACAATGGCGTGGAAAGAGACACCTCATTGGTTAGTTGGCCATGCTAACCGCACACAGGAGAAAAAATAACTGTAAGTGATTAAGTTGGTTATGAAAACCAATGTGCAGTTGAATGTTCATTGAAGTCAGCTACTTGTCCAATTTAACAGAGGACACCTGAAAAAGAAATAAGGAGGAAGTAGATTATATATGAGGGTAAACTAGCCAAGAACATAAAAGAAGATTGCAAGATTGTTTTTTAGATATAT
This sequence comes from Carcharodon carcharias, assembly GCF_017639515.1. Taxonomy (NCBI): domain Eukaryota; kingdom Metazoa; phylum Chordata; class Chondrichthyes; order Lamniformes; family Lamnidae; genus Carcharodon; species Carcharodon carcharias. The sequence goes on along the minus strand of NW_024470606.1, from coordinate 1,524,140 downwards.
AAAGATTAAGAGAGAGTCAAAAGTGGACATTTTTCCGCTGGAAAATGATGCTGGAGAAGTAGTAGTGGGGAGCAAAGAAATGGCGGAGGAACTGATTAGGTACTTTGCGACAGTCTTCACAGTGGAAGACACGAGTGACATCCCCAAAGTTCAAGAGATTCGGGAGGCAGAGGTGAGTATGGTGGCCATAACCAAGGAGAAGGTGCTAGGAAAACTGAAATGTCTGAAGACGGATAAATCACCTGGACCAGATGGATTATACCCCAGAGTTCTGAAGGAGATAGCTGAAGAGATAGTGGAGTCGGTAGTGGTGAACTTTCAGGAATCACTGGAGTCAGGGAAGGTCCCAGGGGACTGGAAAATTGATAACGTAACCCCCCTGTTTATGAAGGGAGTGAGGCCAAAGGTGGGAAATTACAGGCCAATTAGCCTGACCTCGGTCGTTGGTAAGATTTTAGAGTCCATTATTAAGGATGGGATTTCAGAATACTTGGAAGTGCATGGTAAAATCTGGCAAAGTCAGCATGTTTTCATCAAGGGGAGGTCATGCCTGACAAATCTGTTAGTACTCTTTGAGGAGTTAACGAGTAGGTTAGAGAAAGGAGAGAAAATGGAGGTTATCTACTTGGACTTCCAGAAGGCCTTTGACAAGGTGCCGCACAGGAGGCTGCTCAGTAAGATAAGAGCCCATGGTGTTAGAGGCAAGGTACTAGCATGGATAGAAGATTGACTGTCTGGCAGGAGGCAGAGAGTGGGGATAAGGGAGTCCTTCTCAGGATGGCGGCCGGTGACTAGTGGAGTTCCGCAGGGGTCAGTGTTGGGACCACAACTTTTCACTTTATACATTAATGATCTAGATGAAGGAACTGAGGGCATCCTGGATAAGTTTGCTAATGATAGGTGGAGGGATAGGTAGTAATGAGGAGGCAAGGAGGCTGCAAAAGGATTTGGACAGGTTAGGAGAATGGGCAAAGAAGTGGCAGATGGAAGACAACTTGGGGAAATGTGAGGTCATGCACTTTGGTAGGAAGAATAGAGGCATAAACTATGTTCTAAATGGGGAGAGAATTCAGAAATCTGGAGTGCAAAGGGACTTGGGAGTCCTAGTCCAGGATTCTCTTAAGGTTAACTTGTAGTTTGAGTCCGTAGTTAGGAAGGCAAATGCAACGTTGGCATTTATTTCGAGAGGACTAGAATATAAAAGCAGGGATGTGCTGCTGAGGCTTTATAAGGCACTGGTCAGACCACATTTGGAATGTTGTGAGCAATTGTGAGCCCTATATCTCAGGAAGGGTGTTCTGGCCCTTGAGATGGTCGAGAGGAGTTTCACAAGAATGATCCCAGGAATGAAAGGCTTAACATATGAGGAATGTTTGAGGACTCTGGGTCTATACTCAATGGAGTTTAGAAGGATGAGGGGGGATCTGATTGAAACTTACAGCATAATGAAAGGCCTGGATAGAGTGGATGTGGGGAAGATGTTTCCATTAGTAGGAGAGACTAGGACCCCAGGGGAAAGCCTCAGAGCAAAGGGAAGACCTTTTGGAACAGAGATGAGGAGAAACTTCTTCAGCCATAGAGTGGTGAATCTATGGAATTCATTGGCACACAAGGCTGTGGAGGCCAGGTCATTGAGAGTATTTAAGGCCGAGATAGGTAGGTTTTTGATTGGTAAGGGGATCAATGGTTATGGGGAGAAGGCGGGAGAATGGGGTTGAGAAACTTATTAGCCATGATTGAATGGCGGAGAAGATTCGATGGGCCGATTGGACTAATTTCTGCTCCTATGCCTTAGGGTCTGATGGTCTTAGTATCAAACTGATTAACAAGTAATAAAATTGCAGTTAATTGTAATATTTATCCGGATGGAGATATATTGGGGAGTTATGTTACATTCAAATTGGTAAAATTATCTTAATCACACGCAGCTGAATAAATTACCAATACTTTAGTTCTAGAGACAAACCAAAAACGGAGTAATAAAGTTCCCATCACTTTTACATTGTATATAATAAATTTACTGTTGGTTGATACGTTGAAAATGATAACACTACAACAAACAACAACTTTACTGCCACTATCCATTCCGTTATTTACTGATTTCAAAAGTATGTTTATTGTTACATTGGTGGGTTTAACGAGTGAACTTGGGCACTAAGAGAGAGGAATGCTTAACTCGGCTTGATAAGCAATACAACGGGGAATAGAGTTTAATTGTTTAAAGCGAATATGAATAGTACGCAGGGTAGAAAGTTAGTTAATTATTAATATAGGGATTAATAACCAATGCATAAGGTGATAGCTTTCCAGTTAATTGTTAATTTGGACCTGATAGCTAACACAAATGTGTGTGTATTCCAGTTAGTTATACATTTGGTCAAAATAAACAAACCCCTACGAATAAACGTATTCTTAAAACGCAAATTCCAAGCATAAAGAAGACCAAGTTGTAAATTTACAAATATTTTGCTGTTGTTGTATGCAGAATAAATAATGCACATCGAATATAATTACATTATTCTATGACATTCGCTTTGAGAGCAATCCACTGAGGACTTATGTTTAGTTAATTGTTAAATTGGGCTTAATCACTGACACGTGGTGGAATGATGTTAAAGTTAGTTTTGCATTGCACATGACAACCAAAACGCTAGGTAATAACGAAACAAACAAGCTATTGTTTATACATTGACTATTGAAATGAATTAATTATTGCAATGGTCATGATCACGGATCAAACTCGGTGCAAAGCTGCAGGCTGTTGCTAAATTTGAGTTCACAAACAATAAAGTAGGCAGAAATACAGTTAAAACTGAACAGCGTATTGCAACTAGGGTTCAGCTTCGAAAGTGAAAGCTAATTGTTATAGTGGGTATGATACAAAAAGGCACAGCATTAAGCTCAGAATCAATACTTACAATCTCCTTAATAATTGACAAACTGAAATAAGTGTATAATTATTGTGAAATTAGGTTAATAACTCATGCATAGGTGAATAAGGTGGCAGATAATTCTTTAATTTAAGAAGATAACAATTCACGAGGGAAGAAAGACATAATGAATTGTTAAATTTTGCTTAATAATTAACAGAGTGTTCAAAATTCCATTGTTATGATGTTTTCATGATTTCGATTACCAAAATCAAATCTCCTCTCAACCTTCTCTTCTCCAAGGAAAATAGGTCCCACTTCTCCAATCTATGTACATTATTACAGTTGCCTATTCCTGGGTTCATTCTCATGAAACTTTTCTGCACTGTCTCTGCTGCCTTCACATTTTGCCTAAAGCGTAGCACACAGTTCTGGATGTTGTTACTAATTTGGATAACCTCACATTTATCCACATTATGATGCTTTTGCCTATTTGGAGGTATTACATTTAATGCCTTCACATAAGTGCAGGTTGGTTCCCCAATTGATTTAAAACTTTGTATTCGTCTGAGTTAATGGAATGCTAATTTTGAAGTTGCAAGTATTTCAGGTTTTTAAATCGGGTAAGATGATTTATTGATTATATTTTGTAATGCGTGGCTTAAGTAATCCACTGTTATCACTGATTTGAATGCCCACAGTAAAAGAGCATGTTAAAACCCAGGGGACAGGAGAAAAGCCTTGAAAGTTCAATGTGACATGCAGAATGCATTGATTCAATAGCCACACTTAGAGTAGCAGGCACACCCACCAGTGCAGGACAGCAAAACTGAGATGGGCATTATAAAATTTGTAACTAACTTATTGCATGGGCCAGTGAACGAGGATACCCTGCTTTTAACATTCAGAAGAGCAATGATGAGGGTGCCATTCTCATTTGGAATTGCAGAGTGAAGAACATCACCGACGCAATATGGGAACTATGGATAGGCCTGAATTTATCTGAAAGAGCATCACCAGTTCTAGCAGAACACGCTTTTGGTTATCATTACTTAAACATGTGAACGAATTTCTATTTGGTTTTAAAATTCACTCTTTCAATGTTGAAATAATTGATGTTGTTCTATCTCCTGTTAATCGGCACCTACAGAAACAGATTACTGCTTACAGGTAGATAGACAGAACAACGCGGTTTATGCATTTTAACCCTCTGCCCAATGAATTTTTCCTTCTGTAATATCGTAATTGGAAACATTTTCTAGTGCTGATTATTTATCTTCCCCCCAGTATGCCCCGAACAATATGTGTGTCGAAAGTGCTGCGGCAGAAATTTACAGCCCATCGTGGAGGGGGCAGGTCTGTAAAATGTCACAAACCACGCAAAATTCCATTGACTTTGGTGGAACATGAAAATTCCACCTGGGTGTTATTCTCACAAAGTTAGAACGGACTGTGATCATTGACTGTTCCCCTTCTGTAAATAATTTAAGTTCCGATGAAACAATTGTTATCCTGATTGAGGGTACCCTTACATTTAACAGGTAGAAATCTCTGCCCTTATCCTCAATGATTTGTCTGTCTGCAAAAGAATCCTACACAAGTACAGGGAAGACCTGCCACCTTTCAAAGTACAGATATCAGGCTGGTAGTAAAGAGTCCGCTTCTTCTCCGATATTACTAGATAGCTGATGGCTGTGATGAATAATCAAGATACAGAAAAATTCATAGAACTTACAGATAAAGGAAGATTTGGCACAACTGGGTTATGTCTTCGATGTTTGCAGCACAAACGTTCCTCCATCCCTGCTTTTGAATCCTATGAGCAGAAAATTAGATTCTTAACTCCCTCATGCACCTGTCTACCTTGGTAATCTCTAATTAATCCATCTGGTAACATAGTCAGCATTGTCACCACTCTCGGAGTAGACAGGTACATCCTGATTCCCTCCCTGACCTACACTGAAGAACTCTGCATTTTGAACGCCCACAACTGGAGTTGTCACCTACGAGTTTCTCATATCAAATTCTTTGACACGAGAAAACATGAATGCAAGGAAAAAGACAAGGAGCGACAACAAGCTCCATCGAACCTGCTCCGCCTCGTCTTGGGCTTCAAGTCCATTTTCCCGCCGATATCCAGAAAGTCCTTGAGAAACAAAAAATCTGATTGTCCCAGTCTTAAATGTATTAAACAATGGAGAATCCACAAACCTCGTGTTGGGAATTCCAAAGCTTTGCAAACCTTTGAGTGAAGTAGTTTTTCTTCAGAATCACAGAATCACACAGTGTAGAAGAGGCCCTTCGGCCCAGCGAGTCTGCACCGACATGTGAGCAACACCTGATCTATCCACCTAAACTCCAGCACTTGGCCCATGGCCTTAAAATTTATGTCGTGCCAAGTTCCCTTTCAGGTACATTTTAAAGGATGTGAGGCAAACTGACTCTACCATTATTCCAGGCAGCACATTCCAGACAGCCACCAGATTCTGGGTAAAAAAGGTTCTCCTCACAAACCCATTCCTTCATGTTCTACAACTGAAATTCTATTTCACTGACCCTGTGCCGAGAAAATCTGACATGAAGGCAACTCCTGATGCTTTGTTATTATGCAGGTTACCACCATAACTAATGAGTAAGGAAAATAACCAGGGGTGACGCTCGGGTCCTCGCTGCCTCGTGCGAGAGGAATTTTTGAGCGGGTAAAGGTCGCCCAGAAGGTGACCCGCCTACTTTGTGGGAGGCCGCAGCGCAGTGATCTGCCCGGCCCCGTCCCCCAAAACCATCCACACAGTGCCACATTCTGCAGTCCAAACACACAACCAGCTCTGCAACATCTTTGCCTCATTACATTTAATTAATTATCTGAAGTCTTTGTTGCAAAACAAATGCAAACATTTCCGTTACATCAAGTAAATTAACTAATTAATTCATAAATAAATTACAGTGCTTCTTCATTGGCCATAATTCGAAACACCACCTTCGTTCAAAGAAAGAATTAAAAACATGGAAAGTCACCAGCAAAACACTTACATTCGGACCCTGTTACTGCCTCTGGATTTCAGAGCTCAGGCCTCGCTCTCTCCAGCTCCTGTGGAAGGACCATTCCTTGATCTGAATCGTACCAGAAGAGCACGTCTCCCTCATTGTGCCTAATTCCCCGAGTTAATTAATTACCATGTCTATCAGAACAAGTTGGTTCTACTCATGCCACAGGGCAAGTCACTGAGTTGTGCTGCACTTTCTAACAGTCAACAGGGAATACCTGTACTTAGAGATGCCAGAAAGTGTACATGAGTGCGTATCTAGTTATAAAGAATACACGTGGTAAAGAAGAGTTGTGTTTACAGAGGCACCTCAGCAGGACTTTGAATGTTAGCGTTAATATCCGAGGCTCCACCGAGAGGTCAGAGGGTGGAACTGCACTTAGGTGCACTCTACAGTGTGGGTCACCAAGTGGGTCTGGGCTTGCTGAGACTCGACAGGGGATTTCACAGAGTGGATCTGTAATTCGAGTCGGCACATGGGGGTCACAAATTATGTCTTATTTTGAATCTGGTTATCCAATGCTCTACACAGTGAGTCACAGTGCTGGTTTGTATTAAATCCTCCACAAGTGAATCATTGTGTTTGAAATCACAGAGCATATGGTGTAGCCAATTGTGCTTGTGTTTGTATGGATTCCACAGTAGGAGACTCAGAGGGGATTGGCACTATGATGAATGCAAGTGGAGTCTCATACTTGATCTGTGATTGCAGAGACTTCTGAATAGGGATTGTACTCACATTGATTCCAGACTCTGATGTCATTTGACCTGGAATCAGTACGGTAAGGGATTCTTTAAAATGTCGGTGGAACCGGAATGCTTTTTTTTTCTTCTGAATCTTTGAAAAGGTCGTTGAGATCTGTGCATCAGCTGTAAAAGTATCACTTGAAAGGAGATTGAGGCGTAGTGTTAATGTCACTCGGATAGAAATCCAGAGGCCCAGGCGAATACTCTGTTGACAAGATTTCAAATCCCACCACAACAGCTGATGGAATTTGAATTTAAATAACAAACAGGAATTGAAAAACTAGTCCCAATGATGGTGACCTTGAAACGATTCTCTTGAAAACCGGCCCATGTACTTCATGAAAGGAAATATGCCACCCTTAACCAGCCTGACCCACATGTGACTCCAGACACACAGCATTTTTTTTTAGTCTCAATGCCCTTTGAAATGGTGTGGCAAGTTACTCAGTTCAAAGGCAGTTAGGAATGGGCAATAAATGTTGGACTTGCCAGCGATGTCAAGGCTAAATAGAGATTTCCAACAAATTGGTAACTGACAATGTTTGGTCTCTCCTTTGTACAGGAGATCATATAGTGAAAAGGCAATAGAGTATACTCATTTGAAAGAAGCATAAGTAGATAGTTGTTCCACCTGGGAGGACTTTTTGAAGCCTTGTATAGTGACAAGAGTTGAGATGAATGTACAGGTGTTGCATCCACTGTGATGACATAGAGAGGTGGTATGGGAAAGGGAGAGGGACTTGGGGTGAGTGAGAAATGGGCTAGAGTGCAGGGGAGGGAACGGTCCCTTCAGAATGATGAAAGACGAGACAGGGTACCTGTATTTGGTGGCAGCATCATACCGGAGCTGGATAAAATGATGGAGAAGGGAGGAATTTGGGAACAAAGTTAATGCCCCAAATATTACTTTCAGTGGCAATGCTGAGCGCTGTCCCATTGGCCGAGATGCTTCCAAAGGAACTTCCCATTTTTTACCTGAGACTTCCTAGACCCCTGCCAACTTAGTTGAAATTCACTCCAAAAGCACAAGCAAATAACACTGCTAAAAATTTGTACTGAGCTGAATACTGATTGGAAAGAGCGGTGCACTCAGAGACTCCTGGCACTATCTTCCTGTGCCTTACTGACAGCCTGTTGCTCATTCTTCTCTTCTCAACTGGGTTGGCCACATCCATAACAGCACTATACACAAATTGTCCATTCAGTCATGATAACGAATATTTTTTATTAGCCTGATAGCGAATAAAGTGTATAAATTAAAAGGCATAAATTGTTGATAATTCTCAATTGCATTCGTGGAAGAAAAATGCAGATTTTCAGTTATGTTACCTTGCTCCAGAATCTGGTGGAATTATTCATAACGTATTGAGTATTCAGCATAAAAAAGAAGTTAGTCGATCTTGATTTGAGAATGAACACTCTGGTGCATTAATTGGCGCTCAATTGTATTATCGGCCATAACAAAAAATACAATGGCATGGAAAGAGACACCTCATTGGTTGTTGGCCATGCTAACTGCACACGGGAGAAAAAATAACTGTAAGTGATTAAGTTGGCTATGAAAACCAATGCGCAGTTGAATGTTCATTGAAGTCAGCTACTTGTTCGTACATGATGACAAAAAAAGGAGAAAAAATTTCCAGTTAATTTTTAAATTGAACATAGTCCAATTTAACAGAGGACAACTAAAAAAGAAAAAAGGAGGGAGAAGATTAAATATGAGGGAAACGAGCTAGTAATATAAATAAAGATTGCAAGAGCTTTTTTTTGGATATGTAAAGGATAAGAGATAGGCAAAAGTGGACATTGTTCAGCTGGAAAATGACGCTGGAGATATAGTAGTGGTGAAGAAAGAAATGGCAGAGGAACTAAATAGGTACTTTGCATCAGTCTTCACAGTGGAAGACACGAGTTACATCACCAAAGGTCTAGAGAGTCGGAACGCAGAGGTGAGTATGGTGGCCATTACCAAGTAGAAGGTGCTAGGAAAACTGAAAGGTCTGAAGGTGGATAAATCACCTGGACAAGATGGATTACACCCCAGAGTTCTGAAGGAGATAGCTGAAGAGATAGTGGAGGCATTAGTGGTGGCATTAGTGGTGATCTTTCAGGAGTCACTGGAGTCAGGGAAGGTCACAGAGGACTGAAAATCGCTAACAACCCTGTTTATGAAGGGAGTGAGGCCAAAGGCTGGAAATTACAGGCCAATTAGCCTGACCTCGGTCGTTGGTAAGATTTTAGAGTCCATTATTAAGGATGAGATTTCAGAATGCTTGGAAGTGCATGGTAAAATCTGCCAAAGTAAGCATGTTTTCATCAAGGTGAGCTCAAGCCTGACAAATGTGTTAGAATTCTTTGAGGAGGTAACGAGTAGGTTAGACAAAGGAGATCAAATGGATGTTAACCACTAGGGCTTCCAGAAGGCCTTTGACAAGGTGCTGCACAGGAGGCTGCTCAGTAAGATAAGAGCCCATGGTGTTAGAGGCAAGGTACTAGCGTGGATAGAAGACTGGCTATCTGGCAGAATGCAGAGTGGGGATGAGGGGGTCTTTCTCAGGATGGCGGCCGGTGACTAGTGGAGTTCCACATGGGTCAGTGTTGGGATCACAACTTTTCACTTAATACATTAATGATCTAGATGAAGGAACTGAGGGCATCCTGGCTAAGTTTGCAGATGATTCAAAGATAGGTGGAGGGACAGGTAGTATTGAGGAGGCGGGGAGGCTGCTGAAGGATTTGGACAGGTTAGGAGAAAGGGCAAACAAGTGGCAGATGGAAGACAACGTGGGGAAGTCTGAGGTCATGCACTTTAGTAGGAAGAGTAGAGCCAGAGACTAGGTTCTAAATGGGAAGAGAATTCAGAAAACTGGACTGCTAAGGGACTTGGGAGTCCTATTCGAGGATTCTCTTAAGGTTAACTTGTAGGTTGAGTCGGTAGTTAGGAAGGCAAATACAATGTTGGCATTTATTTCGAGAGGACTAGAATATAAAAGCAAGGATGTGCTGCTGAGGCTTTATAAGGCTCTAGTCAGAGTACATTTAGAATATTGTGAGCAATTTTGGGCCCTATATCTCAGGATTGAGGTGCTGGCCCTGCAGAGAGTCCAGAGGAGGTTCACGAAAATGATCTCAGGAATAAAAGGCATAACATGTGAGGAACATTTGAAGACCCTGGGTCTATACTTGATGGAGATTATAAGGATGACGTGGGATCTGATTGAAACTTACAGAATACTGAAAGGTCTGGATAGAGTGACGTGGGGAAGATGTTTCCATTAGTTGGAGAGACTACGACCCGAGAGCACAGCCTCAGAGTAAAGGGAAGACCTTTTAGAACAGAGATGAGGAGAAACTTCTTTAGCCAGAGAGTGGTGAATCTATGGAATTGACTGCCACAGAATGCTGTGGAGGCCCGGTTATTGAGTGTATTTAAGACCAAGATAGGTATGTTTTTGATTGGTAAGGGGATCAAAGGTTACGGGGAGAAGGCGGGAGAATGTCGTTGAGAAACTTATTCGCCATGATTGAATGGTGGAGCAGACTTGATGGGCCGGTTGGCCTAATTTCTGCTCCTATATCTTATGGTCTGATGGTCTTAGTAGCAAATTGATTAACAAGGAATAAAATTGCAGTCATTTGTCATTTTTATCCAGATTGCAATACATCGGGGAGTTATATTACATTCAATTCATAAAATTATCTTAATCACACGCTGTTGAATAAATTACCATTACTTTTGTACTAGAGACAAACCAAAAACGGAGTGATAAAGTTCCCAACACTTTTACATTGTATATAATAAATTTACTGTTGGTTGATACATTGAAAATGATAACAATACACCACACAACAACTTTACCGCCACTATCCATTCCGTTATTTACTGATTTTGATTACTGATCGTCCAAGTCTAGGACAGTCACCAGCAAGTCTAGGAGGTGGAACATCTCCATTTCACCTGCGTCTTGTACACCACAAATAACATTTCGATGAAACGGGAAGTTCCATCTACTCGTTCCAATTTATTAAATGATTTCAATGCGAAGAATGCACTTTCCCGCACATTGGAGGTGAATACATGTAGATCGAGTGATTTCTTTGCTGAAAACTTCATTTAAGTCTTCATGCAGAAATTAAAGCTAGTGGTAGGGGCTCAATTCACTTCGATGTCCGGTCCCACGCTGGCCCGTTTACCTCACCTACTTACATTGTTCTATTTGAATATTTATCGCTAAGGAAATTTATTTGCTGCTGGAAACAATTAGGTTAAGAAGAAACTTCAGCTGGTAAGCACTGGTCCAATTTTCTAAGATTGTCTCTTGCTATTGGGGGCTAGATGCAGAAGTGCCACTGGGAGGTGAGAAGGGAAGGAGATTCGCACTGGCCCCTGCGATGGGAACCCCGATAAATATATGCACCTCGGTATCTTCTACATCATTGCGGATCCAATCATGTTCTACTAGATTCCCGGACCTCTTATTTTTCCTCCCACTTCTGCTATTCCCATGGAAACATTTACATCTACTGCGGAGCCCCTTTTCATTCCTTTCACTCCCTCCATTCCTTTTGCTCTATCATACAGCTGACCACAGAATTACTCTTAAGCTCCTGCCCGTCACACATCTTTGGCCCACCCGCCTGCACAACATTTATTCCAGGCTATTATCGCTTTCAATCAGTTAATCTCGAAGGTGTTACAGTTCTGAAAATCTATTCGGCCTGAAACATTAATTCTGTTTCTTTTCTTTCCACAGACACCTCTGTTCTGACTGTGCATTTTCAGCAGTGTCTGTTTTTAAAAGGATGCTTACAGCAATCTCAGAATGCCACTTTATAAATAGAACTTGGAACAGTTTATTAACACGCGATGAAACATAGGTGCTGTAGGCTGTTCGTAATTTCAGAACTCCTCATTCTCACAAATTGTGCATTTTTAAATTCATAGCTTCCTTGCACTGACATAGAGTGGGTGGCAGGTTTGATTTTCAGTTAGGCTGGGAACGATCCGAAGCAAACCACAGAACAATGTAGGTCCGATCGCATACAGGCGAGCAGTTTGATCCCAGGGTAATCCTATCAAGGGCAGTGCATGAAGTCCAATGAATGACAGCAGGCTCTTTGCTAAGGTGGAATCAGATGAGGGGTGAGGATGAGGCCTTGTCCAGGCACTCCTGCTCCTCCTGTCCAACTCGTGCTGCGAAACAACTCATCATTTCTCATAAGATATATCTGTTTACCTTTCGGAAATTCCAGTCAGCCAAAAATCAAACTCAAAGCCAGGTTAAATGAGAACCGCATATTTTCCTGCAAATATCTTGCCTTTCAACCTGCGACCATGGACCTGTCTACTGATAACCTCCTGCCCCGTGGCTATTAAACTTGGAAATGAATGAATGGATCAGATAGAGGTTGTGTTTGGAATTCTTTATTGTCAGATCTCAGACTTGCTGCCAACCCCGTTTCTTGTGTAATAATTCACTTTGTAAAGCCCGAACTAAGAGGTCGAGAATCATTGATCAGTAATTTCCAGTCACATTTCCCTTACCTCTCTCACTTTCAGTTAATTTAGTGACGGTTGTGATCCTGTCCCAGGCAAAGTGCGGACTCTCCACCGGCACCACTCACTACCTGGTCGCCATGGCAGTGGCGGATATATTGGTTCTAATCACCGAAGTTATACTGAACAATATCAGTTGGTATTATTTCCCACTGTGTTTCCTAGACCTCACCCAAGTGTGTCACGTTAATATGGTACTGAGAAGTGCAGCCAGAGACATTTCCGTTTGGTTCACCATCACTTTCTCCTTTCATCGATTTGTGGCCATTTGTTGTCAGAAGCTGAGAACTAAATATTGCACAGCAAGAACTGCGGCTTTGGTTCTGGCAACAACCTGCATTCTTCTCTGTTAAAAAACGTTCCCTCCTATTTTACATATAATCCTAGATTTATAATTGGAAATGTGAAGTGGCTCTGTGTTAGAAAACCCAGCTATTTCACTAACTTGGTGTGGTTGACGTTTAAGTGGTTTGCTACGGTGTTAACACCACTGCTCCCATTCGCCTTAATTCTGTTACTCAACATTCTGACAGTCAGACACATTTTAGTGGCTAGTCGAGTCTAGAAGGGGCTGAGGGGTTCATTGCAAGACAGTGAAGCACAGTGACCCAGAGATGGAGAACAGAAGGAAGTCAGCGGTGTTATTCTTCACCATATCCGGTAGCTTTATACTCCTCTGGACGGTATCTGTTTTATATGTTTTTAACTTTGCAAGTCACTTAGATGAAGATTCTTTTTATATCTTTGAACGAGTCACGTATATGCTACGGAACATAAACTGTTGCACAAATACATTTATTTATGGGGCGACCCAGTCCAAGTTCAAGGCAGAGATCAAGAGAGCGGTGAAATATCCAGTAACATCATTTATTCGGTTAAATAACAAACAGAAAAACTGAGACCTGCTTAGAGGTGGCAGCTGTTGTTTCCACATGAGGAATGTGATACTTTTCCTCAGGTTTCCATCAAATTAATGATGCCATGGACGCCTGGAGATTTGGCATCAAACAATATAGGAGGTGGGGAACAGACACCATCCTAAGACCCGAAAGTTTTTCCGTAGGGGCACACATGACAAATGTCCAGCGGGGAAAGGGTTAAATTGTGCTACGCTGCGTGGGAAGGGGGAGCGGGGTCTGGAGTGGAGGGGGGGGGGGTGTTGGGAAGAGGGGGGAGGCAGTTTGGAAGGGAAGAGCTCCGAGCATTACCGATAAATGCTGAAGTTCCGAGAGCTGCTGCCTTACAGCACCAGGGACGCAGTTGGGAGTCTGACCTCTGGTTGCCGTTAGTGTGGAGTTTCTCACAATGTCTGCGTGGGTTCCACCGAGTGCTCAGGTTTCCTGCTGGTTATTGTGAATTGTTTCCCTCGAGTGTGTGTTTGCGAGGGTTTGCCCGGTCTTGTGCTGGGCCCACCGCGTTGTGTGCACATTGCCTGTCGGATAGGGTGCCATAGAAATTGAAATGAGCGCCCCATTTCGTGTTTTAAACAAATAAATGGATACCTCATTGGACAATCATAGCTGAAGTTTGATTTGAAGAGACTGGGCAATTTTGTCATTGTAACAATCGCCAACCTTGGAATTAAGGGGGTAAAAAGCATTCGAAATAATTACTCGATGTTTCGCCAGACTAGTTTGCTCAACTACTGAAGCGCAGGGCCTGCAGAGATTTGATAATTCTATGGATGAGCATAATTATGATTTCTGATTATGTATTTGTGACATACCAGTGTAATGTAAAGCGGTTATTGGTGTATTAAAACCTGGGGAAATCATTGCTATTTAATTTCAGATTGGGTATTGTCTCTTTACTTTTCGTCAGTCTATTGCCAGAACATGCAGGGATACAAGGTTACACCTTGCAGTTTCTCCTGTTTTCTCAGTATCTCAGCTTGGTGAATAGCCTCTTAGTTTTTACCCCTTCAAAATGGTATATGTTTTAAGAGGAGAGCTTCTCATTTTTGCAGAGATTAGAGGCCCAATTAAATCACGGCTTTAATTGCTTCTCAGGGAGCAATCTAGGAATGCTTCGTGGAACCACCTCTTCCTAAATATGGAGACAAAATTGCGCTCAGCACTCCAGCTGTGGTCTCAGCCAATCCCTTTACAGTTGTAGCAAGGCCTCATTCTTATAAATCCTTAAAACACCAATACATTTGTCAAACATAATTTAATAAACTGTGTTGACTTTATTTGATCATACCATGGTTTCAAATTGCATCAAGACTTCCTTAATAATCCAACATTTCCTCCATGTCAGGGAAAACTGACTTGTATCCATCTGTTTCCTGACTGCAACAGAGGTGTAATGTTTGCTGACTCCCAGTGTGCACTGAGGTGAGGAATTTTGCAAAACCTGAACCAGTGCACCAACTATCTCAGCAGGTATCCTTTACAACCCAAGGATAGATGATGTCGTATTATGCAGATCTCACAGAAGGCTTTCCCTTGGTTTCATCTAAGCTTCCTATTTTTCTTAAGATTCTGTCCCTTTCCCCGTTAACTCTGGAGTCTTCACCACTCTGTTGAAAAAAAAATATCCACTTTGTTCCTGAAATCGATCAGCCCACGTCAAAATTTAACTTAATCTCCAAAGTCAATGAAAGTGCTGTCAGCTCTGCTGACATGCCCGTCTTTTAGGGATTTCCCTGTTTGTATTCCTTGAATTAGATGGATACATCTTGTGTCCTGAGCTGCTTCTGAACAATGTCTTAAATGGCATCTGATGTGATAGTGACATATGGTATTCTCCACCCCACCCCCACCACCTCCGTCTGTCTGGACCCTTGTGCCATGCCTGAGTATACAATTCTCCTCCAGAGCTTTTCCACCATCCTCCAGCCGACTCCTGATTATAATTTTATGTAAAACAATCGCCGCCAGAAAATCTCCATTAATGTTTCTTCTTTCCTTTCCCGCCTGTATCCTTGCCCACTCAAGTCCCTTAAATAACTGTTGTCTCATGGCAAGATTACTGAAAACCACAAATATTTTCACTTCTATTGTGATGATACACTGATCTTCCTTCCAACCGCTTCTGTCAAACAATCCAATATCTCTAATTAATTAGTCTCCTTCTCCGCCATCCCATGCAGTATGATTGAATATTTCTATGACTAAACTTTTGGAAGACAGAAATCATTATCTGTGAACTCCATCACAAGCGCTATTCACCGGCTAAAAATCAATTCTTCTACTTGGAAACTATCTGAGGCTGAACCTGACTGCTCAGAATCGTTGCATTTAATTTGACATCGAATTGAATCTCCGAGCACATTACCATACCACACTAAGAGCTGCTGGATTTTTCTGCCAATTAAACATCGCAGATGCAATGACTCATAACACCACTAAGGACATCTACTTGCACATCAGTAATATCACCTCAATATTCCCCTTTCTGAGATTGCCTTCTTTTGAAACCCCTGCATGCCTTTCTTTTCTACTGAACTTGACATTTCAAAACATTCCAGAATAAAGAACCGCCGTCTACCCACCAAAACTTGAGGTCATCCAAACGGCTGCTGTCCATGCCTTTACTTGGACCATGACCAGTTCGTTAGCCATCCATGATCTCACTGGTTAATTGACAAACATCCTGATTTTACAATATCCATTCACATTTGCAAATTCCTCTATAGCCAGTCCCGCCCCTCTTTCCATCATCATCTCCCACCTGCACAATCCTCGCTGTCACTATAACCTCCTTCAGCACCTACAATCTTCCCACACACTTGTCCACACACCACCAGATATCCTCGCTCATATAATTTCGACATTGCACATTGCCAATTTCAATTTCACTAGCATTGACAGCCGTGCCTTCAGCTTATTGGATCCAACCCGAAAGCTAACCTCCACTGAACGTGAATCATTAACCTTAATGTTAAACCCTCAAACTAACTTCAACGATAAACACACTATCCATAAAATTCACCCTAAGCCTATTTCTAACACAAATTCCAAAGCATAACTGTAGCCCTAAGACTAATCCTAATGCTTACATCAATCATAAAACCTAATATAAATATAAACCTAAAACAATCCTAAACCTAATTCCAACCATGTTAGTGACTCCCGCGATTATAAAACTAAATGTGGGCCAAACACATACCTGAACAAGAATGCTTTTTGCAACTTTTATTCAATTCCAAATTGAATCTTCAAACCAAATTTATCTCTAATGTTACCTAAAGCTGAGCACAATATTTAACCCTAAAGCTATGCATAAACATTGATTGATCCAAAACACAATCTTTAATGTTAGCACTTATACTAATTGTAAAAATACACCTAATCTAAATCCTAACTCAGTATACAACAAAATGCAGCTAGCCCTTACACTAATTATAGCCCTAGCCCTAGTCTGAATATTAAACCTAGCCCTTCTATTAAACCTAATCCTCACTGTGCCTAACTGCATCTGGAATGCAAATCCAAACTGTGAACTCAAACATAAATATAAAGCTTGGTGGTAAAGAACTTGTGTATTTCTGCAAAAAACCGAAATGCTGTCATATCTTTTCATGATGTACTAATTGGGAAAAATGCAAGGATTTGACGGTTCGAAGGGAGCAACGAATTTCATAAACAAGGTGCTGATTGCTTGGATGTGGGTTCTGACTGGTCAAGATACAGACCCGGAGGGAGAACGCACAAGAGAACTGTTGCCCCAAAGATTTTGTTTGAATTTAGAAAAGGCGTCCGACTGCGATTAGTGCCTATGGAAAGTCGTCCATGCAGTTGCAGATTCAAATATAACAAACGTATTGTCCATGTACTGAAAACATGCAAGGCCTAAAAGGTGAGGTGCCATTCCTTTGAAAGTGTGTTTCTCGTGGAAATTGATGAAAATATTAGCGAGTGGGAATCCCATGGAAACACTATCTATTTGGGCGTAAATAGTTTTAAAGGTGAGATAAACTATGCGAGCTGCTAAATTCATAAGTTCACTTAAACCAGGTTCAGACAATAGTAGCGTGATGGCCATGATATTTGGACATGGTGCAAATTCCTATGGTTTCTTTGACTGACACATTAGTGACTAGGCTAGCAATGAGGAATAAACACGTCAACATGGCTTTGCTATCGATATGTATCTCACAAAATTGAAGGAGACCTTCACTGTTTATTTGCAAAATTCCTTCAGAACTGCCTGCAGCAGCTCGCTCAACCATTTAGCCAATTCAAGTGATGCAGAACCAGTCATAGATAAGGGAGTTGATTAAGGGGCATCGCTTTGATGTTTCTTAGGCAGCCCAAACATGCATCAATTCAATGAACCGTGCGGAGAAATCATATCATATACACCAAAAGGCAGCCGACTACTCTTTCACAAATCAAACAATATGTCTTTGCTACTTGATTTCGAGCAGGACCATATGTCATGTTGGACAGCAAGTCCAATGGATGCAGCTTGGGACCCGCCATTAAGAAAATCATGTATTTGTTAATGTAGTTCTGCTTGATAAGCATAACATTCCCATTCCCTTTCTCAGGCTGACAGAAAATTCTGACTGGAATGGCCTTGAGGCCTCATGACGCCACCAAACATTCACACTGCATGTGAAAATCGGACAAGCCATTCAGTATTCCGCACGTGCATGTGTGCTATCAGCCGTACTTTGAAGTACTTCTCATTTTCATTGAAAGCTGGTTAACGGAGGTGTGTTTAATATTGAAGGAGCGCAAACGTGGCAAATACCTTTCCCCTTTTGCCCTGAGAAGAAGGAACATTAAAATTGAAGCCGTCCATAAGGACAAGCCTCTCATTTTCAGTGACAACAAGAATATTCATATTTATGAAATGTTGGGCAACATCATTAATTGCACTGCTGAAACACTTCTACTTCAGAGAGTTTCCAGCGCGTTTTGCACGGTCAACCGGTTATTGCATGGTTATCTATTGAGGGGAAGTAGCGGAAGAACCAGATTACAGAGGAAAATGAAGTGAATCTGCGCGCCTTAGACCCAACGCAGTGCAGGGCATAGTATAGATAACTAACCGTAACGGTAACCTGTCCAATCACATCCTATATGGGTGTACTCTTAACTGTGCCAGTGTGTCACTTTAGCATTATCAGTGGAAATTCACAATAGCAAAATGTTAGTTCTAATGCAATCTCGTAAAAATAAGACGTCCCTATCGCCTCTCAAGGTTATGCCTCACAATTTGCTTTCCTATTCATAATTCCCTCTCACGATTATCAATCCCTAAGCTCCCATTGCCATAAGCATTATAAAATTTTGCACATCCAATACACATGTTCCATCATCCCATCACCTGTCCCAGTTTCAATTATTCTTTTCCACATTCCCTCCAAATTCCACTCTTTATTAGTCCATTATATTGAGTCGTCCCCAAAACTTCACAACTCCCATTCAAACTCTATATTACCCCTCCATTTATGCTCTCCAATTATACCTCCTTCATTATGTATCACCATTACCCTTCTCCCATTGCTCCCCCATTATAGATCTCCATTACACTTCAACATTACTGCTCCATCTGCCACTGCAGATTTTCCCTCACACATTACCCCTCCTCGAATACACCAACCTCGTTACTCTTATTCATTCTCATTGTCCAATTATCGCTTTGCGCATTTCCTTCCCTAGTCCGCTTCCTCATTGCCCGTGCCCTATTAATAATCCCCGTTATACACCAACATTAATATACCCTTCTCATAGACATTTACCATTCCAATTTCCCGACCCCGTTTCTTTCCCCTTTATGGCCCCCATCACCACACCCCATTCCCCTCCCTGAAAACCTTCACTAGTCTCCATTCCCAATGCACCAAAACATTTAACCTCCTCATTAATTATCTTAATGGCCAGCCCCCTTTACTTCTTTCAACATGCCCCACCCCTTTCCTCGTCATTTCGACCTAGGTTCCTCCACATCCTTTGGCGACCCCGCTCTGTTTTCCCACTACCTCTACCCATTGCCCCTCCAACCTATCAAAACCCACATATCCTCACCCGTTGCCCTACCCAGATTCTCCCAAACAATCATAACGCTGCATTAGCTTTCAACTTCCCCCCCTCCCACTACCACTTGTCATTACCTCTTAGCTCCGCTTCCTCAGTTAAATTTCCTCATTTTCCCTGCCCCTTACCATCTCCCCTCATCACTCCCCACCACACATTGATTATCCCATTACTGCTCCCCCATTGTCCCTTCCCATTACCTCATTAGCCCCACACATACCACCCTGATTGCTCTTCCGCAAATATAATTCAACATGTTGCTCCCCATTACAGCTCTGCAATACCCATCACACTATTCCGATGATGTTTCTCCCTTTATTACTCTACTACCATTAATCATCTATCTTATCACCCAGCTCTCACAACAACTTATACCTCCCACGTTGTCTCCCCATTCACTCTACTAATTAACCATCCAACATGACAGCACCCCAGTAATTATCATAATTACCCAACTCAGATCCCCTACCGATACCAATCCACAGGCCCCTTCCTTTACTCTCCCATATTTCCCTTTACATACATCTTCGAGCATTGGCTGCCCTAATTAAACCTCTCCCAAAATGCAACTCATCCCCATTTGCCCTCCTCCAGTTCCAACTCTAAAAAAAACCTCTTCCCATTGGTCCTCCCTCTTAAAACATTTTATATACTTACCAATTAACATTTCCACTCACCATTTCACCAACATTATTACCAATCCCTTAGAATTCTGTCTCCATTATCCCTCACATATTACCACTCCCCATGAGTCCCAATTAACCTTCCTGCATTATTTTTCCTATTACCACTCCATATTACCCCATTGCATTTTAGCTTGCCATTTCCCAACATCGCTACAACTTTCTCACTAGTCTTTCAATAGTCTTTCCCCATGTCTTCATCCCACATTTGTGCATTAATTTCTAAGCCTGCCTCTGGGAGAGGACACGGATGGGCACACTGGATAACATGTTGATAGAGTTTTCTTGTGCATGTAACACAATTACTGCTTTGGGATGGGGATGGTGGTTGGGGGTGCTCTATCATGTTGATTTTCCACCCTCTGCTCAAAGATCAATTTCAGCCAGTAGAGGAATGTTGACATTTTAAACCCTCAAGCATCTTATCTTTTAAAAAATTATAGTGTTTCAAAATGAATGGTCTTGTTGCCTTATAAATGTTGCATCATCCCGAAAAGTGTTTCTTTTGCTCTTCTTGTTGTTGCACCTCACAAACATGGCGGATTCTGAGAAGGATGCGGCTGGAGAAAAGACTGCACAAAACAGGTCTGTCCATCAACAAAGCCCATTTGCAGCCTCAGATGGTTTCTTTCATTACCTCGATTCAGAACAAAACGTATGAACTTTTCATTCGATTTCATCCTTCCATCCCTATTTCCACTGCTCAGGTCTTCATTTTTGAAAACAGGGAGGGAATAATGTCAGATATTCGCTATCGAAGGCCACACAAATGTAACAAAGCAGGGAGGTCCATCTATCCGCGTAACTGTGGGGGCACCCTGACCAGAACAGGCAACTGCTGGTTCAGGAAAAGAAGACTCAATGCCGCCTTCTAAAGCAGAAAGTAAAAATTGGAAATAAATGCTAGCCTTACCAGCAGCGACAATGTCTCACGAATCTCACACATCAGGGGTGGACAAACAACAGGCCGTGGAATATACCCAAGCGGTGCTCACAATCTTGATAGGTCAAAAGTGATTCCAAAAACCATCTGTAATAAGAATGGGAGGCCTTCAGAGGAGAAATTGATGAGAAATAAAGATTGTTTAAGTAAGCTATATTGGTATTTGTAGGTCTTAAACTTTACAGCTAAAGCTCAGTCCGAAGTTTTTTTTATATTTCTGTGTTTGTATGTTAAGAAAGTTCAAATTGAATTTTAGCTTCACTTCAAATAGGTCTTTGCATTTCCATGAAGCATTTATTACTCTCTGCTAAATAAGCAAAGAAGAGTAGAATACTTGGGCTGCTGTCTAGTGACTGGGGTCCAAAAAGGCTGTTCCCTCACACAGACACACGCGGAAAAGCTAGAGACTTTGACTTGAAGCTGTTGGTGTTCAGCAGTTTTGAATATAGCTGGCGATCCAGGAACAGCCTAGCAGGGGCAGATCATGTTCCATGCTACTTTTAAATGAAAGTAGCTGCCCGGAGAGACTGAATGAAAACTGATAGGGAGAAAGTCACAGGCTGAAGAAAAAAAAAACAAATCCAGAGGAGTGGAATAGGAGAAAGTCCCAACCAGACCTGTTCGTCAAAGAAAGGACAGGACCTAGAAAAGGTTCTGTTTAGAGAAGTTAAGAGCGAGGGTCACAGAAGAAAGTCTCCAAGCTTCAGATTTAAACAGATAAAAGCTTCAGAAAGCAGACTTAAAGCGAGAACAGCTAGCAAGAGGCCAGAAGGACCAAAGAGAAAAATTATGCTAACGCTTTACTATGGACATCTGAAGCAGCTGTGTCGGTGTGGGAGAATGCGTGGAAGATAGCTTGAATGAATGTGGTGACCCAGGGAAGGGAAATTCAAACTGAGAGTTTGAATCTCTGAGGGTGGGAATGCATCTGAGAGAAAGTGTAAACTTGAGAGTAGATTCCAACGTGAGGTCTTCGAGAGGGGAGATTCAAAACGCTCGTGTGAAACATGGATTTCAGTGAGACTGATTGGCTTATGGTATGACAAGCATCCAGTGGGAGTTGCGGAGAAATCCATAACATCTTCTTGAGTTGGAATCTGCAATTTGGTTTCAGAGTGCCTGGCTACAGTGTGCCAATTGGTTCATCGTTTTTGTGCCTTGTGTGGACATTAGAATATAAGCTAGCTTTTTTACGTTGTGTTATCCCTACAAATCGCTTTATATCTGTGAGGGTATAGCTGTGGTTGGAAGAGCATTGTAATATAGTTCACCTTTTTTGTTTAATGCATATTTAATTCTTTAAGTTAGAAGCTAAACAGCTGACTCTGATAATTCGGATCAGTAGCGGCTTTCCACGTATCCAAACAAGCAAATTACAAGTTAGGATCTATCAGACCCTGAGGTGATGCTGGTCCTGGGGCAACCTCAGCTGGGATAATAACAAAATACATAATGACACTTAATGGAAGTTAAAGCTAAAAGCCAAGGCCCACTGGTTGGAGGATGAAGCTTCGCAAGGTAAGAACAGTGTATTGCCTCACATGATTTGAAGCAAGCACTGGTGGAGGACCATGGACAGCAACACATTGTCAGTACACCTGCTGATTACTGCTGATTTGTGTGTCTTTGATGCAGTTTGTTGAGCTAATTGGCACAAGGAAGAGAATATTGTTTATCTTGAGCTGTCGATCGCTTGGCTCTATATCTTTTTCTGCATTATTTGATAATACACTGTTATCTCTTTGTCAATTATTTAGGGAAGAGGAGGGTTTGTACATATACATTTAGAGACACGTTCATTGAACGAGGATCAAAGATTGGAACTTTGCTCTGATCACCAATAAACTGTCAGTGAATAATTTGAAATCTGGTATGATTTTATGTCGTAAAATGTTTCAATTTGACTTGCAATCACTTTCTACAGGTCGTGAAAGAGACACCAGGATGGTATTTCACCCCTTTCTAGGACTCACTCAAGTTCTGTCGAAGGGTCATGAGGACTCGAAACGTCAAGTCTTTTCTTCTTCGCCGATGCTGCCAGACCTGCTGAGTTTTTCCAGGTAGGTATGTTGCCTCCCTTGTATCAGGATCCAGGATGTTGCTGATCAGTATGGGACATTCTGAAGGGGGAGGTAGAACAGCCCAAAGTCGTTGTACACGTTGGTAATAATGACATTGGGAGGAAGAAGGACAAGGTCCTGCAGCAGGAGCTCAGGGATTTATACAGAAAATTAATAAACAGGATTTTTAGGGTTGTAATCTCAGGATTAATCTCTGTGCCACATGCCAGTGAGGCTAGAAAAAGGAAGAAACTGCAGCTAAACACGTGGCTCAACACATGGTGAAGGAGGTAGGGTTTCCAAAATCTGGATCATTGGGATCTCTTCCAGGGCAAGAAGTACAGGTTGCATCTTAACTGGAGGGGCACCAATATCCTGGCTTCGAGGTTTGCTAGTGTCACTTGGAAGGGTTTAAACTAATAAGGCCGGGAGGAGCGGGGGGGTTTGGAAGAAGTGCATTAGGTCAGCAGGAGAAATAAATGACTGAGAACTAGGTAATATGGCCAGTAGGACGAAGAGGAAGAGCAGGCAGGGAGAAATTACTGAACACAGTTGGACTGGGTGTCTGAAATGCATTTGTTTCAATGCAAGAAGTATAACAGGCAAGGCAGATGAGCTAAGAAGTTGCATTAGTACTTGGAACTATGATGTTATTGCTATTACAGAGACTTGTTTGAAGGACAAACAGGATTGGCAGATAAACGATCAAGGATTTAGAATTTTCAGGCAGAATAGAGAGGGATCTAGAAGTACTGGGGGAGTTGCACTGCTGGTTAAAAAGAATATCACAGCTGTATGACAGGAAGCCACCTCGGAGGGCTCATGCAGCGAGGCAATATGGGTAGAGCTCTGGCATAGGAAGGGTGCAGTCACAATGTTGGGGATTTGCTATAGGCCTCCCAATTGCCAGTGGGAGATTGCGGAACAGTTATGTAGGCACATTTTGGAAAGATGTAAGAGCAATAGGGTGATTTTAACTTTCCCTATATTAACTGGGAATCACTAAGTGCTAGGGATTTGGATGGTGCAGAATTTGTCAGGTGCATCCAAGATGGCTTCGTGAGACAATATGTGGATAGTGCAATAAGGGAAGCGACAATCCTGGACATGGCATTAGGGAAGGAAACCGGCCAGTTGTTCAAAGTTTCCTTAGGGGAGCATTTCGGGAAAAATGACCATAATTCAGCAAGTTGTAAAGGACTGGTGGATAAGGATAACAGGATTCCTCGGATTAATTGCGGGAAGGCTCATGATAACAATATTAGGCAGGAGCTAAGGAATCCAGACTGGAGGCGGACATTTGAGGGCAAATCAACAATTGATGTGTGGGGGACGTTCAAACATCAGTTGATAAGAATTCAGGACCGGCATGTTCCTGCTAGGATGAAGGATTACTAAGGAAAGTTTTAGGAACCTCGGATAACTAAGGATATTGTGAGATTAGTCAAAAAGAAAAGGGAAGCATTCGTAAGGGCTAGAAGGATGGGAACAGATGAAGGCCATGGAGAACATAAAGAAAGAAAGAAGAAACTTAAGCAAGGAGTCAGGAGGGCTAAAAGGGGTCATCAAAAGGAATTGGTAACCAAGATTTAGGAAAATCCCAAGGCCTTTTACACATATGCAATAAGCAAGAGGGTAGACAGGGAAAGGATAGGCCCACTCAGGGACAGAGCCAGAAGAACTGAAAGAGATACTAAATGAGTACTTCTCAACAGTACTCACAAAAGATAAGGACTTGGCGGTCCATTTGTATAGGGAAGAGTGTGCAGATAGCCTGGATCATGTTGAGATGAAAAAAGAGTAGGTGTTAGGCGTCTTGTAGAATATTAAGGTGGATAAGTCCCTTGGGCCACATGGGATCTACCCCAGAGTACTGAGGGAAGCAAGTGAGGAGATGGTAGGGGTCCTGAGAGAAATCTTTGTATCCTCACTGACTACAGGTGTGGTCCCAGAAGGCTGGAGAATGGCCAATGTTTTTCCATTGTTTAAAAAGGGTAGCAGGGATATTCCAGGAAATTACAGGCCGGTGAGCTTTACGACTGTGGTAGGGAAATTATTGGATAAGTTCCTTCGTGACAGGATTTACTACAATTTTGAAGCAAATGGGCATATTAGTGAGAGGCAGCATGGTTTTGTGAGGGGAGGTCGTGTTTCATAAACTTGATCGAGTTTTTCGAGGAAGTGACAAAGATGTTCGATGATGGAAGGGCAGTGGAAGTTATATACATGGATTTCAGTAAGGCCTTTGACAAGGTCCCTCATGGCAGACTGGTACAGAAGGTAGAGTCAAAAGTCACACAGGATCAGAGGTGAGTTGACAAGATGGATACAGAACTGGCTTGGTCATAGAAAACAGAGGGTAGCAGTGGAAGTGTGCTTTTCTGAAAGGAGAGCTGTGACTAGTGCTGTTCCGCAGGGATCATTGCTGCGACCTTTGCTGTTTGTAGCACACGTAAATGATATGGAGGAAAATGTAACTGGGCTAATTAATAAGTTTGCAATGAAACTAAGGTTGGAGGAGTTGCAGATAGTGAAGAGGATTGGCAAAGGATACAACGGGATTTAGATCGGTTGGAGACGTGGGCAGACAAATGGCAGATGGATGTAATCCGGAAACACGCAAGAAGCTTTTTCCCAGGGTGGAAGAGTCAATTACTAGGGGACATAGATTTAAGGTGAGAGGAGAAAACTATAGAGGAGATGTGCGGGGCAATTTTTTTATGCAGAGGGTAGTGAGTGTCTGGAATTCGCTGCCAGAGGTGCTAGAAGCAGGTATGATAGTGGTTTTTAAAACGCAGCTTGACAATTACATGAATAGGATGGGAATAAAAGAAATCGGACCGCGAAACTGCAACATAATTAACTTGATGGGCAATATGATCAGCACAGGCTTGGAGGGCGGAAGTGCCTTTTCCTGTGCTGGACTTCTCTGTATTCTTTGTTCTGTGTAATGAATTCTGGAAGGTGTAATACAGGTATTAATTATACAGTAAATGGCAGAACCCTTAAGTGCATCGACAGGCAGAGGAATCTGGGTGTACAGGTCCACAGGTCACTGAAAGTGGCAAAACAGGTGGATAAGGCATTCAGGAAGGCATAAGGCATGCTTGCCTTCAACAGCAGAAGTACTGAGTATAAGGCCTGGGGAGCCATGCTGCAGATGTCTAAAGCCTTGGTAATGCCACACTTGGAATATTGCGAGCAATTCTAGTCGCCATGTTACCAGGAGGATTTGGTGGCTTTGGAGAGGGTGCAGAGGAGGTTACCAGGATTCTGCCTGGGCTGGAGGTTATTAGCTATGAGGAGAGGTTGGATAAACTCGAATTGTTCTCGCTAGAGCAATGGAGATTGAGGGGTGACTTGATAGATGTTTAAAAAAATGAGTTGCATGGACAGAGCAGATATTCAGAAGCTTTTTTCCAGGGTGGAAGAGTCAATTACTAGGGGACATAGATTAAAGGTGAGAGGAGAAACCTTAAGAGGAGATGTGCAGGGGAATTTTTTTATGCAAAAGGTAGTGAGTGTCTGAAATTCGCTGCCAGATGAGGTGGTGGAAGCAGGTACGACGGTGGTGTTTAAGAGGCATCTTGACAAATACATGAATAGGATAGGAATAGAGGAATATGGACCCCGGAAGTGCAAAATGTTTTAGTTTAACAGGCAATATGATCGGCACAAGCTTGGTGGGCCGAAAGGCCTGTTCCTGTGCTGTACTTCTCTTTCTTCTTTGTGCTAACGCACTCCAAATATCACCAAAAGGTCAAAGGTCTAACTGACATGAGAAACGATGCTAAAATTATTTTCTTGTAAGTGTATAAATACTGTAGAAATATTAAATGTTTCCCAATATTTTCCAAATTTCAAGCAATTTAAACGCCTTCCCAACATTAGCTTTTATGTGCCCATAAATTCAAATACTGAACGAGATCAGCAGATAAAGCGATGAAATCACGTCTAGGGAGCAGAAAACATTTCGTTAATATTATGAGACTCGCTTCTGATTAAATAGTTGTTTATGTTCTTATGATTATTTTTTAATTTAATGTCTCTGCCAGCAATGCAGGAAAAGTCTTGATTTTTAGACGACACATGGCAAATGCAAAAAATGTGAAGAACGTGTGGTTCTTGCTTTGTTTGTTGAGGAAATTGAAAATTGTGAATGTGCTTCTAACAGTTTGGAAACAAATTACAGGTGCACTTCCCAGAACTGCTTTCAAAGTGTATCATGAGGTTATAAATCACAGCTCTAGGAAGGAGAGGTTGAGAGTCGCTACAGTTCACTGAACCCCTACGATAGATGGCGACTGTGTCTGTGGCGCATTTTTGTCTCCCAGCATTTTCTTTTTCTTTTCACCATTGTTCTTCTCTCAGAACTCCTTGCACAACAATATTCAACATCAAGGAAAAGCAGAAAGATTGGCAAGACATCAGCAAAATGGTGCAGATGCTAAGCTGACATAAAAACAGAACAATTCTGGCAGAAATCAACCTGTCAGGCAGCACATTGGAACAATCGAAAACCCTTCATGATTGATGGCCATTCTCATGGATACACAATAAATACCATAACTAAAATAATGATCGCTGTGGTTGTCAGAATTAATGTGAAGCGCTTGGATCAATGTCAGTCTTTGATTTCAGTTTGAAATGACATCCGTTGACCGTTTCATTGGCACCTAGGCACCAGCGTGTGTTGCTGAAATGAAATGCTCCGCATTGCTCAAAAATGAGCACTGTGGGAAATGGAAAATTGACAGTGAACCTGAATTTTTTACCAAGAGCAACATGTAAAATTTATATTTCGCAAACATGGACTCCGAGCCTAGGTGGTTGGTTTTTAAAGGGCATTGCAGTGTTCGAGGATTACAATTTAAGCTCTTAAAATCTTAAGATGTGGGAAATAGGAAGATGAACCATCCATTCTGCCCCTCTAACATGCTGCGCTATTCAATAAGATCATGGCTGAATTGATTGAGGCATTGACTTGATTTCCCTAAGAGAACACCCACTCCCCAACTTATATTCAATGAGCTATGGTAGTTTTTATAGCCACAGTCCAATCTTGAAGCCAGAGCCCAAGAGAACAATAAAAATGTTATTTACAATCAGGACCATTCGGAAGAATACCTTTATAAATGGAAAACAGCAATGTATTCTGTTTGTGAAGAGAGTTGGCAAGTTTTCCATATACATGTTCAAAGACTCATCCAACTTTGTGAAGGCCACACAGGACTCAGATATCGATAGGAATGCCATGTCCATGTGCACATTTGAAATTGCTAGCCTATTCACCACTATTCCTCCTAAGGAATTCGTAGATATTTGCGGTGCAGCATCATATAGTGACGATCTCGACCAGCCAACATGGCCTGAATAAGGCTTCACTGCAATTTTTATTCCACAAGTTGCGCAGTTGAGTTCAGTTTTTATGACACTATGCATGCCCAAATAGACGTTGCTGCCATGGGATCCCTTCTAGGTCCAGCTGTCTCAAACATTTTTGCTGACTTCCATGAGAAGTGTTTCTTCGAAGAAACGGATCCTTACCTCCTACGCCCAGCATATTTCCAGTATGTGTATCATACGTTTGCTGCATTTAATTCAACAGCTGCATGTAAGAACTTTCTGATCAGGCCTACTTGGCTCTAACCTTCACTCAAATTCGCCTATGAAATGCAACAGATGAACTCCGCTTCCTTAACATTCCAGTTCAACAAATTTCCATAAAGTTCTCCACCACCGTCCTACAAGCCTACCTTCACTGGTTAATACAGATGTTGGGATTCTTACAGTCCCACATGCAAAAGATAGGACTTAAAGGTAATCTTGTAAATAGGGCCCCAACTATTTTCTCACCATGCAAGCTTGATGCTGCAATAGGGCGCATCAAAGGCATCCTGCAAGGCGATTGCTGCCTTGAGCTGATCATTTGGCACTGTGCATCGCGCAAACTCATGAACATGACTAAGGCCGACATTTTCGGCCCTGAAATTTGCAGAGTCTGCGTCAGATAACCCTGGAATTGCAGGGTATCTCAAAGAAAGAATAAGCAAGATTTGAAGCTGGCTGTTTCACGCTGCTACTGTGCAGTAACACAATGAATGGTATTCGCTGCAAACACGATGCTGCAGTCCAGCCAAAAAGACATTCAGCCAAACATACAAATGACTAACGTGGTATATGAATGTCAGTGTTAGTGTAATGCTAGGTAAGTAAGGCATACATTCCAAAGCCTGGCCCATCAACTCAAACAGCATGTCCCAGCCACTGTTCACAATGTTCAAGATACAGATCATACCAAACAAGCCTGAGCTTGCAAAACTCAAAACACGGTGTCCTACAATGCATGTGATTCCGTGATTGGGTAACATTTGATAAATAATCCACAATTACACTGACAACCAATTTATTATTGTCAGTTGGGCTCGAAGTGTGGCGCATTTCTGTGTCCTGGAACTAACTAAATTAATACGCAGGGACCTATTCTTGCAGACATCTACACACCATTTGCCTTGTTCAGCTAAACAACATAAGTGACAGTTATTTGCTGACTCAGGATAATATACTGATCAATAAAGGTCAAGCTGCCTGGTTCAAATTTCGAACAATTCCTGGCAGCTAACTGTCAGTCACCATCACTGGTGCATTCTCCATGGCAACGCCTCGACCAGTCAGAGTCCACTTGCAAACCAATTCCTTCATCATATAAAATATGAATTGCTGTTTTGCCCTGACTTTGGTATTCTTACGAAGTGTCCTGATGAGTGCTGGGCGAAAAGCTTCAACATGTCACTTTTGCCAGCAACTCAAGTTCTGTACTACCAAAATATTGTAAGTAGCTCTTACATAGTGGAACAATGTCCGTGTCCCCGTCTCAACCTCTCTGAAATTTTCGCGGCACTGATTCCTGTCAATCAAATCATCCTTTTCCACGTCATATGCTTTGATCAGTGGTCTGCCGATGTCCAAGGTAAATCTGCACAGGAATGAAACCCATTCCTTCATTTTCTACAACTGAAATTCTATTTCACTGACTCTGTGCCGAGAAAATCTGACATGAAGGCAACTCCTGATGCTTTGTTATTATGCAGGTTACCACCATAACTAATGAGTAAGGAAAATAACCAGGGGTAACGCTCGGGTCCTCGCTGCCTCGTGCGAGAGGAATTTTTGAGCGGGTAAAGGTCGCCCAGAAGGTGACCCGCCTACTTTGTGGGAGGCCGCAGCGCAGTGATCTGCCCGGCCCCGTCCCCCAAAACCATCCACACAGTGCCACATTCTGCAGTCCAAACACACAACCAGCTCTACAACATCTTTGCCTCATTACATTTAATTAATTATCTGAAGTCTTTATTGCAAAACAAATGCAAACATTTCCGTTACATCAAGTAAATTAACTAATTAATTCATAAATAAATTACAGTGCTTCTTCATTGGCCATAATTCGAAACACCACCTTCGTTCAAAGAAAGAATTAAAAACATGGAAAGTCACCAGCAAAACACTTACATTCGGACCCTGTTACTGCCTCTGGATTTCAGAGCTCAGGCCTCGCTCTCTCCAGCTCCTGTGGAAGGACCATTCCTGGATCTGAATCGTACCAGAAGAGCGCGTCTCCCTCATTGTGCCTAATTCCCCGAGTTAATTAATTACCATCAGAAAAAAACAAAAAAAAAACAAAAAAACTGCAGATGCTGGAATTCCAGGTAATTCTGTTTTTGTTTTTAATTAATTACCATGTCTATCAGAACAAGTTGGTTCTACTCATGCCACAGGGCAAGTCACTGAGTTGTGCTGCACTTTCTAACAGTCAACAGGGAATACCTGTACTTAGAGATGCCAGAAAGTGTACATGAGTGCGTATCTAGTTATAAAGAATACACGTGGTAAAGAAGAGTTGTGTTTACAGAGGCACCTCAGCAGGACTTTGAATGTTAGCGTTAATATCCGAGGCTCCACCGAGAGGTCAGAGGGTGGAACTGCACTTAGGTGCACTCTACAGTGTGGGTCACCAAGTGGGTCTGGGCTTGCTGAGACTCGACAGGGGATTTCACAGAGTGGATCTGTAATTCGAGTCGGCACATGGGGGTCACAAATTATGTCTTATTTTGAATCTGGTTATCCAGTGCTCTACACAGTGAGTCACAGTGCTGGTTTGTATTAAATCCTCCACAAGTGAATCATTGTGTTTGTCTGAAATCACAGAGCATATGGTGTAGCCAAATGTGCTTGTGTTTGTATGGATTCCACAGTAGGAGACTCAGAGGGGATTGGCACTATGATGAATGCAAGTGGAGTTTCATACTTGATCTGCGATTGCAGAGATTTCTGAATAAGGATTGTATTCACAGTGATTCCAGACTGACGTCATTTGACCTGGAATCAGTACGGTAAGGGATTCTTTGAAACGTCGGTGGAACCGGAATGCTTTTTTTTTCTTCTGAATCTTTGAAAAGGTCGTTGAGGTCTGTGCATCAGCTGTAAAAGTATCAGTCGAAAGGAGATTGAGGCGTAGTGTTAATGTCACTCGGATAGAAATCCAGAGGCACAGGCGAATACTCTGTTGACAAGATTTCAAATCCCACCACAACAGCTGATGGAATTTGAATTTAAATAACAAACAGGAATTGAAAAACTAGTCCCAATGATGGTGACCTTGAAACGATTCTCTTGAAAACCGGCCCATGTACTTCATGAAAGGAAATATGCCACCCTTAACCAGCCTGACCCACATGTGACTCCAGACACACAGCATCTTTTTTTTAGTCTCAACTGCCCTTTGAAATGGTGTGGCAAGTTACACAGTTCAAAGGCAGTTAGGAATGGCCAACGGAATGGGCAATAAATGTTGGCCTTGCCAGCGATGTCAAGGCTAAATGGAGTTTTCCAACAAATTGGTAACTGACAATGTTTGGTCTCTCCTTTGTACATGAGATCATATAGTGAAAAGGCAATAGAGTATACTCATTTGAAGGAAGCATAAGTAGATAGTTGTTCCACCTGGGAGGACTTTTTGAAGCCTTGTATGGTGACAAGAGTTGAGATGAATGTACAGGTGTTGTATCCACTGTGATGACATAGAGATGTGGTATGGGAAAGAGAGAGGGACTTGGGGTGAGTGAGAAATGGGCTAGAGTGCAGTGTAGGGAACGGTCCCTTCAGAATGATGAAAGACAAGACAGGGTACCTGTATTTGGTGGCAGCATCATACCGGAGCTGGCTAAAATGATGGAGAAAGGAGGAATTTGGGAACAAAGTTAATGCCCCAAATGTTACTTTCAGTGGCAATGTTGAGGGCAGTCCCATTGGCCGAGATGCTTCCTGCACCCCAAAGGAACTTCCCGTTTTTTACCTGAGACTTCCTAGACCCCTGCCAACTTAGTTGAAATTCACTCCAATAACACAAGCAAATAACACTGCTAAGAATTTGTACTGAGCTGAATACTGATTGGAAAGAGCGGTGCACTCAGAGACTGCTGGCACTATCTTCCTCTGCCTTATAGACAGCCTGTTGCTCATTCTTCTCTTCTCACCCGGGTTGGCCACATCCATAACAGCACTATACACAAATTGTCCATTCAGTCATGATAACGAATATTTTTTATTTAGCCTGATAGCGAATAAAGTGTATAAATTAAAAGGCATAAATTGTTGATAATTCTCAATTGCATTCGTGGAAGAAAAATGTAGATTTTCAGTTATGTTACCTTGCTCCAGAATCTGGTGGAATTATTCATAATGTATTGAGTATTCAACATAAAAAAAAAAGTTATTCGATCTTGATTTGAGAATGAACACTCTGGTGCATTAATTGGCGCTCAATTGTATTATTGGACTTAACAAATAATACAAGGCGTGGAAAGAGACACCTCATTGGTTGTTGGCCATGCTAACTGCACACGGGAGAAAAAATAATTGTAAGTGATTAAGTTGGCTATGAAAACCAATGCGCAGTTGAATGTTCACTGAAGTCAGCTACTTGTTCGTACATGATAACAAAATAAAGGAGAAAAAATTTCCAATTAATTTTTAGATTGGACATAGTCCAATTTAACAGAGGACAACTAAAAAAGAAATAAGGAGGGAGAAAATTAAATAGGAGGGAAACTAGCTAGTAATATAAATAAAGATTGCAAGAGTTTTTTTTAGATATGTAAAGGGTAAGAGATAGGCAAAAGTGGACATTGTTCAGCTGGAAAATGATGCTGGAGATATAGTAGTGGTGAAGAAAGAAATGGCAGAGGAACTAAATAGGTCCTTTGCGTCAGTCTTCACATTGGAAGACACGAGTTACATCACCAAAGTTCAAGAGAGTCGGAACACAGAGGTGAGTATGGTGGCCATTACCAAGTAGAAGGTGCTAGGAAAACTGAAAGGTCTGAAGACGGATAAATCACCTGAACAAGATGGATTACACCCCAGAGTTCTGAAGGAGATAGCTGAAGAGATAGTGGAGGCATTAGTGGTGATCTTTCAGGAATCACTGGAGTCTGGTAAGGTCACAGAGGACTGAAAATCGCTAACAACCCTGTTTATGAAGGGAGTGAGGCCAAAGGCTGGAAATTACAGGCCAATTAGCCTGACCTTGGTCGTTGGTAAGATTTCAGAGTCCATTATTAAGGATGAGATTTCAGAATACTTGGAAGTGCATGGTAAAATCTGGCAAAGTGAGCATGTTTTCATCAAGGTGAGCTCAAGCCTGACAAATCTGTTAGAATTCTTTGAGGAGGTAATGAGTAGGTTAGACAAAGGAGATCAAAAGGATGTTAACCACTAGGGCTTCCAGAAGGCCTTTGACAAGGAGCTGCACAGGAGGCTGCTCAGTAAGATAAGAGCCCATGGTGTTAGAGGCAAGTTACTAGCATGGATAGAAGATCGGCTATCTGGCAGAATGCAGAGTGGGGATAAGGGGGTCCTTCTCAGGATGGCGGCCGGTGACTAGTGGAGTTCCACATGGGTCAGTGTTGGGATCACAACTTTTCACTTAATACATTAATGATCTAGATGAAGGAACTGAGTGCATCCTGGCTAAGTTTGCAGATGATACAAAGATAGGTGGAGGGACAGGTAGTATTGAGGAGGCGGGGAGGCTGCTGAAGGATTTGGACAGGTAAGGAGAATGGGCAAAGAAGTGGCAGATGGAAGACAACGTGGGGAAGTGTGAGGTCATGCACTTTGGTAGGAAGAGTAGAGCCAGAGACTATGTTCTAAATGGGGAGAGAATTCAGAAAACTGGACTGCTAAGGGACTTGGGAGTCCTATTCGAGGATTCTCTTAAGGTTAACTTGTAGGTTGAGTCGGTAGTTAGGAAGGCAAATACAACGTTGGCATTTATTTCGAGAGGACTAGAATATAAAAGCTAGGGTGTGCTGCTGAGGCTTTGTAAGGCTCTGGTCAGACCACATTTAGAATATTGTGAGCAATTTTGGGCCCCGTATCTCAGGATTGATGTGCTGGCCCTGCAGAGGGTCCAGAGGAGGTTCACGAAAATGATCTCAGGAATGAAAGGCTTAACATGTGAGGATCATTTGAGGACTCTGGGTCTATACTTGATGGAGATTATAAGGATGACGTGGGATCTGAGTGAAACTTACAGAATACTGAAAGGTCTGGATAGAGTGACATGGAGAAGATGTTTCCATTAGTAGGAGAGACTACGACCCGAGAGCACAGCCTCAGAGTAAAGGGAAGACCTTTTAGAACAGAGATGAGGAGAAACTTCTTTAGCCATAGAGTGGTGAATCTATGGAATTGACTGCCAAAGAATGCTGTGGAGGCCCGGTTATTGAGTGTATTTAAGACCAAGATAGGTATGTTTTTGATTGGTAAGGGGATCAAAGGCTACGGGGAGAAGGCAGGAGAATGGGGTTGAGAAACTTATTCGCCATGATTGAATGGTGGAGCAGACTCGATGGGCCGATTGGCCTAATTTCTGCTCCTATATCTTATGGTGTGATGATCTTAGTAGCAAATTGATTAACAAGGAATAAAATTGCAGTCAATTGTAATTTTTATCCAGATTGCGATACATCGGGGAGTTATATTACATTCAATTCATAAAATTATCTTAATCACACGCTGTTGAATAAATTACCATTACTTTTGTACTAGAGACAAACCAAAAACGGAGTGATAAAGTTCCCAACACTTTTACATTGTATATAATAAATTTACTGTTGGTTGATA
This sequence comes from Carcharodon carcharias, assembly GCF_017639515.1. Lineage (NCBI taxonomy): Eukaryota > Metazoa > Chordata > Chondrichthyes > Lamniformes > Lamnidae > Carcharodon > Carcharodon carcharias. The sequence continues at coordinate 1,489,058 of NW_024470606.1, read as the reverse complement.
CATTGAAAATGATAACAATACACCACACAACTTTACCGCCGCTATCCATTCCGTTATTTACTGATTTTGATTACTGATTGTCCAAGTCTAGGACAGTCACCAGCAAGTCAAGGAGGTGGAACATCTCCATTTCACCTGCGTCTTGTACACCACAAATAACATTTCGATGAAACGGGAACTTCCATCAACTCGTTCCAATTTATTAAATGAATTCAATGCGAAGAATGCACTTTCCCGCACATTGGAGATGAATAAATGTAGATCGAGTGATTTCTTTGCTGAAAACTTCATTTAAGTCTTCATGAAGAAATTAAAGCTAGTGGTAGGGGCTCAATTCACTTCGATGTCCGGTCCCACGCTGGCCCCTTTACCTCACCTACTTACATTGTTCTATTTGAATATTTATCGCTAAGGAAATTTATTTGCTGCTGGAAACAATTAGGTTAAGAAGAAACTTCAGCTGGTAAGCACTGGTCCAATTTTCTAAGATTGTCACTTGCTACTGGGGGCTAGATGCAGAAGAGCCACTGGGAGGTGAGAAGGGAAGGAGATTCGCATTGGCCCCTGGGATGGGAACCCCGATAAATATATGCACCTCGGTATCTTCTACATCATTGCGGATCCAATCATGTTCTACTAGATTCCCGGACCTCTTATTTTTCCTCCCACTTCTGCTATTCCCATGGAAACATTTACATCTACTGCGGAGCCCCTTTTCGTTCCTTTCACTCCCTCCATTCCTTTTGCTCTATCATACAGCTGACCACAGAATTACTCTTATGCTCCTGCCCGTCACACATCTTTGGCCCACCCACCTGCACAACATTTATTCCAGGCTCTTATCGCTTTCAAGCAGTTAATCTCGAAGGTGTTACAGTTCTGAAAATCTATTCGGCCTGAAACATTAATTCTGTTTCTTTTCTTTCCACAGACACCTCTATTCTGACTGTGCATTTTCAGCAGTGTCTGTTTTTAACATGATGCTTACAGCAATCTCAGAATGCCACTTCACAAATAGAACTTGGAACAGTTTATTAACACGCGATGAAACATAGGTGCTGTAGGCTGTTCGTAATTTCAGAACTCCTCATTCTCACAAATTGTGCATTTTTAAATTCATAGCTTCCTTGCACTGACATAGAGTGGGTGGCAGGTTTGATTTTCAGTTAGGCTGGGAGGGATCCGAAGCAAACCACAGAACAATGTAGGTCCGATCGCATACAGGTGATCAGTCTGATCCCAGGGTAATCCTATCAAGGGCAGTGCATGAAGTCCAATGAATGACAGCGGGCTCTTTGCTAAGGTGGAATCAGATTAGGGGCGAGGATGAGGCCTTGTCCAGGTACTCCTGCTCCTCCTGTCCAACTCGTGCTGCGAAACAACTCATCATTTATCATAAGATGTATTTGTTTACCTTTCGGAAATTCCAGTCAGCCAAGAATCAACCTCAAAGCCAGGTTAAATAAGAACCGCATATTTTCCTGCAAATATCTTGCCTTTCGACCTGCGACCATGGACCTGTCTACTGATAACCTCCTGCCCCGTGGTTATTAAACTTGGAAATGAATGAATGGATCAGATAGAGGTTGTGTTTGGGATTCTTCATTGTCAGATCTCAGACTTGCTGCCAACCCCGTTTCTTGCATAATAATTCACTTTGTAAAGCCCGAACTAAGAGGTCGAGAATCATTGATCAGTAATTTCCAGTCACATTTCCCTTACCTCTCTCACTTTCAGTTAATTTAGTGACGGTTGTGATCCTGTCCCGGGCAAAGTGCGGACTCTCCACCGGCACCACTCGCTACCTGGTCGCCATGGCAGTGGCGGATATATTGGTTCTAATCACCGAAGTTATACTGAACAATATCAGTTGGTATTATTTCCCACTGTGTTTCCTAGACCTCACCCAAGTGTGTCACGTTAATATGGTACTGAGAAGTGCAGCCAGAGACATTTCCGTTTGGTTCACCATCACTTTCTCCTTTCATCGATTTGTGGCCATTTGTTGTCAGAAGCTGAGGACTGAATATTGCACAGCAAGAACTGCGGCTTTGGTTCTGGCAACAACCTGCATTCTTCTCTGTTTAAAAAACGTTCCCTCCTATTTTACATATAATCCTAGATTTATAGTTGGAAATGTGAAGTGGCTCTGTGTTAGAAAGCCCAGCTATTTCACAAACGTGGGCTGTTGACATTTAAATGGTTTGCTACGGTGTTAACAGCACTGCTCCCATTCGCATTAATTCTGTTACTCAACATTCTGACAGACACATTTTAGTGGCTAGTCGAGTCTGGAAGGGGCTGAGGGGGTCATTGCAAGTCAGAGAATCACAGTGACCCAGAGATGGAGAACAGAAGGAAGTCAGCGGTGTTATTCTTCACCATATCCGGTAGCTTTATACTCCTCTGGACGGTATCTGTTTTATATGTTTTTAAGTTTGCAAGTCACTTAGATGAAGATTCTTCTTATATCTTTGAACGAGTCACGTATATGCTGCGGAACTTAAACTGTTGCACAAATACATTTATTTATGGAGCGACCCAGTCCAAGTTCAGGCAGAGATCAAGAGAGCGGTGAAATATCCAGTAACATCATTTATTCGGTTAATTAACAAACAAAAAATCTGAGACCAGCTTAGAGGTGGCAGCCGGTGTTTCCACATGAGGAATGTGATACTTTTCTTCAGGTTTCCATCAAATTAATGATGCCATTGACGCCTTGAGATTTGGCATCAAACAATATAGGAGGAGAGGAACAGCCACCATCCTAAGACCCGAAAGTTTTTCCGTAGGGGCACACATGACAAATGTCCAGCGGGGAAAGGGTTAAATGGTGATACGCTGCGTGGGAAGGGGGGGCGGGGTCTGGGGTGGAGGGAGGGTGTTGGGAGCAGAGGGGGAGGCAGTTTGGAAGGGAAGAGCTCCGAGCATTACCGATAAATGCTGAAGTTCCGAGAGCTGCTGTCTTACAGCACCAGGGACGCAGTTGGGAGTCTGACCTCTGGTTGCCGTTAGTGTGGAGTTTCTCACAATGTGAGTTCCGCGTGGGTTCCGCCGAGTGCTCAGGTTTCCTGCTGGTTATTGTGAATTGTCCCCCTCGTGTTTGTGCTTGTGAGGGTTTGCCCGGTCTTGTGCTGGGCCCACCGCGTCGTGTGCACATTGCCTGTCGGATAGGGTGCCATAGAAATTGAAATGAGCGCCCCATTTCGTGTTTTAAACAAATAAATGGAGACCTCATTGGACAATCATAGCTGAAGTTTGATTTGAAGAGACTGGGCAATTTTGTCATTGTAACAATCGCCAACCTTGGAATTAAGGGGGTAAAAAGCAATCGAAATAATTACTCGATGTTTCGCCAGACTAGTTTGCTCAACTACTGAAGCGCAGGGCCCGCAGGTATTTGACAACTCTATGGATGAGCATAATTATGATTTCTGATTATGTATTTGTGACATACCAGTGTAATGTAAAGCGGTTATTGGTGTATTAAAACCTGGGGAAATCATTGCTATTTAATTTCAGATTGGGTATTGTCTCTTTACTTTTCGTCAGTCTATTGCCAGAACATGCAGGGATACAAGGTTACGCCTTGCAGTTTCACCTGTTTTCTCAGTATCTCAACTTGGTGAATAGCCTCTCAGTTTTTACCCCTTCAAAATGGTATATGCTTTAAGAGGAGAGCTTCTCATTTTTGCAGAGATTAGAGGCCCAATTAAATCACGGCTTTACTTGCTTCTCAGGGAGCAATCTAGGAATGCTTCGTGGAACCACCTCCAATGCAATGATAACTCTTCCTAAATATGGAGACAAAATTGCGCTCAGCACTCCAGCTGTGGTCTCAGCCAATCCCTTTACAGTTGTAGCAAGGCCTCATTCTTATAAATCCTTAAAACACCAATAAATTTGTCAAACATAATTTAATAAACTGTGTTGACTTTATTTGATCATACCATGGTTTTCAAATTGCATCAAGACTTCCTTAATAATCCAGCATTTCCTCGATGTCTTGTATCCATCTTTTATGACTTGTATCCATCTGTTTCCTGACTGCAGCAGTGGTGTAATGTTTGCTGACTCCCAGTGTGCACTGAGGTGAGGAATTTTGCAAAACCTGAACCAGTGCACCAACTATCTCAGCAGGTATCCTTTACAACCCGAGGATAGATGCTGTCGTATTATGCAGATCTCACAGAAGGCTTTCCCTTGGTTTCATCTAAGCTTCCTATTTTTCTTAAGATTCTGTCCCTTTCCCCATTAACTCTGCAGTCTTCACCACTCTGTTGAAAAAAAAATATCCACTTTGTTCCTGAAATCGATCAGCCCACGTCAAAATTTAATTTAATCTCCAAAGTCAATGAAAGTGCTGTCAGCTCTGCTGACATGCCCGTCTTTTAGGGAATTCCCTGTTTGTATTCCTTGAATTAGATGGATACATCTTGTGTCCTGAGCTGCTTCTGAACAATGTCTTAAATGGCATCTGATGTGATAGTGACATATTGTATTCTCCACCCCACCCCCACCACCCCCGTCTGTCTGGACCCTTGTGCCATGCCTGAGTATACAATTCTCCTCCAGAGCTTTTCCACCATCCTCCAGCCGACTCCTGATTATAATTTTATGTAAAACAATCGCCGCCAGAAAATCTCCATTAATGTTTCTTCTTTCCTTTCCCGCCTGTATCCTTGCCCACTCAAGTCCCTTAAATAACTTGTCTCATGGCAAGATTACTGAAAACCACAAATATTTTCACTTCTATTGTGATGATACACTGATCTTCCTTCCAACCGCTTCTGTCAAACAATCCAATATCTCTAATTAATTAGTCTGCTTCTCCGCCATCCCATGCAGTATGATTGAATATTTCTACGACTAAAGTTTTGGAAGACAGAAATCATTATCTGTGAACTTAGCCACAAGCGCTATTCACCGGCTAAAAATCAATTCTTCTACTTGGAAACTATCTGAGGCTGAACCTGACTGCTCAGAATCGTTGCATTTAATTTGACATCGAATTGAATCTCCGAGCACATTACCAAACCACACTAAGAGCTGATGGATTTTTCTGCCAATTAAACATCGCAGATGCAATGACTCATAACACCACTAAGGAAATCTACTTGCACATTAGTAATATCACTTCAATGTTCCCCTTTCTGAGATTACCTTCTTTTGAAACCCCTGCATGCCGTTCTTTTCCACTGAACTTGACATTTCAAAACATTCCAGAATAAAGAACTGCGTTCTACCCACCAAAACTTGAGGTCATCCAAACAGCTGCTGTCCATGCCTTTACTTGGACCTCGACCAGTTCATTAGCCATCCATGATCTCGCTGGTTAATTGACAAACATCCTGATTTTACAATATGCATTCACATTTGCAAATTCCTCTATAGCCAGTCCCGCCCCTCTTTCCATCATCATCTCCCGCCTGCACAATCCTCGCTGTCACTATAACTTCCTTCAGCACCTACAATCTTCCCACACACTTGTCCACACACCACCAGATATCCTCGCTCATATAATTTCGACATTGCACATTGCCAATTTCAATTTCACTAGCATTGACAGCTGTGCCTTCAGCTTATTTGATCCAACCCGAAAGCTAACCTCCACTGAACGTGAATCATTAACCTTAATGTTAAACCCTCAAACTAACTTCAACGATAAACACACTATCCATAAAATTCACCCTAAGCCTATTTCTAACACAAATTCCAAAGCATAACTGTAGCTCTAAGACTAATCCTAATGCTTACATCAATCATCAAACCTAATATAAATATAAACCTAAAACAATCCTAAACCTAATTCCAACCATGTTAGTGACTCCCGCGATTATAAAACTAAATGTGGGCCAAACACATACCTGAACAAGAATGCTTTTTGCAACTTTTATTCAATTCCAAATTGAATCTTCAAATCAAATTTATCTCTGTTACCTAAAGCTGAGCACAATATTTAACCCTAAAGCTATGCATAAACATTGATTGATCCAAAACACAATCTTTAATGTTAGCACTTATACTAATTGTCAAAATACACCTAATCTAAATCCTAACTCAGTATACAACAAAATATAGCTAGCCCTAACACTAGTTATAGCCCTAGCCTGAATATTAAACCTAGCCCTTCTATTAAACCTATTCCTCACTGTACCTAACTGCATCTGGAATGCAAATCCAAACTGTGAACTCAAACATAAATGTAAAGCTTGGTGGTAAAGAACTTGTGTATTTCTGCAAAAAACAAAAAGGTTGTCGTATCTTTTCATGATGTACTAATTGGGAAAAATGCAAGGATTTGACGGTTCGAAGGGAGCAACGAATTTGAAAAACAAGGTGCTGATTGCTTGGATGTGGATTCTGACTGGTCGAAATACAGACCTGGAGGGAGAATGCACAAGAGAACTGTTGTCCCAAAGATTTTGTTTGAATTTAGAAAAGGCGTCCGACTGCGATTAGTGCCTATGGAAATTCATCCATGCAGTTGCAGATTCAAATATAACGAATGTATTGTCCATGTACTGAAAACATGCAAGGCCTAAAAGGTGAGGTGCCATTCCTTTGAAAGTGTGTTTATCGTGGAAATTGATGAAAATATTGGCGAGTGGGAATGCCATGGAAACACTATATATTTGGATGTAAATAGTGTTAAAGCTGAGATAAACTATGCGAGCTGTTAAATTCATAAGTTCAGTTAAACCAGATTCAGACAATAGTAGCGTGAGAGCCATGATATTTGGACATGGTGCAAATTCCAATATAAAAACAAAAAAAATGCGGATGCTGGAAATCCAAAACAAAAACAATAACAGAATTACCTGGAAAAACTCAGCAGGTCTGGCAGCATCGGCGGAGAAGAAAAGAGTTGACGTTTCGAGTCCTCATGACCCTTCGACAGAACTTGAGTTCGAGTCCAAGAAAGAGTTGAAATATAAGCTGGTTTAAGGTGTGTGTGTGGGGGGCAGAGAGAGAGAGAGAGATAGAGGTGAAGTGGGGGTGTGGTTGTAGGGGCAAACAAGCAGTGATAGAAGCAGATCGTCAAAACATGTCAACAACAATAATACAAAAGAACACATAGGTGTTAAAGTTAAAGTTGGTGATATTATCTAAACGAATGTGCTAATTAAGAAAGGATGGTAGGGCACTCAAGGTATAGCTCTAGTGGGGATGGGGAGAGCATAAAAGATGTAAAAAAAAAGTAAAATAAATAAATAAATAATTTTTTTTTTCTTTTTCTCTTTTTATAATGGAAATAGGTGGGAAAAGGAAAATCTATATAATTTATTGGAAAAAAAAGAAAAGGAAGGGGGAAACAGAAAGGGGGTGAATATGGGGGAGGGAGCTCACGACCTAAAGATGTTGAACTCAATATTCAGTCCGGAAGGCTGTAAAGTGCCTAGTCGGAAGATGAGGTGTTGTTCCTCCAGTTTGCGTTGGGCTTCACTGGACCAATGCAGCAAGCCAAGGACAGACATGTGGGCAAGAGAGCAGGGTGGAGTGTTAAAATGGCAAGTGACAGGGAGGTTTGGGTCATTCTTGCGGACAGACCGCAGGTGTTCTGCAAAGCGGTCGCCCAGTTTATGTTTGGTCTCTCCAATGTAGAGGAGACCACATTGGGAGCAACGAATGCAGTAGACTAAGTTGGGGGAAATGCAAGTGAACTGCTGCTTCACTTGAAAGGAGTGTTTGCGCCCTTGGATGGTGAGGAGAGAGGAAGTGAAGGGGCAGGTGCTGCATCTTTTGCGTGGGCATGGGGTGGTGCCACAGGAGGGGGTTGAGGAGTAGGGGGTGATGGAAGAGTGGATCAGGGTGTCCCGGAGGGAGCGATCCCTAGGGAATGCCAATAGCAGGGGTGAAGGGAAGATGTGTTTGGTGGTGGCATCATGCTGGAGTTGGCGGAAATGGCGGAGGATGATCCTTTGAATGCGGAGGCTGGTGGGGTGATAAGTGAGGACAAGGGAGACCCTATCATGTTTCTGGGAGGGAGGAGATGGCGTGAGGGCGGATGCGCGGGAGATGGGCCGGACACAGTTGAGGGCCCTGTCAACGACTGTGGGTGGAAAACCTTGGATAAGGAAGAAGGAAGACATGTCAGAGGAACTGTTTTTGAAGGTAGCATCATCGGAACAGATGCGACGGAGGCGAAGGAACTGAGAGAATGGGATGGAGTCCTTACAGGAAGCGGGGTGTGAGGAGCTGTAGTCGAGGTAGCTGTGGGAGTCGGTGGGTTTGTAATGGATATTGGTGGACAGTCTATCACCAGAGATTGAGACAGAGAGGTCAAGGAAGGGAAGGGAAGTGTCAGAGATGGACCACGTGAAAATGAGGGAGGGGTGGAGATTGGAAGCAAAATTAATAAATTTTTCGAAGTCCCGATGAGAGCAGAAGCAGCACCGAAGTAATCATCGACGTACCGGAGAAAGAGTTGTGGAAGGGGGCCCGAGTAGGACTGGAACAAGGAATGTTCCACATACCACATAAAGAGACAGGCATAGCTGGGGCCCATGTGGGTACCCATAGACACACCTTTTATTTGGAGGAAGTGAGAAGAGTTGAAGGAGAAATTGTTCAGCATGAGAACAAATTCAGCCAGACGGAGGAGAGTAGTGGTGGATGGGGATTGTTCGGGCCTCTGTTCAAGGAAGAAGCTAAGGGCCCTCAGACCATCCTGGTGGGGGATGGCGGTGTAGAGGGATTGGACATCCATGGTGAAGAGGAAGCGGTTGGGGCCAGAGAACTGGAAATTGTTGATGTGACGTAAGGTGTCAGACGAATCACGGATGTAGGTGGGAAGGGACTGGACAAGGGGAGAGAGAAGGGAGTCAAGATAATGAGAAATGAGTTCCGTGGGGCAGGAGCAAGCTGAGACGATCGGTCTACCGGGGCAGTTCTGTTTGTGGATTTTGGGTAGGAGATAGAAGCGGGCCATCCGAGGTTGGGCGACTATCAGGTTGGAAGCTGTGGGAGAAAGATCCCCAGAGGAGATGAGGTCAGTGACAGTCCTGGAAACAATGGCTTGATGTTCAGTGGTGGGGTCATGGTCCAGGGAGAGGTAGGAGGAAGTGTCTGCGAGTTGACGCTCAGCCTTCGCGAGGTAGAGGTCAGTGCACCAGACAAAAACAGCACCACCCTTGTCAGCGGGTTTGATGACAATGTCAGGATTGGACCTGAGAGAATGGAGTGCAGTAAGTTCAGAGAGAGACAGGTTAGAATGGGTGAGAGGAGCAGAGAAATAGAGACGACTAATGTCGCACCGACAGTTCTCAATGAAAAGATCAAGAGAAGGTAAGAATCCAGAGGGGTGGGTTCAAGTGGAGGGAGAATATTGGAGATGGGTAAAAGGATCTGTTGAGCTGGGAGAGGACACCTGCCCAAAGAAGTGAGCCCGGTGACGAAGACGGCGGAAGAAGAGTTCGGCATCATGCCGAGCCCAAAATTCATTGAGGTGAGGGCGTAAGGGTATGAAACTAAGTCCTTTGCTGAGCACTGAACGTTCAGCATCGGAGAGGGGAAGGTCAGGGGGTATGGTGAATACACGGCTGGGGCTGGGATTGGAAGATGGGGTGGGGACGGAGGGACGGGCAGGGGTGGAGGGTCCTAGATGGGTGTTGGTGTCAATGAGTTGTTGGAGCTTGCGTTCCTTAGCACTTGAGAGAAGGAGAAAAAGTTTCTTGTTGAGGCGTCGGATGAGCCGAAGAATTAAATGAAACTGGGGGCACGCGCAGCTTTGAAAAAGGGTACGGCGGTGCTGCTGGAGGGAGAGGTCGAGTGCGTTCATATGGCGGCGCATGGCACTGAGTGTGGATCTCAGAATGTGACGGGAACAGCAGTCCGAGAAACGTTTTATGTCCCGGAGATACCTGTAATCCTGGGTGGGTTCGAAACATGAGGGGTGGAATTTCAGTTGAAATCCACGTGGGGTAAGTCAGAGACAGAGACAGTCACTGACAAAGGAGATATGGCTGTGAAAGCGGGTTTTAGTAAACATCTTGTCAAACACCAGGAGGGAAATGGAAAGCAATGAAGGTAAGCAAGGCAAAAGAGAGGTACGGAAATCTTGTCGCAGAAAAGAACAAAACTTTTTTAAGGAGGTAGACATTTCTTGAAGAGCAGTGGCAGTCAATTAAACACAGAGATAAAAACAAAAAAACTGCGGATGCTGGAAATCCAAAACAAAAACAAAAACAGAATTACCTGGAAAAACTCAGCAGGTCTGGCAGCATCGGCGGAGAAGAAAAGAGTTGACGTTTCGAGTCCTCATGACCCTTCGACAGAACTTGAGTTCGAGTCCAAGAAAGAGTTGAAATATAAGCTGGTTTAAGGTGTGTGTGTGTGGTGGGGGGGGGGGGGGGGGTTGGGGGCGGAGAGAGAGAGAGAGAGAAGTGGAGGCGGGTGTGGTTGTAGGGACAAACAAGCAGTGATAGAAGCAGATCATCAAAAGATGTCAACAACAATAGAACAAAAGAACACATAGGTGTTAAAGTTGGTGATATTATCTAAATGAATGTGCTAATTAAGAATGGATGGTAGGGCACTCAAGGTTTAGCTCTAGTGGGGGTGGGGAGAGCATAAAAGATTTAAAAATATTTTAAAATAATGGAAATAGGTGGGAAAAGAAAAATCTATATAAGTTATTGGGAAAAAAAAGGAAGGGGGAAACAGAACGGGGGTGGGGATGGAGGAGGGAGCTCAAGACCTAAAGTTGTTGAATTCAATATTCAGTCCGGAAGGTTGTAAAGTGCATAGTCGGAAGATGAGGTGTTGTTCCTCCAGTTTTCGCTGGGCTTCACTGGAACAATGCAGCAAGCCAAGGACAGACATGTGGGCATGAGAGCAGGGTGGAGTGTTAAAACAGCAAGCGACAGGGAGGTTTGGGTCATTCTTGCGGACAGACCGCAGGTGTTCTGCAAAGCGGTCACCCAGTTTACGTTTGGTCTCTCCAATGTAGAGGAGACCACATTGGGAGCACCGAATGCTGTAGTCTAAGTTGGGGGAAATGCAAGTGAAATGCTGCTTCACTTGAAAGGAGTGTTTGGGCCCTTGGACGGTGAGGAGAGAGGAAGTGAAGGGGCAGGTGTTGCATCTTTTGCTTGGGCATGGGGTGGTGCCACAGGAGGGGGTTGAGGAGTAGGGGGTGATGGAGGAGTGGATCAGGGTGTCCCGGAGGGAGCGATCCCTACGGAATGCCGATAGCAGGGGTGAAGGGAAGATGTGTTTGGTGGTGGCATCATGCTGGAGTTGGCGGAAATGGCGGAGGATGATCCTTTGAATGCGGAGGCTGGTGGGGTGATAAGTGAGGACAAGAGGGACCCTATCATGTTTCTGGGAGGGAGGAGAAGGCTTGAGGGCGGATGCGCGGGAGATGGGCCGGACACGGTTGAGGGTCCTGTCAACGACCGTGGGTGGAAAACCTCGGTTAAGGAAGAAGGAGGACATGTCAGAGGAACTGTTTTTGAAGGTAGCATCATCGGAACAGATGCAACGGAGGCGAAGGAACTGAGAGAATGGGATGGAGTCCTTACAGGAAGCGGGGTGTGAGGAGCTGTAGTCGAGGTAGCTGTGGGAGTTGGTGGGTTTGTAATGGATATTGGTGGACAGTCTATCACCAGAGATTGAGACAGAGAGGTCAAGGAAGGGAAGGGAAGTGTCAGAGATGGACCACGTGAAAATGAGGGAGGGGTGGAGATTGGAAGCAAAATTAATAAATTTTTCTAAGTCCCGACGAGAGCATGAAGCAGTACCGAAGTAATCATCGATGTACCGGAGAAAGAGTTGTGGAAGGGGGCCGGAGTAGGACTGGAACAAGGAATGTTCCACATACCACATAAAGAGACAGGCATAGCTGGGGCCCATGTGGGTACCCATAGACACACCTTTTATTTGGAGGAAGTGAGAAGAGTTGAAGGAGAAATTGTTCAGCATGAGAACAAATTCAGCCAGACGGAGGAAAGTAGTGGTGGATGGGGATTGTTCAGGCCTCTGTTCAAGGAAGAAGCTAAGGGCCCTCAGACCATCCTGGTGGGGGATGGAGGTGTAGAGGGATTGGACGTCCATGGTGAAGAGGAAGCGGTTGGGGCCAGAGAACTGGAAATTGTTGATGTGACGTAAGGTGTCAGAGGAATCACGGATGTAGGTGGGAAGGGACTGGACAAGGGGAGAGAGAAGGGAGTCAAGATAACGAGAAATGAGTTCTGTGGGGCAGGAGCAAGCTGAGACGATTGGTCTACCGGGGCAGTTCTGTTTGTGGATTTTGGGTAGGAGATAGAAGCGGGCCATCCGAGGGTGGGCGACTATCAGGTTGGAAGCTGTGGGAGGGAGATCCCCAGAGGAGATGAGGTCAGTGACAGTCCTGGAAACAATGGCTTGATGTTCAGTGGTGGGGTCATAGTCCGGGGAGAGGTAGGAGGAAGTGTCTGCGAGTTGACGCTCAGCCTCCGCGAGGTAGAGGTCAGTGCACCAGACAAAAACAGCACCACCCTTGTCAGCGGGTTTGATGACATTGTCAGGATTGGACCTGAGAGAATGGAGTGCAGTAAGTTCAGAGAGAGACAGGTTAGAATGGGTGAGAGGAGCAGAGAAATTGAGACGACTAATGTTGCGCCGACAGTTCTCAATGAAAAGATCAAGAGAAGGTAAGAATCCAGAGGGAGGGGTCCAGGTGGAGGGAGTATATTGGAGATGGGTAAAAGGATCCATTGAACTGGGAGAGGACTCCTGCCCAAAGAAGTGAGCCCGGAGACGAAGACGGCGGAAGAAGAGTTCAGCATCATGCCGAGCCCGAAATTCATTGAGATGAGGGCGTAAGGGTTTGAAACTAAGTCCTTTGCTAAACACTGAACGTTCAGCATCGGAGAGAGGAAGGTCAGGGGGTATGGTGAATACACGGCTGGGGCTGGGATTGGAAGATGGGGTGGGGACGGAGGGACGGGCAGGGGTGGAGGGTCCTAGATGGGTGTTGGTGTCGATGAGTTGTTGGAGCTTGCATTCCTTAGCACTTGAGAGAAAAAGAAAAAGTTTCTTGTTGAGGCGTCAGATGAGCCGAAGAATAAAATGAAACTGGGGGCACGCGCAGCTTTGAAAAAGGGTACGGCGGTGCTGCTGGAGGGAGAGGTCGAGTGTGTTCATAAGGCGGTGCATGGCACTGAATGTGGATTTCAGAATGTGACAGGAATGTGTCCGAGAAACGTTTTATGTCCTGGAGATACCGGTAATCCTGGGTGGCTTCGAAACATGAGGGGTGGAATTTCAATTGAAATCCACGTGGGGTAAGTCGGAGACGGAGACAGTCACTGAGAAAGGAGTTATGGCTGTGAAAGCAGGTTTTAGTAAACACCTTGTCAAACACCAGGAGGGAAATGGAAAGCAATGAAGGTGAGCAAGGCAAAAGAGAGGTACGGAAATCTTGTCGCAGAAAAGAACAAAACTTCTTCAAGGTACAGATAGCCCTAGTGGGGGTGGGATGGGAGCAGGAGTTTAAAACACAAAAGCTAAAATGTAGAGATAAAACAACGGATGGAAATACACTTAAAAATAATGGAAAGTTAGGAATAGAAAAATCTATATAAATTATTGGAAAAAACAAAAAGGTGGGGAAAAAACAGAAAGGGGGTGGTGATGGAGGAGAGAGTTCATGATCTAAAATTGTTGAACTCAATATTCAGTCCAGAAGGCTGTAAAGTGCCTCATCGAAGGTGAGGTGCTGTACCTCCAGTTTGCGCTGAGCTTCACTGGAACAATGCAGCAAGCCAAGGACGGACATGTGGGCATGGGAGCAGGGTGGAGTGCTGAAATGGCCAGCGACAGGGAGGTCTGGGTAATGCTTGTGGACAGACCAAAGGTGTTCTGTAAAGTGGTCACCCATTCAGCGCTTGGTATCTCCATTGTAGAGGAAACCCCATTGGGAGCAATGAATGCAGTAGAGTAAGTTGAGGGAAGTACAATTGAAATGCTGCTTCACTTGAAAAGAATGTTTGTGCCCTTGGAAGGTGAGGAGAGGGGAAGTGAAGAGGCAGGTGTTGCATCTTCTGCAGTTGCATGGGAATGTGCCGTGCGAAGGGGTTGAGGAGTAGGAGGTGATGGAGGAGTGGACCAGGGTGTCACAGAGGGAACAGTCCCTATGGAATGCCGACAGCTGGGGGTGAAAGGAAGATGTGTTTGGTGATGGCATCATGCTGGAGTTGGCAAAAATGGCGGAGGATGATCCTTTGACTGCGGAGGTTGGTGGGGTGATAAGTGAGGACAAGGGGGACCTTAACAGGTTTCTGGGAGGGAGAAGAAGATGTGAGGATGGATGTGCGGGAAATGGGCCAGACATGGATGGGGGCCCTGTCAACCACTGTGGGTGGAAAACCTCTGTTAATGAAGAAGGAGGACATGTCAGAGGAACAGGTTTTGAAAGTGGCATCATCAGAACAAATGCGATGGAGGCGAAGGAACTGACAGAATGGGATGGAGTCCTTACAGGAAGCGGGGTGTGAGGAGCTGTAGTTGAGGTAGCTGTGGGAGTCGGTAGGCTTGTGATGGTTATTGGTGGACAGTCTATCACCAGAAATTGAGACAGAGACGTCAAGGAAGGGAAGGGAAAAGTCAGAGATGGACCATGTGAAAATGATGGAGGGGTGGAGACTGGAAGCAAAATTCATAACTTTTCCCAGGTCCCAACGGGAGCATGAAGCAGCACCAAAGTAATCATCGATGTACCGGAGAAAGAGTTGTCGGAGAGGACGGAGTAGGACTGGAAAAAGGAATGTTCCACATAAAAAGACAGGCATAGCTGGGGCCCATGCGGGTACCCATTTGTTTGGAGGAAGTGAGAGGAGTTAAAGGAGAAATTTTTCAGTGTGAGAACAAGTTCAGCCAGATGGCGGAGAGTAGTGGCGAATGGGGATTGTTCGGGCCTCTGTTTGAGGACGAAGCTGAGAGCCTCCAGACCATCCTGGTGGGGGATGGAGGTGTAGAGGGATTGGACGTCCATGGTGAAGAGGAGGCGGTTGGGGCCAGGGAACTG
The DNA here is from genome assembly GCF_017639515.1 of Carcharodon carcharias. NCBI lineage: Eukaryota > Metazoa > Chordata > Chondrichthyes > Lamniformes > Lamnidae > Carcharodon > Carcharodon carcharias. Next base: position 1,474,048 of record NW_024470606.1, on the reverse strand, counting down.
GGAATTGCTGATGTGATGTAGGGTGTCAGAGGAATCACGGATGTAGGTGGGAAGGGACTAGACAAGGGGGGAGAGAAGGGAATCAAGATAACGGGAAATGTGTTCCATGGGGCAGGAACAGGCTGACACGATTGGTCTGCCGGGACAGTCCTGTTTGTGGATTTTGGGTAGGAGGTAGAAGCGGGCCGTCCGAGGTTGGGAGACTATAAGTTTGGAAGCTGTGGAGGGAAGATCTCCAGAGGAGATGAGGTCAGTAACAGTCCTGGAAACAATGGCTTGATGTTCAGTGGTGGGGTCATGGTCCATGGAGAGGTAGGAGGAAGTGTCTGCGAGTTGACGCTCAGCCTCTGCGAGGTAGAGGTCAGTGCACCAGACAACAACGGCACCACCCTTGTCAGTGGGTTTGTTGAAAACGTCAGGGTTGGACCTGATAGAGCGGAGTGCAGCAAGTTCAGAGAGAGACAGGTTAGAATGGGTGAGAGGAGCAGAGGAATTGGGATGACCAATATCACACCGACAGTTCTCAATGAAAAGATCAAGAGAAGTTTAGAATCAAGAGGGAGTGTTCCAGGTGGAGGGAGAATATTGGAGGTGGGTAAAATAATCCGTTGAATGGGGAGAGGATTCCTGCCCAAAGAAGTGAGCACGGAGACGAAGACGGCGGAAGAAGAGTTCAGCATTGTGCAGAGCCGAAATTAGTTGAGATGAGGGCGTACGGGTATGAAACTAAATCATTTGCTGAGCACTGAATGTTCAGCGTCAGAAAGGGGAAGTTCAGGGGGTATGGTAAATACTTGGCCGGGGCTGGGATTGGAAGATGCGATGGGGTCAGAGGGACAGGCAGGGGTGGACTGTCCTACATGGGTGTTGGTGTCGATGAGTTGTTGGAGCTTGCGTTCCTTTGTACTTGAGAGAAAGAGAAAAAGTTTCTACTTGAGGCGTCAGTTGAGATGAAGAATAAAATGAAACTGGAGGCACGTGCAGCTATGAAAAAGGGTACGGCGGTGCTGCTAGTGGGAGAGGTCGAGTGTGTTCATATGGTGGCGCATGGCACTGAGTGTGGATCTCAGAATGTGATGGGAACAGCGCTCCGAGGGACATTGTATATCCCTGTATATACTTGTAATCCTGGGTGGGTTTGAAACATGAGGGATGGAATTTCAATTGAAATCCACGTGGGGTAAGTCGGAGATGGAGACAGTCACTGAGAAAGGAGATATGGCTGCGAAAGCAGGTTTTAGTAAACATCTTGTCAAACACCAGGAGAGAAATGGAAAGCGATCAATGTGAACAAGGCAAAAGAGAGATATGAAAATCCTGACGGAGAGAAGTGCAAAACTTCTTCAAGGTGGGCATTTCTTTAAGAGAAGTGGCAGTCAAATAAACACAGAGATAAAAGCAAAGAATTGCGGATGCTGGAAATCCAAAACAAAAACAGAAATACCTGGAAAAACTCAGCAGGTCTGGCAGCATCGGCGTAGAAGAGCACAGTTGATGTTTCGAGTCCTCATGACCCTTCAACAGAACTAAGTTAAAATAGAAAAGGGATGAAATATAAGCTGGTTTAAGGGGGAGGGTGGGTTAGTTGGGACAAGAAGAGCTAGGTAGAGGGCCAGTGATCGGTGGAGATAACCAAAAGATGTCACAGACAAAAGGACAAAGAGGTGTTAAAGGTGGTGATATTATCTAAAGGAATGTGCTAATTAAGGGTAGAAAGCAGGACAGGCAATGTATAGATAGCCCTAGTGGGGGTGGGATGGGAGCAGGAGTTTAAAAAACAAAAGCTAAAATGTAGAGATAAAACAACGGATGGAAATACATTTAAAAATAATGGAAATAGTTAGGAATAGAAAAATCTATATAAATTATTGGAAAAAACATAAAGGAGGGGGAAAAAACGGAAAGGGAGTGAGAAAGGAGGAGAGAGTTCATGATCTAAAATTGTTGAACTTAATATTCAGTCCGGAAGGCTGTAAAGTGCCCAGTCGGAAGATGAGGAGCTGTTCCTCCAGTTTGCGTTGAGCTTCACTGGAACAATGCAGCAGGCCAAGGACGCACATAAGGGCATGGGAGCAGGGTAGAATGTTGAAATGGCAAGTGACAGGGAGGTCTGGGTAATGCTTGCGGACAGACCGAAGGTGTTCTGCAAAGCGGTCGGCCAGTCTGCGTTTGGTCTCTCCAGTGTAGAAGAAACCACATTAGAAGCAACGAATGCAGTAGACTAAGTTGAGGGAAGTACAAGTGAAATGCTGCTTCACTTGAAAAGAATGTTTGAGCCCTTGGACGGTGAGGAGAGGGGAAGTGAAGGGGCAGGTGTTTCAACTTCTGTGGTTGCATGGGAAGGTGCCGTGGGAGGGGGTTGAGTTGTAGGGGGTGATGGAGGAGTGGACCAGGGTGTCCCGCGGAGAAGGATCCCTACGGAATGCCGCCAGGGTGGGTGAAGCTAGGATGTGTTTGCTGGTGGCGTCTTGCTGGAGTTGGCGAAAATAGGGGAAGATGACCCTTTGAATGCGGAGGCTGGTGGGGTGATAAGTGAGGACAAGGGGGACCCTATCATGTTTCTGGGAGGGAGGCAAAGGTGTGAGGATGGATGCGTGGGAGATGGGCCGGCGGACACGGTTGAGGGCCCTGTCAACCACTGTGGGTGGAAAACCTCTGTTAAGGAAGAAGGAGGACATGACAGAGGAACGCTTTTTGAAATTGGCATCATCAGAACAGATGTGACGGAGGCGAAGGAACTAACAGAATGACACCTCTGACATCTTTGACACTTCCCCTACCTTCCATTCCTTGATTTTTCTGTCTCAATTTCTGGTCATAGACTGTCCACCAATATCCATTACAAGCCTAAAGACTCCCACAGCTACTTCGACTACAGCTAGTCACAGCCCGCTTCATCTAAAGACTCCAACCAATTCTCTCAGTTCCTTCGCCTCCATCGCATTTGTTCTGATGATGCCACATTCAAAAACAGTTCCTCTGACATGTCCTCTTTCTTCCTTAACCGAGGTTTTCCACCAACAGTGGTTGACAGGGCCCTCAACCGTGTCTGGCCCATCTCCTGTGCATCCGCCCTCACACCTTCTCCTCCATTCCAGAAACATGATAGGGTCCCCCTTGTCCTCACTTATCCCCCCACCAGCCTCCGCATTCAAAGGATCATCCTCCGCCATTTTCGCCAACTCCAGCATGATGCCACCACCAAACACATCTTCCCTTCACCCCCCTTGTCAGCATTCCATAGGGATCGTTCCCTCCGGGACACCCTGGTCCACTCCTCCATCCCCCTCCCATGACCCCTTCCCATGCAACCACAGAAGTTGAAACACCTGCCCCTTCACATCCCCTCTCCTCACCATCCAAGGGCACAAACACTCTTTTCAAGTGAAGCAGCATTTCACTTGGACTTCCCCCAACTTAGTCTACTGCATTCGTTGCTCCCAATGGGGTTTCCTCTACATTGGAGATACCAAACGCCGACTGGTTTATCGCTTTGTAGATCACCTTAGGTCTTTCCACAAGCAGTACCCAGACCTCCCTATCGCTTGCCATTTCAACAATCCTCCCTGCTCCCATGCCCATATATCCATCCTTGGCTTGCTGCATTGTTCCAGTGAAGCTCAACGCAAACTGGAGGTACAGCACCTCATCTTCGGACTAGGCACCTTATAGCCTTCCGGACTGAATATTGAGTTCAACAATATTAGATCATGAACTCTCTCCTCCATCACCACCCCCTTTCCGTTTTTTCCCCCTCCTTTCTTTTTCCAATAATTTATATAGATTTTTCTATTCCTACCTTTTTCATTATTTTGAATCTATTTCCATCCATTGTTTTATCTCTACATTTTAGCTTTTTTTTCAAATTCCTGCTCCCACCCCACCCCCACTAGGGCTATCTGTACCTTGCCTGTCCTCCTGTCTACTCTTAATTACCACGTTCCTTTAGATAATATCACCACCGTCAACACCTCTTTGTCCTTTTGTCTGTGACATCTTTTGGTTATCTCCACCTATCACTGGCCCTCTACCTAGCTCTTCTTGTCCCAACCAACCCCTCCCCTCCCCCTTAAACCAGCTTATATTTCATCCCTTTTCTCTTTTAACTTAGTTCTGTTGAAGGGTCATGAGGACTCGAAACGTCAACTGTGCTCTTCTCCGACGATGCTGCCAGACCTGCTGAGTTTTTCCAGGTATTTCTGTTTTTGTTTTGGATTTCCAGCATCCGCAGTTCTTTGCTTTTATATCTGTATGATCAAATAAATTCAATGTAGTTTATTAAATCATGTTTAACAAATGTATTGTTTTTTTAAGTATACACAAGTATGAGGCCTTGCTACAACTGTAAAAGGATTGGAAATTCATACATGCAATTGCAGATTCAAATGTAACGAATGTTTTGTCCATGTACTGAAAACATGCAAGGCCTAAAACGTGAGCTGCCATTCCTTTGAAAATGTGTTTCACGTGGAAACTGATGAAAATATAAGCGACAGGGAATTCCATGGAAACACAATCTATTTGGGCGTTCAAGCTGACAAAAAATATGTGAGCTACTAAATTTATATGTGCAGTTGAACCAGATTCAGACAATAGTGGCGTGATCGCCATGATATTTGGACATGGTGCAAATGCCTATGTCTTCTTATACCAGCACATTAGTGACTATGCTATCAATGTGGAATGAACACATCAACATGGATTTGCCATCGATATGTATCTCACAAAATTGAAGGAAACCTTCACTGTTTATTAGCAAAACTCCTTCAGAACTGGTTGCAGCAGCTCGCTCAACCACTTAGCCAATTAATGGGTTGCGGAACCAGTCAAAGATTGGGGAGATCATTAAGGGGCATCGCTTTTATGTGTCTTAGGCAGCCCAAACATGCATCAATTTGTTGAACAGTGAGGAAAATCATATCAGATACACCGCAAGGGAGCCGATTGCTTTTTCACACATCAAACAAAATGCCTTTGTAACTTGATTTTGAGCAAGGCCGTATGTCATATTGGACAGCAAGTCTAATGGATGCAAATTGGGACCCGCCATTAAGAACATCAAGCATTTGTTGATTTAGATGTGCTTATTAAGGATAGCATTCCCAGTACCATTGCCAGGCTTAAGAAAATACTGAACAAAAACAGAATTACCTGGAAAATCTCAGCAGGTCTGGCAGCATCGGTGGAGAAGAACAAAGTTGACGTTTTGAGTCCTCATGCCCCTTCAACAGAACTGAGTAAAAATAGGAGAGGGGTGAAATATAAGCTGGTTTAAGGTGGGGGGGATGGGGGGGAAACAAGTTGGGGGGGGGGTGGTTGTAGGGACAAGCACGCTGTGATAGGAGCAGATAATCAAAAGATGTCACAGACAAAACAACAAAGAGGAGTTGAAGGTGGTGATAGTATCTAAAAGAATGTGCTAATTCCACTGCCCCCCCAACCTTAAACCAGCTTATATTTCACACCTCTCCTATTTTTACTCAGTTCTGTTGAAGGGGCATGAGGACTCAAAACGTCAACTTTGTTCTTCTCCGCTGATGCTGCCAGACCTGCTGAGTATTTCCAGGTAATTCTTTTACACCCATCCAGGACCCTCCAACCCCGCCTGTCCCTCCGTCCCCACCCCATCTTCCAATCCTACCCCGGGCCGTGTATTCACTATACCCCCTGACCTTCCCCTCTCCGATGCTGAATGTTCAGTGCTCAGCAAAGCACTTAGTTTCATACCCTTATGCTCTCATTTCAATGAATTTCAGGCTCGGCATGATGCTGAACTCTTCTTCTGTTGTCTTCGTCTCCGTGCTCACTTCTTTGGGCAGGAGTCCTCTCCCCATTCAACGGATCCTTTCACCCATCTCCAATATTCTCCCTCCACCTGGACCCCTCCCTCTGGATTCTTACCTTCTCTTGATCTTTTCATTGAGAACTGTCGGCGCGACATTAGTCGTCTCAATTTCTCTGCTCCTCTCACCCATTGTAATCGGTCTCTCTCTGAACTTACTGCACTCCGTTCTCTCAGGTCCAACCCCAACATTGTCATCAAACCCGCTGACAAGGGTGGTGCTGTTTCTGTCTAGCACACTGACCTCTACCTCACACAGGCTGAGCATCAACTCGCAGACATTTCCTCCTACCTCACCCTGGACCATGACCCCACCACTGAACATCAAGCCAATGCTTCCAGGACAGTCACTGACCTCATCTCCTCTGGAGATCTTCCTCCCACAGCTACCAACCTGATAGTCTCCCAACCTCGGACGGGCCGCTTCTACCTCCTACCCAAAATCCACAAACAGGACTGTCCTGGCAGTCTGATCGTGTCAGCCTGTTCCTGCCCCACGGAACTCATTTCTCGTTATCTTGACTCCCTTCTCTCTCCCCTTGTCCAATCCCTTCCCACTTACATCAGTGATTCCTCTGACACCTTATGTCACATCAACAATTTCCAGTTCCCTGGCTCCAACCACTTCCTCTTCATTATGGACGTCCAATCCCTCTAGACTTCCAGCCCCCAACAGGATGGTCTGCTGGCCCTTAGCTTCTTCCTCGAACAGAGGCTCGAACAATCCCCATCCACCACTACTCTCCTCCGTCTGGCTGAAATTGTTCTCACGCTGAACAATTTCTCCTTCAACTCCTCTCACTTCCTCCAAATAAAAGGTGTGGCTATGGGTACCCACATGGGCCCCAGCTATGCCAGTCTCTTTATGTGGTATGTGGAACATTCCTTGTTCCAGTCCTACTCCGGCCCCCTCTCACAACGCTTTCTCCAGTACATCGATGATTACTTCGGTGCTGCTTCATGCTCTCATCGGGACCTGGAAAAATTTATTAATTTTGCTTCCAATCTCCACCCCTCCATCATTTTCACATGGTCCATCTCTGACACTTCCCTTCCCTTCCCTTCCTTGACCTCTCTGTCTCAATTTCTGGTGATAGACTGTCCACCAATATCCATCACAAGCCTACCGACTCCCACAGCTACCTCGACTACAGCTCCTCACACCCCGCTTCCTGTAAGGACTCCATCCCATTCTCTCACTTCCTTCGTCTCCGTCGCATCTGTTCCGATGATGCTACCTTCAAAAACAGTTCCTCTGACATGTCCACCTTCTGCCTTAACCGAGGTTTTCCACCAACAGTTGTTGACAGGGCCCTCAACTGTGTCCAGCCCATCTCCCGCGCATCCACCCTCACGCCTTCTCCTCCCTCCCAGAAACAGAAAAATGATAGGGTCCCCCTTGTCCTCACTTATCACCCACCAGCCTCCGCATTCAAAGGATCATCCTCCGCCATTTCCGCCAATTCCAGCATGAAGCCACCACCAAACACATGTTCCCTTCGCCCCCCTGGCGGCATTCCATAGGGATCGTTCCCTCTGGGACACCCTGGTCCACTCCTCCATCACCCCCTACTCCTCAACCATCACCTACGGCACCTCCCCATGCATACGCAGAAGATGCAACACCTGCCCCTTCATGTCCTTACTCCTCACCGTCCAAGGGCCCAAACACTCCTTTCAAGTGAAGGAGCATTTCACTTGCTTCTCCCGCAACTTAGTCTACTGCATTCGTTGCTCCCAATGCAGTCTCCTCTACATTGGAGAGACCAAACGCAAACTTGGCAACCGCTTTGCAAAACACATTCAGTCTGTCCACAAGAATGACCCAAACTTCCCTGTCGCTTGCCATTTTAACATTCCACCCTGGTCTCTTGCCCACATCCCACATGTCTGTCCTTGGCTTGCTGCATTGTTCCAGTGAAGCTCAACACAAACTGGAGGAATAGCACCGCATCTTCTGACTCAGCACTTTACAGCCTTCTGGACTGACTATTGAATTCAACAACTTTAGATCTTGAGCTCCCTCCTCCATCCCTACCCCCTATCCATTTCTTCCCCCTCCCTTTTGTTTTTTCCAATAATTTATATAGATTTTTCTTTTCCCACCTATTTACATTATTTTTAAATCTATACCTTTTATGCCCTGTTAGTCTTATTTCACCCCACCCCCACTAGAACTGTACCTTGCATGTCCTGCCATCCATTCTTAATTAGCACATTTTTTTAGATAATATCACCACCTTCAACACCTCTTTGCTCTTTTGTCTGTGACATATTTTGATTATCTGCTCCTACCACTGCTTTCTTGTCCCTACAACCACCCTGCCCGATTCTCTCCCCCCACACATCCCCCCCTCCCCCCGACCTTAAACCAGCTTATATTTCACCCCTCTCCTATTTTTTCTCAGTTCTGTTGAAGGGTCATGAGGACTCGAAACGTCAACTTTGTTCTTCTCCGCCGATGCTGCCAGACCTGCTGAGTTTTCCCAGGTAATTCTGTTTTTGTTTTGGATTTCCAGCATCCGCAGTTTTTTGTTTTTAAGAAAATACTGACTGGATTGGCCTTGAGGCCCCATGATGCCACCAGACATTCAAGCCGCATGTGAAAATCTGACAAGCCATTCGGTGTTCTGTACATGCATGTTTGCTATCAGCCGCACTTTCAGGTACTTCTCATTTTCATTGACAGCTATTGGAGTGGTATCTGAGAATGCAGGAGTTCAAACTTAGCCAATACCTCTTCCCGTTTGCAGTGTGTAGAAGAAACATTAAAATTGAAGACGTCCATAAGGACAAGCCTCTCATTTTAGTGACAATATAAATATACACATATGCGAAATGTTGGGCAACAGCATTAAATGCACTGCTGAAACACATCTACTTCAGAGAGTTTCCAGTGGGCATTGCTTATTCCACGGTTCTCTATTGAGGGGATGTAGCGGCGCAATCAAATTAAACAGGAAAATTAAGAGAATATGCGCAACTTAGACCCAACACAGTGCAGGGCATGTTATAGATAACTAAACCTAAAATTAACCTGTCCAATCTCATCCTGCATGGGCGTACTCTTAACGTTCCCACAATGTCGCACATTAGCATTATCATTGGAAATGCACAATAGCAAAATATTAGGTCCAATATAATCTCCTAAAAATAAGACCTCCCTATTGCCTCACATGATTTTGCCTCACACTTTGTATTCCTATTCAGAATTCGCTCTCACAATTTTCATTCACTAAGCTCCCATTTCCATCAGCATTGTACAATTTCTCACATCCAATTTACATACTTTCCATTATCCCATCAGACGTCCCAGTTTCATTTAGTCTTATCCACTTTCCCTCCCAATTCCCCTCTTCATTAGTCCATTATATTGACTCGTCCCCACCACTTCACAACTCCCATTCCAACTCTAATTTACCCCTCCATTTATGCTCTCCAATTATCCCACCATCATTATGCATCACCTTTATCATTCTCCCAATTCTCTCCAATTATAAATCTCCATTACACTCCCCCATTAATGCTTCAGCCACCACTCCAAATTTTCCCTCAAGCAGTACCCCCCTCGAATACACCAACCTCATTACTCATGTTTATTGTCATTGCCCAATTATCACTTTACTCAATGTCTTCCTTATTCTGCTTCCTCATTGCCCCTGCCCCATTAACAATCCCTGTTATCCACCAACATTAATACACCCTACTCATAGTTCTTTACCAAACTCCATCTTTTCTCCACCCTGTTACTTTCCTTTTTTGTCCTCCATCACCACACCCCATTTCCCTTCCTTCAACCGTCTCCACTCCCAATGCATCACCACATTTATCCTCCTCATTAAACATCTTATTTGCCAGCCCCCTTTACTTCATTCAGTTTTCCCCTCCCCTCTCCTCCTCATCTCAACATAGGTTCCTCCACATCCTTTTGCCCTCCCCCGACTCTGTTTTCCCACTACCTCTTCCCATTGCCCCTCCAACCTTTCAATCCCCATGTAACCTCACCCAATGCACTACCCAGATTATATCAAGCAATCACACCTCTGCATCACCTTTCAACCTCCCCCCTCACACTACCACTTCTCATTATCCCTTTGACCCGCTTCCTCAGTAAAGCTTCCTCATTTTCGCTGCACCTTACCATCTCCCCTCCCCATTCTCCAGTACACTTCGATTACCACATTGCTGCTCCCCCACATTCCCTTCCCATTAATTCATTGAGCCGACACAAACCTCCCTGATTCCTCTTCCACAAATATAATGGAGTATGCTGCACTCCATTACACCTCCCCTTTACCCATCACACTTTTCCCATGATGCCCCTCCCTTTCTTACTCAACTATAATTAATCACCCGTTTTTTCTCACAGTTCTCACACCCAATTCTCCCTCACAAATTTTATTCACATTTATTCACTGGGGTTTGTTGATTTTGACCAAGTGAATAATTAACTGGAATGCACCCCCATTTGTGTAAGCTATCAGATCCAACTTAACAATTAAGTGGAAAGACATCGCCTTATGCTAGGGTTATCAATCCCTCTGTTAATAATTAACTGTATCTTTCCACCCTACATACTATTCATAATCTTTTCAAACAAATATTCTCTATTCCCCATTGTATTGCTTATCAAGACTAGTTAAGCATTCCGCTCTCTTCGTGCCCAAGTTCACTCGCTAACTCCAACAACGTTACAATAAGCACAGTTTCGAAATCAGTAAAAAATCTATTTGATATTGACGGGAACGTTGTGTGGTGTATTGGTTATCATTTTCATTATATCAAACAATACTAACTTTATTATATACAATGTAAAATTGATGGGAACTTTATCACTCCGTTATTGGATTATTTCCAGTATAAAAGGAATGGTAATGTATTCAGCAGCGTGTGATTAAGTTAGTTCTAACAATGGAATGTGATATAACACCCCGATGTACTGCCATCCGGATAAATATTCCAATTAACTGCAATTTTATTGCTTGTTGATTCGTTTACTATTGCGTCCAACTTAAAAATCAAATTGACGTTTTTCTCCTTTCTTTTGTTATCATGTACGAACAAGTAACTAACCTCAATGAGCATCACACTGCACATTGGTTTTCATAGCCAACTTCATTACTGACAGTTACTTTTTCTCCCGTGTGTGGTGAGCATGGCCAATCAACCAACGAGGTGTATCTTCACACATCATTTTATTAGTTGTTAAGTCCGATATCACAATTAAGCACCACATAATGCACCAGTGTATTCGTTCTCAAATCAAGATCGAAAGACGTTTATTTTAGACCGAATACTGAAAACGTTATGAATAATTCCACCAGATTCTGAAGAAAGGTAACTTAACTGAAAATCTGCTTTGTTCTTCCACGAATGCAATTGAGAATTACCAACGAATGATGCCTTTTAATTTATACACTTTATTCGCTGTAATGCCAAATAAAAGGTAATATGCATTCGCGATCATGACTGAATGAACAATTTGTGTATAGCGCTCTTATGAATGTGGCCATCACGCACCGGGTGAGAAGAGAGGAATCAATAAGGCACAGGGAGTTAGTGCCAGGAGTCTCTGAGTGCACAGCTCTTTCGAATCAGTATTCAGCTTCATTCAAATTCTTAGCAGGATAATTTGCTTCTGTTATTGGCATGAGTTTCGGAAGGTCTCAGGTAAAAACGGGCAGTTCCTTTGGGAAGCATCTCAACCAATGGGTCTGGGTGCAACATTGCCACTGAAAGGAATATTTGGGGCATTAACTTTGTTTCAAATTTCGTCCCTTCTCCATCATTTAGCCATCTCCTGTATGATGCTACCACCAAATACAGGTGCCCTGCCTCATCTTTCAGCATTCTGAAGGAATCATTCCCTCCACTGCACTCTAGTCTACTTCTCAGTCACCCCAAGGCCCTCTCCCTTCCCTATAGAACCTCTCTATGTCATCACAGCCTATCCAACCCCTGTACCTTCACCTTAACTTTTGTCACCATATGATATTTCAAAGAGTCCTTGCAGGTGAAACAGCTATCTACTTATACTTCTTTCAAATGACTATTCTCTGTTAAGTTTTCACTATATGATCTCCTGTACAAAGGAGATACCAACCATTGTTTCCCATGGCCAATTTGCTGGAAAACTTCACTTCGCCTGGACTTTGCTGGCAAGGCCAAAATTTATTGCCCATGTCTAACTGCCTTTGAATTGAGTAAATTTTCACACCATTTCAAAGGGTAGTTGAGACAAACTGCTGACAACAGACATAGTCTCGGGGGGGGGGGGGTGGGGGGGGGTCGGGTGACAGGTCTGGGGCATAGTCTCGGGGGGGTGGGGGGGGCGGGTCGGGTGGCGGGTCTGGGGACATAGTCTCGGGGGGGTGGGGGGGGTCGGGTGGCGGATCTGGGGACATAGTCTCGGGGGGGTGGGGGGGGTCGGGTGGCCGGTCTGGGGACACAGTCTCGGGTGGGGTGGGGGTGAGGGGGGTCGGGTGGCGGGTCTGGGGACACAGTCTCGGGGGGGGTGGGGGTGGGGGGGTGTGTCGGGTGGCGGGTCTGGGGACACAGTCTCGGGGGTGGGGTGGGGGTGGGGGGGGTTGGGTGGCGGTTCTGGGGACACATTCTCGGGGGAGTCGGGGTGGGGGGGGGTCAGGTGGAGGTTCTGGGGACATAGTCTCGGGGGGGGTGGGGGGGGTCGGGTGGCGGGTCTGTGGACATAGTCTCGGGGGGGGTGGGGGGGGTCGGGTTGCGGGTTTGGGGACATAGTCTCGGGGGGGTGGGGCGGGGTCCAGTGGCGGGTCTGGGGACATAGTCTCGGGGGGGGGGTGGGGGGGGTCGGGTGGCGGGTCTGGGGACATAGTCTCGGAGGGGCTGGGGGGGGTCGGATGGCGGGTCTGGGGACATAGTCTCAGGGGGGTGGGGGGGGGTCGGGTGGTGGGTCTGGGGACATAGTCTCGGGGGGGGTCGGGTGGCGGGTCTGGGGACATAGTCTCGGGGGGGGTCGGGTGGCGGGTCTGGGGACATAGTCTCGGGGGGGTGGGGGGGTGTCGGATGGTGCGTCTGGGGACATAGTCTCGGGGGGGTGGGGGGTCGGGTGGCGGGTCTGGGGACATAGTCTCGGGGGGGTGGGGGGGGTTGGATGCCAGGTCTGGGGACATAGTCTCGGGGGGGTTGGGGGTCGGGTGGCGGGTCTGGGGACATAGTCTCGGGGGTGGGGGGTGGGGGGGTGTCGGGTGGCAGGTTTGGGGACATAGTCTCGGGGGTGGGGGGTGGGGGGGGGTCGGGTGGCGGGTCTGGGGCATAGTCTCGGGGGGGGTGGGGGGGGTCGGGTGGCGGGTCTGGGGACACAGTCTCGGGGGGGGTGGGGCGGGGTTCGCGTGGCGGGTCTGGGGACACAGTCTCGGGGGTGGGGGGGGTTGGGTGGCGGTTCTGCGGACACAGTCTCGGGGGGGTGGGGGTGGTGGGGGGATCGGGTGGCGGGTCTGGGGACATAGTCTCGGGGGGGTGTGGGGGGTTCCAGTGGCAGGTCTGGGGATATAGTCTCGGGGGGGTGGGGGGGTCGGGTGGCGGGTCTGGGGACATAGTCTCGGGGGGGTGGGGGGGGTGGGGGGGTCGGGTGGCGGGTCTGGGGACATAGTCTCGGGGGGTGGGGGGGTCGGGTGGCGGGTCTGGGGCATAGTATCGGGGGTGTGGGGGGTGTCGGGTGTCGGGTCTGGGGACATAGTCTCGGGGGGGTGGGGGGGGTCGGGTGTCAGGTCTGGGGACATAGTCCCGGGGGGGGGGTTGGTGGCGGTTCTGGGGACATAGTCTTGGGGGGGTCGGATGGCGGGTCTGGGGACATAGTCTCGGGGGGGTGGGGGTGTCGGGTGGTGGGTCTGGGGACATAGTCTCGGGGGTGGGGGGTGGGGGGTGTCGGGTGGCGGGTCTGGGGACATAGACTCGGGGGGTGGGTGGGGGGTAGGGTGGCGGTTCTGGGGACATAGTCTCGGGTGCGGTGGGGGGGTTCGGGTGGCGGGTCTGGGGACATAGTCTCGGGGGGGTGGGGGTGGGGGGGTGTCGGGTGGCGGGTCTTGGGACACAGACTCGGGGGGGGGGTGGGGGTGGTGGGGGGTCGGTGGCTGGTCTGGGGACACAGTCTCGGGGGCGTGTAGGTGGGTGGGGGATCGGGTGGCGGGTCTGGGGACACAGTCTCTGAGTGGGCCTACCCTTCCCTGGCTACCCTCTTGCTTTTTACATATGTGTAAAAGCCCTTGGGATTTTCCTTAATCCTGGTTGCCAATGAGTTCTCATGACCCCTTTTAGCCCTCCTGATTCCTTGCTTAGGTTTCTTCCTACTTTCTTTATATTCTCCACAGGCCTCATCTTTTCCCAGCCTTCTAGCCCTTATGAATGCTTCCCTTTTCTTTTTGACTAATCTCACAATATCCTTCATTACCCAAGGTTCCTAAAACTTTCCTCACCTATCCTTCATCCTAGCAGGAACATGCCGGTCCTGAATTCTTATCAACTGACATTTGAAATCCCCCCACATGTCCGTTGTTGGTTTGCCCTCAAACATCCACCTCCAGTCTAGATTCCTCAGTTCCTGCCTAATGTTGTTATAAATAGCCTTCCCCCAATTAAGGACCTTATTCCGACGAATCCTGTTATCCTTATCCACCAGTACCTTGAAACTTACTGAATTATGGTCCACTTTCCCGAAATGCTCCCCTACTGCAACTTCAACCACCTGGCCAGGTTCATTCCCTTTTACCAGGTCCAGAATTGCCACTTCCCGAGTTGGACTATCAACATATTGTCTCAGGAAGCCCTCCTGGATGCACCTTACAAATTCTGCACCATCCAAAGCCCTAGTACTAAGCAATTCGCAGTTAATATAGGGAAAGTTAAAATCACCCACAACAACAACCCTATTGCTTTTACACCTTTCCAAAATCTGCCTACATAACTGTTCTGCAATCTCCCGCCAGCAATTGGGAGGCCTATAGTAAACCCCAAACATTGTGACTGCACCCTTCCTATTCCGGAGCTCTACCCATATTGCCTCGCTGCATAAGCCCCCCGAGGTGTCTTCCTGTCGTACAGCCGTGATATTCTCCTTAACCAGCAGGGCAACTCCCGCACCTCTTCTACATCCCTCTGTATCCTTCCTGAAACAGCTAAATCCTTGAACGATTATCTGCCAATCCTGTCTATCCTTCAACCAGGTCTCTGTAATAGCAATAACATCATAGTCCCAAGTACTAAGGCAAGTTCTAAGCTCATCTGCCTTGCCTGTTATACTTCTCGCATTGTAAAAATGCATTTCAGACACCCAGTTCCACTGTGTTCAGTAATTTCTCTCTGTCTGCTCTTCCACTTCGTCCTACTGGCCATATTCCCTAGTTCTCGGTCATTTATTTCTCCGGCTGATCTATTGCACTGCTTCCCATCCCCCTGCCATACCAGTTTAAACCCTCCTGAGTGACAGTAGCAAACTTCACAGCCAGGATATTGGTGCCACTCCAGTTTAGATGCAACCCGTCCTTCTTGTACAAGTCTAACCTGCCTTGGAAGAGATCCCAATGATCCAGATATCGGAAACCCTCCCTCCTACAACATCAGTTCAGCCACATGTTTAGCTGCACTATCTTCCTCTTTCTAGCCTCATTGGCACATGGCACAGGGATTAATCCTATGATTCCAACCCTATATGTCCTGCTTTTTAACTTTCCGCCTAACTTCCTGAGCTCGCACTGCAGCACCTTGTCCCTCTTCCTGCCTATGTTGTTATTACCAATGTGTACAATGACTTCTGGCTGTTCTCCCTCCCCCTTCAGAATAACCCATACAGTAACATCCTAGATCCTGGCACTAGGGAGGCAACTTACCAGACTGGTGTTTCTTTCACGACCTTTAGAAAAAGATTGCAAGTCAAACTGAAACATTTTGCAAAAGAAAAAAATCACACCAGATTTCAAAGTATTCACTGACACTTTATTGGTCATCAGATTCAGGTTACAAACTTTGATCCTCGTTTAATGAACGTGTGACTAAATGTTAAGTATATGTATGAACTCTCCTCTTCCACAAATAATTGACAATGAGATAAACTGCATTATCAAATGATGGAGAAAAAGACATAGAGCCAAGCCATCAGCACCTCAAGATAAATAATATTCTCTTCCTTGGGACAATGACCTTGACAACTGCATCAAGGACTCAGAAATCAGCGGTAATCAGCGGGTGTACTGACAATGTGTTGCTGTCCGTGGTCCTCCACCAGTGCTTGCTTCCAATTACGCGACACAATACACAGTTCTTATCTTGCAAATCTTCATCCTCCAACCAGTGGTCCTTGGAATTTAGGTTTAACTTCTATTCAATCTCATTCTATATTTTGTTATTATCCCAGTTGAGGTTGCCCCAGGTCCAGCATCACCTCAGAGTCTGATAGATCCTAACTTGTAATTTGCTTGTTTGGATACGTGGAAAGCCGCTACTGAACCGAGTTATCAGAGTCAGCTGTTTAGCTTCTAACTTAAAGTATAAAACATGCATTAAACAAAAAAGATGAAGAATGCTTTTCCACCCACAGCTACACCTTCACAGATATATAGAGATTTGTAGGGATAACACAAGTTAAAAAAGCTAGCTTATATTCTAATGTCCACACAAGGCACAAAATCGATGTACCAATCGGCACTCTGTAGTCAGGCACTCTGAAACCAAATTGAGAATTCCCCCTCAACAAGATGTTATGGATTTCTCCACAACTCCCACTGGATGCTTGTCATACCATAAGCCAATCAGTCTCACTGAACTGTATCTTTCACAGGAGTGTTTCCAATCTCCCCTCTCGAACACCTCAGCTTGGAATCTTCTCTCAAATTTATACTTTCTCTCAGGTGCATTCCCACAAGTATTCATCCTTAGAGTTTCAAACTCTCCTTTTGAATTTCCCTTCCCTGGGTCACAACATGCATTTAAGCTGTCTTCCACGCATTGACCCTCACCGACATAGCTGCTTCAGATATCCATAATAAAGCAAGCTTAATTTTTCTCTTTGGACCTTCTGACCTCTTGCAAGCTGTTCTCACTTTAAGTCTGATTCCTGCGGCTTTTATCTCTTTAAATCTGAAACTTGGAGACTTTCTTCTGTGACCCTCACTCTTAACTTCTCTAAACAGAACATTTTCCAGGTCCTGTCCTTTCTTTGACAAACAGGTCTGGTTGGGACTTTCTCCTATTCCACTCCTCTGGATTTGGGGTCTTTTCTTCAGCTTGTGACTTTCTCCCTATCCGTTTTTCTTCAGTCTCTCTGGGCAGCTACTTTCATTCAAATGTACCATGGAATGTGATCTGCCCCTACTAGGCTGTTCCTGGCTCGCCAGCTATATTCAAAACTGCTGAACATCAACAGCTTCAAGTCAAAGTCTCTAGCTTTTCCATGTGTTTCTGTGTGAGGGGCCAGCTTCTTTGGACCCTAGTCGCTAGACAGCAGCCCAATTATTCTACTCTTCTTTGCTTAACTGAGCTGACAATAATAAATGCTCCATGGAAATGCAAAGACCTTTTTGAAATGAAGCTAAAACTCAATTTGACCTTCCTTAACATGCAAACACAGAAATACAAAGAAAACTTAAACTTTACAGCTAAAGCTGAGTCTTAACACCTACAAATACCAATATAACTTATTGAAACAATCTTTACATCTCATTAATTTCTCTCCTGAAAACCTCCCTCTCTTATTAAGGATGATCTTTGGACTCACTTTTGGCCTATCAAGATTGTAAGCACTGCCTGTGTATAGCCCACAGACTGTTGTTTGTCCATCCCTGATGTATGAAATTTGTGAGATGTTGTCGCTGCTGGTAAGGCTAACATTTATTTCCAAAGTTTAATCTGTGCTTTAGAAAGCGATGTTGAGTCTTTTTTTTTGCTTAACCAGCAGTTGTCTGTTCGGGTCAGGGTGCCCCACAGTTGCGCTGATAGATGGACCTCCCTGCTTTGTCACATTTGTGTGGCCTTCAATGGCAAATATCTTACAGTGTTCCCTCCCTGTTTACAGAAATGAAAACCTGAGCAGTGGAAACAGGGATGGAAGAATGAAATCGAATGAAAAGTTTATACAGTTTGTTCTAAATCGAGATAATGAAAGAAACAACCCGACGGCTGAAAATGGACTTTCTTGATGGACAGACCTGTTCTGTTCAGTCTTGTCTCCAGCCGCATCTTTCTCATCAACAATGGTGACCATGGCCTGTCTCCTTGTCCGTCAGGACCCGCCATGTTTGTGAGGTGCAACAACAAGAAGAGCAAAAGAAACAAGTTTCAGTATGGTGCAATATTTAAACGCTGACATTTCTCAATATAAGGCATCAAAACCATTCATTTTGAAACACTATAACTTTTTTATAAGCCAAGATGCTTCAGGGTTTAAAAGTTCAACATTCCTCTACTGGCTGAAATTGATCTTTGAGCAGAGGGTGGAAAATCAACATGCTAGAACGCCCCAGCCACCATCCCCATCCCAAAGCAGTAATTGTGTTAGCTGCACAAGAAAACTCTATCAACATGTTATCCACTGTGCCCATCTGTGTCCCCTCCCAGAGGCAGGCTTAAAAGGTAATGCACGAATGTGGGGTGAAGACATGGAGAAAGACCATTGGAAGACAAACGAGGAAGGTATAGTGATATTCGGAAATGGCAAGCTAAAACACAACAGGGAAATAGGGAGGGGTAATATGAAAAATATTTCAGGAAGGTTAATTGGGACTCATGGAGAGTGGAAATAGGTGAGCAATAATGGAGACAGAATTCTAAGGGGTGGATAATAATGTAGGGGAAATGGTGAGCTGAACTGTTAATTGGTAAGTGTATAAAATGTTAAAACATAGGGAGGGCCGATGGGAAGAGGGGTTATTTGGAGTTGAAACTGGAGGAGGGTAAATGGGGATGAGTTGCATTTTGGGAGAGGTTTAATTAGGGCAGTGAATGCTCCAAGACAGATGTAAAGGGAAAATATGAGTAGGCAAAGCAAGGGGTAATGTGGATGGGATTTGGGTGGGGGATCTCAGTTGGGGCATTTAAGATAATTACTGGGGTGCTGTCATGTCAGATGGTCAATTAGTAGAGGGAATGGGGAGACAATGTGGGAGGGATAATTGGGTTTGAGAGTTGGGTGAAAAGACGGATGATTAATGGTAATAGAGTAATAAAGGGAGAGACATCATGGGAATAGTGTGATGGGTTATGGGGACAGGTAATGTGGAGCAGCGTACTGCATTATATTTGCGGAAGAGGAATCAGGGTGGCATGTATGGGCTAATGATGTAATGGGAAGGGACTATGGGGGAGCAGAAATGGTGTAATTGAAATGTATTGGGGAATGGTGAGGGGAGATGGTAAGGGAGAGGGAAAATGGGGAATTTTAAATGAAGAAGTGGAGCTAAGAGGTAATGAGAAGTGATAGTGGGAGGGGGGAAGTTGAAAGGTAATGAAGGCATATGATTGTTTGGGAGAATCTGGGTAGCGCACCAGGTGAGGATATGTGGGGTTTGATAGGTTGGAGGGGCAATGGGAAGAGGTAGTGGGAAAGCAGAGTGGGGACGCAAAAGGATGTGGAAGAACCTAAGTTGAAATGACGAGGAGAGGGATGGGGCATAGTGAAAGTAGTAAAGGGGGCTGGCGATTAATATATTTAATGAGGAGTATAAATGTTTTGGTGCATTGGGAATGGAGACTGTTGAAGGTTTTCAGAAAGGGAAATGGGGAGTGGTGAAGGGGGCCATAAAGGGGAAACTAACAGGGTCAGGATATTGGCATTTTAAACGTCTATTCGAAGGGTGTATTAATGTTGGTGTATAACGAGGATTATTAATGGGGTGGGGCAATGAGAATGCGGAAAAGGGAAGGAAATGCACAGAGCGATAATTGGACAATGAGAATGAATAAGAGTGATGAGGTTGGTGTATTCGAGGAGGGGTAATGGGTGAGGGAAAATGTGTAGTGGCAGATGGAGCAGGAATGTGGAAGTGTAATGGAGATCTATAATGGGGGAGCAATGGGAGAAGGATAATGATGATCCATCATGATGGAGGGATAATTGGAGAGCATAAATGGAGGGGTAATGTACAGTTGGAATGGGAGTTGTGAAGTTGTTGGGACAAGTCAATATAATGGACTAATAAAAAGGGGAATTGGGAGGGAAAGCGGAAAAGATGAAATGAAACTGGGACATGTGATGGGACGATAGAACACAAGTTTATTGGATATGAGCAATTGGATAATGCTTGTGGCAATGGGAGCTTCGAGAATGATAATCGTGAGAGGGAATTCTGTATAGGAAAGCAAATTGTGAGGCATAATCATGAGAGGTAATAGGGGGGTCTTATTTTTACGAGATTGTATTAGAACTAAGATTTTGCTACCCAACCAGGATTACAGGTATCCCTGGGACATACAACGCTCCTCGGACTGCTGCTCGCATCACATTCAGTGCCATACGCTGCCATATGAACACACTCGAACTGTCCCTGCAGCAGCACAGACACACCCTATTTCTAAGCTGCCCATGCCCCCATGTTGATTTTATTAATCAACTCATATGACGCCCCAACAAGAAACTTGGTCTCTTTCTTTCAGGTGCAAAGGAACACAGGCTCCAACAACTGATCGACACCAACGCCCATCCAGGACTCTACAACCCTACCCCTCCTTCTGTCCCCATCCCGTCTTCTAATCCTAGCCCCGGCCGTGTTTTCACCATACCCCCTGACTTTCCCCTCTCTGATGCTGAACGTTCAGTGCTCAACAAAGGACTCAGTTTCATACAATTACGCACTCATCTCAATGAATTTCGGGCTCGGCATGAAGCTGAACTCTTCTTCTGCTTCCTTCTCCCTGCTCCCTTCTTTGGGCAGGAGCCCTCTCCCCATTCAATGGATCCTTTTACCCGTCTTCAATATTCTCCCTCCACCTGGACCCGTCCCTCTGGATTTTTAACTTCTCTTGATCTTTTCAGTGAGAACTGTCGGCGTGACATCAGTCGTCTCAAGTTCTCTGCTCCTCTCACCCACTCTAACCTGTCTCTCTCTGAACTTCCTGCACTCCATTCTTTCAGGTCCAACCCTGACATTGTCATCAAATCTGCTGACAAGGGCTGCTGACAAATATTCCCCCTTCTAATTAGCCATAAAAGCACTCCAGTAATTATCATAAATACCCCAACTCAGATCCCCTACCTAATACAAGTACATATACCCGCCCATATTTTCCGTCTACATGTGTCTTTGAGCATTGGCTGTCCCAATTAAACCTCTTCCAAAATACAAATCATTCCCATTTGCCTTGCTCCAGTTCAAATTCCACCAATTACTTCTCCCCATTAGCCCTGCATATTAACCCATCTTATACACTTATCTATTAACATTTCCGCTCACCATTGCCCCTACATTATTACCCTCGTCTTAGAATTCTGTCTGCATTATCCCTCACCTATTACCATTCCCCATAAGCTAACCAAGAAATCTTCCTGAATTACATTTCCTAATACCCCTCCATATTTACCCCTTGCGCTTTACCTCCCAATTTCCCAACCTCAATACACTTCCTCATTACTCTTCCAATGTTCTCTCCCTGTCTTCACCCCACATTCGTGCATTAGCATTCAAGCCTGCCCCTGGGATGGGACACAGATGGGCAAATTGGATAACATGTGGATATAGGTTTCTTGTGCAGAGAGCTCAATTACTGCTTTGGGATGGGGTGGTGGCTGGGGCGCTCTATTATGTTGATTTTCCTCCCCCTGGTCAAAGATCAATGTCAGCCAGTAGAGGAGTGTTGAAATTTTAAACCCTGGAGCATCTTGCTTTGCAAAGAAGTTATAGTGTTTCGAAATGAATGGCTTTGGATACTTTTTTGGGGGGGAAATGTCAGCATTTTACTATAGCAACATCTGATAATGTGTTTCTTCTGCTCTTGTTGTTGCACTTCACAATCATGGCGGGTACTGAGGGACAAGGAGACAGGCCATGGTCAAGAGTGTTGATGAGGAGTTTGTTGCTGGAGACAAGACTGAATCAAAAAGGTCTGCGCGCCAACAAAGCCCATTTGCAGCGTTCAGATTGTTTCTTTCATTATCTCGTTTCAGAGCAAAATCTAGAAACTTTTCATTAGATTTCATCCTTGCTTTCCTAATTCCACTGCTGAGGTTTTCATTCCTGAAAACAGAGAGGCAGTACTATCAGATATTCGCCATCGAAGGCAACTCAAACGTGACAAAGCAGGGAGGTCCATCTGTCAGCGCAACTGTGGGAACACCCTCTCCAAAACATATAGCTGCTGGTTCAGGGATAAAAAAAGACTCAACGGGGCCTTCTAAAGCACAAATTAAACATTGGAAATAAATGCTAGCCTTACCGGCAGCGACAACGTCTCACAAATCTCACACATCAGGGTTGGAAAAACAAGAGCCCTTGGGTTAGACCCAGGTGGTGCTCACAATCTTGATAGGCCGAAAGTGAGTCCAAAAATGATTCTGAATAGGAGTGGGAATCTTTCAGAGGAGGAATTGCTGGGAAATAAAGCTTGTTTAAGTAAGTTGTATTGATATTTGTAGGTGATAAAAATGAGTTTTAGCTGTAAAGTTTACGTTTTATTTCTATTTCTGTGTTTACATGTTAAGAAAGGTCAAATTAAGTTTTAGCTTCATTTCAAAAGGTGTTTGCATTTCAAAGGAGCATTGACGACTGTAAGCTAAGTTAAGTAAATATAATAGAAGCATTGAGCTGCTGTCTTGCGACTGGTGTCCAAAGTGTTTGCTTACTCACACAAACACACATGGAAAAACTAGAGACTTTGAATTGAAGCTGTTGCAGTTCGGCAGATTTGAATATAGCTGGCGAGGTAGGCACAGCTTCCAAGGGGCGGAGCACGTGCCATGCTACAATTGATTGAAAGTAGCTGCCCGGAGAGACTGGAGAAAAACGGATAGGGAGAAAGTCCCAAGCTTAAGAAAAGACCCCAAATCCAGTTGAGTGGAATAGGAGAAAGCCCCATCAGGAACTGCTCGTCAATGAAAGGGCAGGACCTGTAAAATGTCCTGTTTAGAGATGGAAAGAGTGAGGGGCACAGAGAACGTCTCCAAGCTTCAAATTTAAAGGCATAAAAGCCACAGAAAGCAGACTGAAAGTGAGAACAGCTTGCAGGATGCCAGAAGATCCAAAGAGATAAATTAACTCTCTAAAGCTTTATTATGGACATCTGAGGCAGCTAAGTCGGTGAGGGAGAATGCGTGAAACACAGCTTGAATTGTGGTGACCCAGGGAAGGGAACTTCTAAAGGAGGGTTTGAAACTCTGAGGGTGAATCATTTTGGGATTGCACCTCAGAGAAATTGTCAATTTGAGAGAAGATTCCAAGGCGAGGTCTTTGAGAGGGGAGAGTGGAAAGCCCCGTGTGAAAGACAAAGTTCAGAGGTACTGATTGGCTTATGGTGTGACAAGCATCCAGTGGGAGTTGCGGAGAAATCCATGACATCTGGTTGAGGGGGAATCCGCAATTTGGTACCAGAGTGTCTGACTGCAGGGTGTCAATTTGTACATCGATCCTGTGCCTTCTGTGTATATTAGGATATAAGCTATCATTTTGAACTTCTGTTATCCCTACAGATCTGTATACATCTGTGAAAGATTAGCTGTGGTTGGAAGAGCATTGTAATATAGTTCATCTTTTTTGCTTAAAGCATGTTTTATACTTTTTGTTAGAAGTTAAACAGCTGAATCTGATAATTCGGTTCAGCAGCAGCTTTCCACGTACCAAACAAGCAAATTACATGTTAGGTGATGCTGGTCCTGGGGCAACCTCAGCTGGGATAATGACAAAACATTGAAAGTCATTGAATGGATGTTACAGCTAAAAGCGAAGCTTGGAGGATGAAGACTTGCAAGTTAAGAACTGTACATTGCCTCAATATGAATGTGATATGAAGCAAGCACGTGTGGAGGAGCACGGACAGCAGCAAAGTGTCAGCACACCGGCTGATTACTCCTGATTTCTACATCCTTGATGCAGTTTGTCGAGGTCATTGCCCAATGAAAGAGAATATTGTTCATTTTGAGGTGTTGCGGAATTGGCTCTCTGCCTTTTCCTGCATTGTTAGATAATCCAGTGTTATTTCATTGTCAATTATTTGGGGAGGAGGAGTGTTTGTACATATACTTAACATTTAGACAGACATTCCTTTAGTGAGGAGCAAAGTTCAGAAAATGGCTCTGATGTCCAATAAGGTGTGAGTGAATAATTTGATATCTAGTGTGATTTTTCTTTGTAAAATGTTTCAATATGACATGCAATTACTTTCTAAAGCACTGTAAATGTAACCAGAAGACTAAAAATCCAAAAGATATGAGAAATGATGCT
The DNA here is from genome assembly GCF_017639515.1 of Carcharodon carcharias. Classification (NCBI taxonomy): domain Eukaryota; kingdom Metazoa; phylum Chordata; class Chondrichthyes; order Lamniformes; family Lamnidae; genus Carcharodon; species Carcharodon carcharias. Next base: position 1,449,814 of record NW_024470606.1, on the reverse strand, counting down.
AAAATTCATTTCTTGAAACTGTAGATATAAATACTGCAGAAATACTAAATGTTTCCCAATATTTTACAAAATTGAAGCAATTAAAACACCTTCCCAAGATTAGCTTTTATGTGCCAATAAATTCAAATATTTAAAGAGATCAGCAGATAAAGCGATGAAATCATGCTCTAGGGAGCAGGAAACATTTGGTTAACATTTTGAGAAGCGCTTCTGATTAAATAGTTGTTTATGTGCCTATGTTTATATTTTAATTTAATGTCTCTGCCAGCAATGCAGGTCAGTTATTGAGTCTTAGAAGACAAATGTTGAATGCAATAAAAAATGAAGGGCACAAGGTTCTGGCTTTGTTTGTTTCGGAAATTGAAAATTGAGAATGTGCTTCTAACAGATCAGAAACAAATTACAGCTGCACTTCCCAGCACCAATTTCAAAGAATATCTTGAAGTTATTAATCTCAGCTCTAGCAATGAGAGGCAGAGAGTTGCTACAGATCACTGTACTCCTATGATAGATGCCGACTGCCTCTGTCGTGCATTTTGGTCTCCCAGAATTTTTTTTCTCTTTTCTCCATTGTTCTTCACTCAGAACTCCTTGCAAGGCCATATCAAGGCTACATCAAGGTTAAGCAGAAAGATTGTCAAAACAAAAGTAAAATAGTGCAGATGCTAGAAAGCTGACATAAAAACAAAAACATCTGTAAGAACTCAACAGGACAGGCACAGTATAAAAGCATTTCATGTTTAATGGCAATTCTGGTGAATACACAATCAATGCAAAAACAAATTTAATGATCACTGTTGTTGACAGACTTAATGTGAAGCGCTTGGATCAATGTCAGTCATTGATTTCAGTTTGAAGTGACGTCCATTGATCTTTTCATTGGCACCTAGGCACCAGCCTGTGTTGCTGAAATGAACTGCTTTGTATTGCTCAAAGATGAGCACTATGGGAAATGGAAAGTTGACACGAAACTGATTTTTTCAACAAGAGCAATATGCAAAATTTATATTTCACAAATGTGGACTCAGAGCTTAGGGGGTTGGTTTTTAAATGGCATTGCAGTGTTTGAGGATTAAATTTAAGCTCTTAAAATCTTAAGATGAAATAAATAGGAACATTAATCGTCCATTCTGCCCCTCGAACTTTGTGCACCATTCAATAAGGTCATGGCTGAATTGATCGAGCCTTTGACTTGATTTCCCGAAGAGAACGCCCACTCTTCAACTTATATTCAGTGAGCCATGATAGTTTTTAATGCCAAAGTCCAATCTTGAAGCCAAAGCCCAAGAGAACAATAAAAATATGTTATTTACATTCAGGACACTTCGGAAGGGTACCTTTATAAATGGAAAGCAGCAATTTATTCTGCATGTGAAGAGAGTGCTGATTGGTTAGTAAGTTTTCCATACACATGTTGAAAAGCTCATTTATCATTCTGAAGGCTACACAGGATTCAGATATAGACAGCAATGCTGTGCCCTTGCGCTCATTTGTCATTGCTAGCCTATTCACCAATATTCCTCTTAAGGAATGTGTAGATATTGGTGCTACAGCATTATATAGTGATGATCTAGACCGGCCAGCATGGCCTAAATAAGGCTTCACTGCATTTATGAAGTCGGAAATTGGCGCAGTTGAGTTCAGTTTTTATGACACTCTGCATGCCCAAAGAGATGGTGTTGCCAATGGGATCCAATCTAGGCCCAGCTGTCTCAAGCAACTTTGATGGGTTCCATGAGAAATGTTTCTTCGAAGAAATGACACCTTACATCCTATGCCCTGCATATTTCCAGAATGTGGATCATAGGTTTGCTGCATTTAATTCAACAGCTGCATGAAATAATTTTCTTATATTGCCTTATAGGCTCCACCCTTCACTCAAATTAAATTGAACAGTGAGATATATTCCCCTTCCTTAACATTCTGGTTTAGCAAATTGCCAGGGAATTCTCTACCACGGTCCTACAAGGCTATCTTCACTGGTCAATATACATGATGGGATTCTGACAGTTCCAAACGCAAAAAGATTGGCCTTATCAGTAATATTGTAAATAGGGCCCCAACTATTTTCTCACCATGCAAGCTTGATGCTGAAATAGGGTGCATCAAATGCATCATGCACGATAATGGCTACCCTGAGCTCATCATTTCTCACTGTATATCATGCAAACTCATGAGCAGTACTAACGCCAACACTTTTGTCTCTGAAAGGTGCCGAGCCTACATCAAAAAACCCTGGAAGTGCAGGATATTTCAAAAAATGAGTAGGCATGAGGTGAACCTAGATGTTTCACGCTACTTCTGTGCAGTAGTAAAATGAGTGGTATTCCCTGCCAACAAGGTGCTGCAGTCAAGCCAAAATGACATTGTGACAATCACACAAATGACCAATGTGGTAAATCAATTTCAGTGCCAGTGTAATGCTAGGTATGTAAGGCATACATGCCAAAGCCTGGCACATCAAATCAAACAGCATGTCCCGGCCATTGTTCACAACGTTCAGGATACAGATCATACCCAACCCGCCTGAGCTTGCAAAACTCAAAACACAGAGTGTTAAATTGGATGTGATTCTGTGATTGGATAACATTAGCTAAATAACCCTCAATGTTCTAAGAATTACACTGACAACCAATTTATTATGTCAGTTGGTCTCAAAGAGTGGAGCTTGTGTGTGTCCTGGAAGCTACCTATATGAATACGCAGGGACCTATTCTTGCAGACAGAAAGAACATCTACATACTATGTGCCATTTTCAGCTAAGCAAAATAAATGACAGTTAGTTGCTGACTCAAGGTAATATATTTACCACAAAGGTTCAAGCTGCTTGGTTCAAAATTGAAGCAATGCTTGGAACTTAACTTTCAGTCACTATCACTGGTGCATTCTCCATGGCAACACCTCGACCAGTCAGATTCCACTTGCTAACCAATACTCTCTTCATATAAAGTATGAATTACTGTTTTCCCCTGACTTTGGTATTCTTACAAAGTTTACTGATGAGTGCAGGGCGAAAAGCTTTAACACGTCATTTTTGCCAGCAAATCAAGTTCTGTAATACCAAATGACTAGAAGCAGCTATAACATAGTGGAACAGTATCCACGTGTCCCCTTCCCAACCTCTCTGAAAGTTTCGCGACTCTGTACCATGAAAATCACACCTTGTTTGCCAGGTCAGATGCTTTCATCAGTGGCCTGGCTGTGTCCAAGATGAAACTCTACAGGAACTCAACCCTTTTCTTCATTCTCTCCAACTGAAATTCTATCTCACTGACTCTAAGCTGAGAAAACCTGAAATGGAGACAACTCCTGATGATGTGTTATTATACAGGCAGCCACCCTCCACACGCTGCCAAGTTCTGCAGAGTAAACTCAGAAACCAGCTCTGCAACATCTTTGCCTTATTAAACTTAATTAATTTAACTGAAGTCCTTATGCAAACATTTTTTGTTACATCAAGTAAATTAACTAATTAATTCATAAATAAATTACAGTGTTTCTTCAATGGCCATTATTCGAAACACCACCTTCGTTCGAAGAAAGAACAAAATGTGAAAATTCATCAGCCCACACGAGAATTCGGACCCAGCTACTACCTCTGAACTTCAGAGCTCAGGCCTCGCTCTCTCCAGCTCCATTAGTGCGACCTTTCTTTGTTCTGAATCGTACCAGAAGAGCGCTACTCCCTCAATGTGCCTAATTCCCCCGAGTTAAGTAAGCACCATGCCTATAACTACAAGGCAAGTTGGTTCTACTCATGCCACGGTGCGAGTCACAGAGTTGTGTTGCCCTTACTGGCAGGCCACACAGGACTCAGATATCGATAGCAATGCCGTGTCCATGCGCTCATTTAACATTGCTGGCCTATTCACAACTATTCCTCTTAAGGAATTCGTAGATATTTGCAGTGCAGTATTATATAGTGATGATCTAGACCGGCCAACATGGCCTGAATAAGGCTTCACTGCATTTTTCTGTTTGACAGCTTGCGCAGTTCAGTTCAGTTTTTATGACTATCCATGCCCAACGTTGTTGCCATGGAATGCCATCTAGGTCCAGCTGTCTCAAACATCTTTGCTGTTTTCCATAAGAAATGTATCTTCGAAGAAACGGCACATTACCTCCTACGCCCTGCATATGTCCAGTATGTAGATCATACGTTTACTGAATTTAATTCAACAGTTGCATGTAATAATTTTCTTATCAGGCCTAATTGGCTCTATCCTTCACTCAAATTCACCTATGAAATGGAACCGTCAGATGAACTCCCCTTCCTTAACATTCTAGTTGAGCAAATTGCCAGGGAGTTCTCCACCACAGTCCTACAAGCCTACCTTCACTGGTCAATATACATGATGGGATTCTTACAGTTCCACAATAAAAATCTTGTAAATAGGGCCACAACTATTTTCTCACCATGCAAGCTTGATGCTGCAATAGGGCGCATCAAAGGCATCCTGCAGGACAATGGCTGCCTTGAGCTGATCATTTCGCACTGTCTATCACACAAACTCATGAACAGGACTAAGGCCATCACTTTCGGCTCTGAAAGGTGCCAAGTCTAGGTCAGATAACCCTGGAAGTGCAGGGTATCTCAAAGAAAGAGTAGGCAAGAGGTCTCACGCTACTCCTGTGCAGTAGCAAAATGAGTGGTATTCACTGCTAACAGGATGCTGCAGTCAAGCCTAAAAGACATTCTGCCAATCACACAAATGACCAATGTGGTATACGAATTTCAGTGCCGATGTAATGCTGGGTATGGAAGGCATACATTCCAAAGTCTGGCACATCAAATCAAACAGCATGTCTCAGCCACTGTTCACAATGTTCAAGATACAGATCATACCCAAAACGTCTGAGCTTGCAAAACTCAAAACACAGTGTGTAAAATTGGATGTGATTCCGTGATTGGATAACATTTGCTAAATAATCCTAAATGTTCTAAGAATTACACTGACAACCAATTTATTATTGTCAGTTAGGCTCGAAGAGTGGCGCTTGTGTGTGTCCTGGAAGCTACCTATATGAATATGCAGGGACCTATTCTTGCAGACAGAAAGAACATCTACACACTATGTGTCTTTCTCAGCTAAGCAAAATAAGGGACAGTTATTTGCTGACTCAGTATAATATATTGACCAATAAGGGTCAAGCTTTCTTGTGCAAATTTCAAGCTATGCTTGGCAGTTAACTGTCAGTCACCATCACTGGTGCATTCTCCATGGAAACGCGTAGACCAGTCAGAGTCCACTTGCCAACAAATACTCTCTTCATATAAAGTAAGAATTGATGTTTGCCCCTGACTTTGGTATTCTTACAAAGTGTCCTGATGAGTTCAGGGTGAAAAGACTCAACATGTCACTTTTGCCAGCAACTCAAGTTCTGTAATACCAAATGATTGTAAGTGGTAGCTATTACCATACTGGAACAGTGTCCACGTGTCCCCTTCCCAACTTCTGCGAAATTTTCGCGGTCCTGATCCCTGTCACTCACACCATTGTTTTCCAGGTCATATGCTTTCATCAGAGGCCTGGCTAAGTCCAAGATAAAACTGTACAGGAACTCTACCCTTTCATTCATTCTCTCCAACTGAAGTTCTATCAAAACCTGAAATGGAGATAACTCTTGATGATTTGTTATTATGCAGGGTGCCACCGTCCACATACTGCCACATTCTGCAGTCCAAACACACAACCAGCTCTACAACATCTTTGCCTTTTTAATATAATTTAACTGAAGTCTTTATGCAAACATTTTTTGTTACATCAAGTAAATTAACTAATTAATTCATAAATAAATTACAATGATTCTTCATTGGTCATAATTCGAAACACCACCTTCGCTCGAAGAAAGAACAAAACATGAAAAGTCATCAAAAAAACGCTTACATTCAGAACCAATTACTACCTCTGGACTTCAGAGCTCAGGCCTCGCTCTCTCCAGTTCCATTGGTAGGACCATTCCTTGTTCTGAATCTTACCAGAACAGCACTTGTCTCTCATTGAGCCTAATTCCCTGAGGTAATTAATTACCGTGTCTATCAGAACAAGCCAAGTTGGTTCTACTCATGCCGCAGGGTGAGTCACTGCCTTACTGGCAGTCAACAGGGAATATCTGTACTTACATATGCCAGAAAGGGTGTATGAGTGCGTATCAAATAGCAAAGAATACACATGGGGAGTCATAAAGAAGATTTGTGCTTACAGAGGCACCTCAGCAGGAATATGAATGTTTGGGTCCATAATGTCCGATACTCCACCGGGAGGTCATAGAGTGGAACTGCACTTGGGGGTACTCCACAGTGTGGGTCACCAAGTGGGTCTGTGCTTGCAGAAATTCGACAGGGGAATTCACAGAGTGGATCTGCGCTTCGAATCTGCACATGGGAGTCAAAAATTTTATCTTATTTTGAATCTGGTGATCCAGTGCTCCACACAGAGAGTGACAGTGTTGGTTTGTATTGAATCCTCCACAAGTGAGTCAATGTGTTTGTCTGAAATTACAGAGCACATGGTGTAGCCAAGTATGTTTATGATTATAGGGACTCCACAGTGGGAGGCGAAGGGGGATCTGCACTAATATGAATGTAAGGCGAGTCTCAGTCTTGGTCTGTGATTGCAAAGACTTCCCAGGAGGGATTGCATTCACAGTGATTCCACCGGGAAGTCACAAAATCTGATGCCATTCATCCTGGAATCAGTACAGGAAGGGATCCTTTAAAATGTTGGTGGAACCTGGATTTTTTGTTTTCCTTCCAAATCTTTGAAAAGGACTTTTAACACTGTGCATCAACTGTTTAATAATTAGTTGAAAGGAGATTGTTAATGTCACTGGGCTAGTAATCCAGAGGTCCATGCGAATACTCTGTTGACAAAATGTCAAATCCCACCCCAGCAGCTGATGGAATTTGAATTCAAATAACAAACTGGAATTGAAAAACTAGTCTTAATGATGGTGGCTTTGAAACGGGTCTCTTGGAAACCCACCCAGTGTCCGTCCTGTTATCCTTAACCAGCCTGGCCCACATGTGAGTCCACACACACAGGAACGTTTTTTTTTTAGCCTCAACTGCCCTTTGAAATGATGTGGAAAATTATTCAATTCAAAGGCAGTTAGAAATGGGCAATAAATGTTGGCCTTGCCAGCGACGTCAAGGTGAAACGGAGGTTTCCACAAATTGGTCACTGGAATAATGTTTGGTATCTCCTTTGTACAGGAGATCATATAGTGAAAAGGTAATAGAAAATAGTCATTTGAAATAAGCAAAAGTATATAGTTATTTCACCTGGAAGCACTCTTTGAAGCCTTGTATGGTGACAAGAGTTAAGGTGAGTATACAGGTGTTGTATCCACTGTGATGACATAGAGAGGTTCTTTAGGGAAGGAAGAGGGCCTTGGGGCAATTGAGAATTGGACTAGAGTGCAGTGGGGGAAACGGTCCCTTCAGAATGCTGAAAGACGAGGCAGGATACCTGTATTTGGTAGTCGCATCATACTGGAGCTGGCTGAAATGATGGAAAAGGGAAACAAAGTTAATGCCCCAAATATTCCTTTAACTGGCAATGTTGAACACAGTCCCATTGGCCAAGATGCATCCTGCACCCCAAAGGAATTGCTCGTTTTTACCTGAGACTTCCTAGGCCACTGCCAACTTAGTTAAAACTCACACCATTAACACATGCAAATTACCCTGCTAAGAAATTGAACAGAGCTGATTGGAAAGAGCGGTGCACTTAGAGACTCATGGCACTATCTCCCTGCGCCTTATTGATAGCCTGTCGCTCACTCTTCTCTTCTCACCCGGTGCATGCTGGCCACATTCGTAACAACGCTATACCCAAATTGTTCATTCAGTCATGATAACGAATGCAGATTATCTTTTATTTGGCATTATAGCGAATAAAGAGTATAAATTAAAAGGCATAATTTGTTGGTAATTCTCAATTGCAATCATGGAAGAAGAAAACAGATTTTCAGTTATGTTACCTTTCTTCAGAATCTGGTGGAATTATTCATAACGTTTTGAGTATTCAAGCTAAAATAAAGGTCATTTGATCTTGATTTGAGAACAAATACATTGGTAAATTAAGTGGTGCTTAATCGTTATATCGAACTTAACAACTAACAAAATGATGTGTGAAGATACACCTCGTTGGTTGATTGGCCATGCTCACCACACACGGGAGAAAAAGTAACTGTCAGTAATGAAGATGGCTATGAAAACCAATGTGCAGTGTGATGCTCATTGAAGTACATGATGACAAAAGATGGGAGAAAATGTCAAGTTGATTGTTAAATTGGACACAATAGTAAAGGAATCAACAAGGAATAAAATTGCAGTTAATCAGAATATTTATCCGGATCGTGGTACATGGGGGTGTTATATCACATTCCATTGTTAAAACTATCTTAATCACATTTTCTTTTGTACTGGAAATAATCCAATAATGGAATGATAAAGTTCCCATCAATTTTACATTGCATATAATAAAGTTAGTATTGTTTGATACAATGAAAATGATAACCAATAAACCACACAACAACTTTACCGTCAATATCAAATAGTTTATTTACTGATTTCGAAACTGTGTTTATTGAAATATTATTGGAATTAACGAGTGCACATGGGCAGTAAGAGAGAGGAATTCTTAACTTGGCTTGATAAGCAATACAACGGGGAATAGAGTTTATTTGTTTAAAGAGATTATGAATAGTACACAGGGTAGAACATCACAGTTAATTATTAGCAGAGGGATTGATAACCAATGCATAAGTTGATATCTTTCCACTTAATTGTTAATATGGACTTGATAGCTAAAACAAATGGGGGTGTATTCCAGTTAATTATTTGCTTGGTCAAAATAAACAAACCCCGGTGAATAAATGTATTCTTAAATCACAAATTCCACTGCAGAAAAAAGGCCAAGCTATAAGTTTGGAAATATTTTGCTGTTGATGTATGCATTATAAATAATGCACATCGAATATAATTAAATTTATCTATGACATTCGCTTTGAGAGCAATACACTGGGGATTTATGTTCATTTATTGTTATATTAGGCTTAATTACTGACACGTGGTGGAATGATATTAAATTTAGTTTTGCATTGCACATGACAATCAAAACACTAGGTCATATTGAAACAATTACGCTATTGTTTATGCATTGTCTAATGAAATGAATTAATTGTTGCAATGTTCATGATCACACATGAAAATCTGTGCAAAGCTAGAGGTAGCTCTTAAATTTGGGTTTACAAACAATAAAGTGGGAAGAAATACAGTTAAATGTTAACAGCGCATTACAACCAGGATTCAGCTTCAAAAGTGAAAGAGAATTGTTATAATGGCACTGATGTAAGACTCAAATCAATACTTAAACATTCCTTAATAGCTATCAATCTGAAATAAGCGTATAATTATTGCGACATTAAGCATATATGCATAGGAGAATAAGGTAGCAGATAATTCTTTAATTTTACAAGATACCCAATACACCTGTGAAGAAAGATATAATTAAATGTTAAAATTTACTTAATAATTAATGTACTATTTAAGGCTGCATTGTTATGATGTTTTCATTATGTTGCATACTTAAATCAAAACTCAACTCAACCTAAAAAAAAACTAAAATAAAAAGACCTGGGAGAACTCAGCAGGTCTGCCAGCATCTGCGGAGAGGAACACAGTTAACATTTCAAGTCCCTATGACTCTTCAATGGAACTAAGGAAAAATAGAAAAGAGGTGAAATATAAGCTGGTTTTTGGTGGGGTGGGACAAGTAGAGCTGGATAGAGGGCCAGTGATAAGTGAAGATTGCCAAAAGATGTAATAGACAAAAGGACAAAGAGGTGTTGACTGTGGTGATATTAGCTAAGAAATGTGCTAATAGGTGACATTGAGAGTAGAAAGTAGGACGAGCAATGTACAGATAGCCCAAGTGGGGGTGGGGGTGGGTTGGGGGAAGGGATCGAAATAGGCGAAAAGGTAGAGATAACGGATGGAAATACATTTAAAAATAATGGAAATAGGTGGGAAAAGAAAAAAACTATATAAATTATTGGAAAAAAGGTGGAATATGAAAGGGGTTGGGGATGGTGGAGAGAGTTATGACCTAAAATTGTTGAACTCAATATTCAGTCTGGAAGGCTGTAAAGTGTCTAGTCAGAAGATGAGGTGCTGTTCCTCCAGTTTGCATTGAGCTTCACTGGAACATTGCAGCAGGCCAAGAATGGACATGTGGGCATGGCAGCAGGGTGGTGTGTTGCAATGGCAAGCGACATGGAGGTCTGGCTCATGCTTGCTGACAGACTGAAGGCATTTTGCAAAGCGGTTACCCAGTCTGCGTTTGGTCTACCACTTATCTGCCCATTTGACCATCCCATCTGTACCTTCCTATATCCCAAGACACTCAGCCTCACTAATAGCTACCACACCAATCTTTGTGTCATTGCAAACTTACTAATCCTGTTTCACATATGGTCACCGATGCCGTTTACATAAATGACAAATAATAGGGTGCCCAGCACAGATCCCTGTGGTATGCCGCTGGGTACTAAAGCAGCCTTCTGGCCTCACATTAGTACTTGATGATTTCCCTCCTATGCTGAGACTATGTCCCCATCGAGCAGAAACCATCTGACAGTGATTACCCTGTCAAGCCCCTTCAAAATTTTTTCTGAATTTCAATGAAACTACCTCTCATTCTTCTAAACTCCAGAGAAATTCAGCCCAGTTTAATAAGCCTCTCATCGGACCATAGGAACATCAAAGAAGGAGTAAGATATGTGACTTCTCAAGTAGCTTCTGCCATTCAAAGAGATCATGGCTCAACATCTGCCTCTACACCATTTTTTACCCGCTCTCCTCATATCCCGTGATGTCAATAGTATACAGAGTTCTATTGATTTATATCCTGAACAGCTGAATGGCTGTATTTCCATAGCCTTCTGGGTGGAGAATTCCAAAGAATTACCCTCGGAGTGAATAAATCTCACCTCAAAATAGTCTCAAAACAGTCTCTGATTCTGAGACGGTGTCTCTTGGCTCTGGACTCATTAGCCAGGAGAAGTGTCCATTCCACATTCACCCCGTCACACACTGCAAGGAACTTGTAAGCTTCAATGAGATCACGGCTCATTCTTCAAAACTCTGGATCATACAAGCACAGTTTGTTCAATCTCTCCTCATACAACAATCCTACCATCCCAGGGATTAGCATGGTGAACCTCCGTTGCATTCCATCTGTGGCAAATATGTCCTTCCTCAGATTAGAAGGCCAAATCTCTACACAATAATCCAGGGGCAGTATCAGCAAGGATCTACACAACTGAAGCGAGACATTTTTACTAACGCACTTACAGCTTCTCACGATGACAGCCAACATGCTATTTGCCTTCCTGATTGTTTGCTGCACCTGCACGCTAGCTTTTAAAGACTCAGGAACAAGGATAACTTGGGGCCTTTGGACACCAACACTTCCCTATATCTTACCATTTAAGCAATGTTCTGCATTTCTGTTCTCTTCTACCAATTTGGATAACTTCACACTTATTCGCATTATATTCCATCAGCCACGTTTTTGAACAATCACTTGACCTCAACAAATACCATTGAAGTCTCCCCCTCTTCACAACTTACATTTCTTCTCGTTTTGTGTCATCAGCAAAGTTCAAAATTATTATTTGGTCCGCACGTCCAAATCATTTACACTGTTTGTGATGAGCTGTGGTCTCAGCACTGATCATTGTGGTGCCGCACTAGTCAGAGCCTGTCAACCTGAGAATGACCCGTATATTCCTAATCTGTTTCCTGTGTTAACAATTTGTCAATCCATACCAGTATATTACCCCCAGCCCCATGTGCTCTATTTTTTTTTGACTGACGTCCTATGTAGGAGCTTAACATTTCCTTCTGAAAATCAAAATACTCCACATCCGCCGGTTCTTCTTCATCTATGCTATGGGTAACAGCCTCGTTGTCACTTCCGTTATAATAGATTCTAGCATTTTCCCTGCATGAAATTAACAGGACTGTTATTCTCTGATTTCGCCCTCCTTCCATTCTTAATATCAGGATTACATTCACTATTTTCCAGTCTGCTGGAACCTTTCCAGATTCTATAGAATTTTGAAAGATAACCACCAAAGCATCCACTATCTCTATAGTCACCTCCTTCAACTCTCTGGGATGTAGCTCATCTGGTCCAGGTGATATTTCAAACTTCGAGTTCTATTTCTTTATTAATACTAATATTTTCAGTTCCTCATTTTCACCAAGTCCCTTGATTCACAGTATCTCTGGGAACTGTTCTGTATCTTCCTCCATGAAGGCAAGGACACCGTAATAGTTTAGTTCCTCCACAATTTTCATATTGTCAATTATGAATTATCCTGTCTCCCCCTATAATGGATGGAGACTTTTGCAAGCTAAAATTTTGCTTTTCACAGACCTAAAAGCGTTTTACAAACCATCCTGATGTTTAACACTATCTTGCATTCATATTCTCTTTTCATTTTCTTGAGGATCAGTCCCCTGGTCCTCATTTGCTGGATATTAAATTGTTCCTAATTCTTGTGGTTAACACTCATTTTTGACACAACGCATAAGCCACTTCATTTGATCTAAAGCAATCTTTAGCTTATTTTGAGAGCCACAGTTTAATTGCTCTTCCCTGCTATTTCGTCGATCCACCCAAACTGACTTTGATCCTTCGATCTAAAATTATCTCTCAATAATGTACTGATCTCTTCACTTATTAACAGTGCTTTTACTGTTTGTCCATTCTTCCTAAATGATGAATATCAGTGAGTTTCCAACCCTGGTCAAACTTTAACCATGTTTCCATAATGGGAATAAAATCATACTGCGTTACTTCTCTTTGTGCTTTGAGGTCATCTGCCCTGTTCCCAATGTTTCAAGCATTCAGATAGAATGTCTTTAACTTTGTGTTTTTAATGATTATTCAGTTATGATCCTCTGCTGCTTCGCTTCCATTGCCTTGTAATTATGCATTCTAAATTTGTGCTTCATGTTACCAATTTGCTACACTTGGCCTTAATAGCCAAGTGGTTATGGTACTGGGTTTGTAACCCCAAGATCAAGAGTTCAAATCTCACAATAGCAAACTATGAAACAATGTAACTTCATCTGAATAGGAACAGATGGAAACGTGTTTGTACTCGAAAGAGTTACAACAGTTAAAAAAAAAACAGAAGTCTCCATAGTGTAGTGGTTATCACGTTCGCCTCACACGCGAAAGGTCCCCGGTTCGATCCCGGGTGGAAACATTAGGGGCTTGGCCTAAATAGCCAAGTGGTTATGGTCCTGGGCTTGTAACCCCAAGATCAAGAGTTCAAATCTCACAATGGCAAAACTATAGCTTGGCCTAAATAGCCAAGTGGTTATGGTACTGGGTTTGTAACCCCAAGATCAAGAGTTCAAATCTTACAATGGCAAACTATGAAACAATGTAACTTCATCTGAAACAGATGGAAACAGGTTTACTCAAAAGAGTATCAAGAGTTCAAATCTCACTATGGCAAACTATGAAACAATGTAACTTCATCTGAAACAGATGGAAACGGGTTTGTACTTGAAAGAGTTACCAATTTGCTACCTCCAATCACAGGTCCCCATCCCTTACCACTCTTCACAACAGCTCTAACAAATCTCCCTCTGAATATCTTTGGCCCAGTCCTACTAATTTGCAAACCATCTGACTTGTACAGTCCCGAACTGCCCCTAAACCAGTTGCAATGCCTTGAAATCCAAATGTCCCCCCTCAATACCAATTTTCCAGCCACATGTTCTATCCTCCTATTCCTATACTCACTCATACTGGGCACTGGGAGTAACACTGAGATGACTACTCTTAAGATGCTACTGTTCAATGGCTTCCCTAACTCCGTGAAATATGCTATCAGGACCACAGCCCTCTTCCTTACTATGTTGTTAGTCCCAATGTGGATCCAGGCTTATGGCTGTTCATCATGCCCAGAAGAATGTCTGCCAGCCAGCAGGTGTCATTCTTGCTTGACCCTGACACCATGGAGGTACCATGCTATGCTGGAGTCATATTAACAGTCAGCAGGAACATTGCACTGCTAACTGGTTTGTCGGTGGACTTGGGGTTGGAATGGTATGGGAATGGGGAGGGGTGATTATAATATGGGCGGAATTTTACAGACTCGTTGAGATGGGGGTGGAACCACTAAGTGCAACGAGAAATTTCAAAGTCTCTGGTGGCCAATGCTTCCTGCCCAATCTCAATTTTCAGGCTTGTGAGAGGAGTTTGGGTGCAGGGAGGAAGCCCAGAAATATTCATGCTTCTGCGGGAAAGAGAAGGGCCTCGATCAGCCTCCATTTAACATCGGACACCAACCCCCACACACCCGAGCAAAGAAAGTCCTCCCTCCAAATCCCTGGAGTCTCCACCAGCACTCCTAACCAATGTCTCTGCGGATCACATTTGGCCACAACTGCCTTACCCGCCTAGAGGCCCCCAACACGTACCTAGTCCTGGACTCCCATGAAAGAGGCATTGGGGAATGCTTGCCGCCCCAGTCCTGTCAACTGAAGCTCCCAGGGGGAGCTGGTGGTCAATCACATTGGCCGGAAACTCTGAGGTGCGATGTTCTCCAGAGTGCCAGGCTGATGTGCTGCCTCCAGCCGTCAACGTACAGAGGTTCGTGAAATGGCTGTAGGGCAGCCATAATGGGAGGGGTTATGTCTGCTGCCCACTCCTTGCATGGCAGGAAGCGAAACTCCATCAACCTAAAATCCAGGGCCCACACTTGCACTGGAGCTCCTCTATGCCTCAAACGCTCGGCACTATTTCAGTCCTCTGCATAACCTCGTCTTTTTGTCAGTACGTCAATGAACATTGGGGATTCTAAATCTGTTGGGCAACTTCAAAGCCAAGGCAACGATCCATTGCTCTGATTTAAATTGGAAATTTCAGATGGTTCTGACTCTCTGAGAGGAAAGGCTACCCAGGAAAGAATTAAAACCAGTGTTAACTCCTGGGTAACTATCGCATTGGCCCCCGAAAATCCCAATGGACGCCGGGGCTAGACCTCCACAACCCTCAATAACCCCCAGCTCTCGATTGCCTGGCTCCTCCCAACTGTCCCCCTGCACCCAACCCTCCGAAGTCAAGGGAAGTAGGGAAGCCTGGTCTAAGGGAGTACACTTAGACGAGGCTTCCCTACTTCCCTTGACTTCCCTACAACCTCAGACTACCCTGCTCACTCCTCACCAAGGCCCCGATGACCACGCAGTCCCCGAATGACCACGTGATCCCATACATTGATGACTTGCCTCCTCCCACTAACCACCCGATCAACATCCTCCACTTATCGCCGACCCTCCTGAGCCATCCTTCTCCCCAATGAACACCCTTCCTCCACCCCACCCACAATCCACCGCCCCCCTCCCCCCGCCCCCCGGCAGTTACCACCTGGCCATCCTCCCCCATTGCACCCTACCTCCCACACTTACCACATGAACTCCTGGATCCATCCGAAACCCCACCACTTACCGCCTGACGCCCCTCTAGAACATCCTAACCACTTGACATACCGCTACCATTCCTCCTCACTTCTTCAAGTAACTGCGATCTTTAAGCTTGACTGCTTTAGATACTAGGCTTCCTTTTGACCGACTCTACTGCACTGTACTGAAGGGTTCAGGAGCCCACTCAGCTGAATGCTTCTCACCCGGCCCGATTAGGAAGATCGGGCAAGAAAGTCGCAAATCCCGTCTAACGTAAGTGAAAAGGAGCAGATTTTTAATGGGATTGTGATTAGCAATCGTCGGAAGTTCTTGCCCCTAAAAAGTGTTGCCCCTCCCTCGCATTCATAGTGTCCATCACTGATTCTATCGTTCTCTTCCTCCACTTCTCCAACTCCTTTTCAGGAGACAGTCTGACAACCACTATTCTCTAGAAACTCCTGGCATACATGCACATCCAATCAGAGCAATTCCTTCAACCCGGCTTTCTTCATGGTCTCTTCTCAGTTGCGCCAGTTTCACCGACTCAGTTGCATGTGTTTCAGTGATGCCAGCTTCCTCAGCTCTGGTCCTGAATTCTGTTAGTTTATGCTCAGCAAATACTGCTCCACTGCAAAAACAGTATTACCTGGAAAAAGTCAGCAGGTCTGGCAGCATCGGCGGAGAAGAAAAGAGTTGACGTTTCGAGTCCTCATGACCCTTCGACAGAACTTGAGTTCGAGTCCAAGAAAGAGTTGAAATATAAGCTGGTTTAAGGTAGGTGTGTGTGTGTGTGTGTGTGTGGTGGGGGGGGGGGGGGGCAGAGAGATAGAGAGAGAGAGAGAGAGAGAAGTGGAGGGGGTTGGTGTGGTTGTAGGGACAAACAAGCAGTGATAGAAGCAGATCATCAAAAGATGTCACCAACAATACAACAAAAGAACACATAGGTGTTAAAGTTGGTGATATTATCTAAACGAATGTGCTAATTAAGAATGGATGGTAGGGCACTCAAGGTATAGCTTTAGTGGGGGTGGGGAGAGCATAAAAGATTTAAAAATATTTAAAAATAATGGAAATAGGTGGGAAAAGAAAAATCTATATAATTTATTGGAAAAAAATAAAAGGAAGGGGGAAACAGAAAGGGGGTGGAGATGGGGGAGGGAGCTCGAGACCTAAAGTTGTTGAATTCAATATTCAGTCCAGAAGGCTGTGAAGTGCCTAGTCGGAAGATGAGGTGCTGTTCCTCCAGTTTGCGTTGGGCTTCACTGGAACAATGCAGCAAGCCAAGGACAGACATGTGGGCAAGAGAGCAGGGTGGAGTTTTAAAATGGCAAGTGACAGGGAGGTTTGGGTCATTCTTGCAGACAGACCGCAGGTGTTCTGCAAAGCGGTCACCCAGTTTACGTTTGGTCTCTCCAATGTAGAGGAGACCACATTGGGAGCAACGAATGCAGTAGACTAAGTTGGGGGAAATGCAAGTGAACTGCTGCTTCACTTGAAAGGAGTGTTTGGGCCCTTGGACTGTGAGGAGAGAGGAAGTGAAGGGGCAGGTGTTGCATCTTTTGCGTGGCATGGGGTTGTGCCATAGGAGGGGGTTGAGGAGTAGGGGGTGATGGAGGAGTGGACCAGGGTGTCCCAGAGGGAACGATCCCTATGGAATGCCGATAGGGGGGGTGAAGGGAAGATGTGTTTGGTGGTGGCTTCATGCTGGAGTTGGCGGAAATGGCGGAGCATGATCCTTTGAATGCGGATGCTGGTGGGGTGATAAGTGAGGACAAGGGAGACCCTATCATGTTTCTGGGAGGGAGGAGAAGGCATGAGGGCGGATGCGCGGGAGATGGGCCGGACACGGTTGAGGGCCCTTTCAACGACCGTGGGTGGAAAACCTCGGTTAAGGAAGAAGGAGGACATGTCAGAGGAACTGTTTTTGAAGGTAGCATCATCGGAACAGATGCGACGGAGGCGAAGGAACTGAGAGAATGGGATGGAGTCCTTACAGGAAGCGGGGTGTGAGGAGCTGTAGTCGAGGTAGCTGTGGGAGTCAGTGGGTTTGTAATGGATATTGGTGGACAGTCTATCACCAGAGATTGAGACAGAGAGGTCAAGGAAGGGAAGGGAACTGTCAGAGATGGACCACGTGAAAATGATGGAGGGGTGGAGATTGGAAGCAAAATTAATAAATTTTTCCAAGTCCCGACGAGAGCATGAAGCAGCACCGAAGTAATCATCGATGTGCCGGAGAAAGAGTTGTGGCAGGGGGCCGGAGTAGGACTGGAACAAGGAATGTTCCACATACCCCATAAAGAGACAGGCATAGCTGGGGCCCATGCGGGTACCCATAGCCACACCTTTTATTTGGAGGAAGTGAGAGGAGTTGAAGGAGAAATTGTTCAGCGTGAGAACAAGTTCAGCCAGACAGAGGAGAGTAGTGGTGGATGGGGATTGTTCAGGCCTCTGTTCGAGGAAGAAGCTAAGGGCCCTCAGACCATCCTGGTGGGGGATGGAGGTGTAGAGGGATTGGACGTCCATGGTGAAGAGGAAGCGGTTGGGGCCAGGGAACTGGAAATTGTTGATGTGATGTAATGTGTCAGAAGAACCACGGATGTAGGCGGGAAGGGACTGGACAAGGGGAGAGAGAAGGGAGTCAAGATAACGAGAAATGAGTTCTGTGGGGCAGGAGCAAGCTAAGACGATCGGTCTACCGGGGCAGTTCTGTTTGTGGATTTTGGGTAGGAGATAGAAGCAGGCCGTCCGAGGTTGGGCGACTATCAGGTTGGAAGCTGTGGGATGGAGATCCCCAGAGGAAATGAGGTCAGTGACAGTCCTGGAAACAATGGCTTGATGTTCAGTGGTGGGGTCATGGTCCGGGGAGAGGTAGGAGGAAGTGTCTGCGAGTTGACGCTCAGCCTCTGCGAGGTAGAGGTCAGTGTACCAGACAACAACAGCACCACCCTTGTCAGCGGGTTTGATGACAATGTCAGGGTTGGACCTGAGAGAATGGAGTGCAGTAAGTTCAGAGAGAGACAGGTTAGAATGGGTGAGAGGAGCAGAGAAATTGAGACGACTAATGTCGCGCCGACAGTTCTCAATGAAAAGATCAAGAGAAGGTAAGAATCCAGAGGGAGGGGTCCAGGTGGAGGGAGAATATTGGAGGTGGGTGAAAGGATCTGTTGAATGGGGAGAGGACTCCTGCCCAAAGAAGTGAGCCCGGAGACGAAGACAGCATCATGCCCAGCCCGAAATTCATTGAGGTGAGGGCGTAAGGGTATGAAACTAAGTCCTTTGCTGAGCACTGAACGTTCAGCATCGGAGCGGGGAAAGTCAGGGGGTATAGTGAAAACACGGCTGGGGCTGGGATTGGAAGATGGGGTGGGGACGGAGGGACAGGCAGGGGTGGAGGGTCCTAGATGGGTGTTGGTGTTGATGAGTTGTTGGAGCTTGCGTTCCTTAGCACTTGAGAGAAAGAGAAAAAGTTTCTTGTTGAGACGTCGGATGAGCCGAAGAATAAAATGAAACTGGGGGCACGCGCAGCTTTGAAAAAGGGTACAGTGGTGCTGCTGGAGGGAGAGGTCGAGTGTGTTCATATGGCGGCGCATGGCACTGAGTGTGGATTTCAGAATGTGACGGGAACAGCAGTCCAAGAAACGTTTTATGTCCCAGAGATACCTGTAATCCTGGGTGGCTTTGAAACATGAGGGGTGGAATTTCAGTTGACATCCACGTGGGGTAAGTCAGAGACGGAGACAGTCACTGAGGAAGGAGATATGGCTGTGAAAGAGGGTTTTAGTAAACACCTTGTCAAACACCAGGAGGGAAATGGAAAGCAATGAAGGTGAGCAAGGCAAAAGAGAGGTACTGAAATCTTGTCACAGAGAAGAACAGAACTTCGTCAAGGAGGTAGGCATTTCTTGAAGAGCAGTGGCAGTCATTTAAACACAGAGATAAAAACAAAAGCTTCTTCCACGAACAGAGGCCTGAACAATCCCCATCCACCACTACTCTCCTCCGTCTGGCTGAACTTGTTCTCACGCTGAACAATTTCTCCTTCAACTCCTCTCACTTCCTCCAAATAAAAGGTGTGGCTATGGGTACCCGCATGGGCCCCAGCTATGCCTGTCTCTTTATGGGGTATGTGGAACATTCCTTGTTGCAGTCCTACTCCGGCCCCCTTCCACAACTCTTTCTCCGGTACATCGATGATTACTTCGGTGCTGCTTCATGCGCTCGTCGGGACTTGGAAAAATTTATTCATTTTGCTTCCAAGCTCCACCCCTCCATCATTTTCACGTGGTCCATCTCTGACAGTTCCCTTCCCTTCCTTGACCTCTCTGTCTCAATCTCTGGTGATAGACTGTCCACCAATATCCATTACAAACCCACCGACTCCCACAGCTACCTCGACTACAGCTCCTCACACCCCGCTTCCTGTAAGGACTCCATCCCATTCTCTCAGTTCCTTCGCCTCCGTCGCATCTGTTCCGATGATGCTACCTTCAAAAACAGTTCCTCTAACATGTCCTCCTTCTTCCTTAACCAAGGTTTTCCACCCACGGTCGTTGACAGGGCCCTCAACCGTGTCCGGCCCATCTCCCGTGCATCCGCCCTTAAGCCTTCTCCTCCCTCCCAGAAACATGATAGGGTCTCCCTTGTCCTCACTTATCACCCCACCAGCCTCCGCATTCAAAGGATCATCCGCCGCCATTTCCGCCAACTCCAGCATGATGCCACCACCAAACACATCTTCCCTTCACCCCCTCCATTGGCATTCCGTAGGGATCGTTCCCTCCGGGACACCCTGGTCCACTCCTCCATCACCCTCTACTCCTCAACCCCCTCCTATGGCACCACCCCATGCCCACGCAAAGGATGCAACACCTGCCCCTTCACTTACTCTCTCCTCACCGTCCAAGGGCCCAAACACTCCTTTCAAGTGAAGCAGCATTTCACTTGCATTTCCCCCAACTTAGTCTACTGCATTCGTTGCTCCCAATGTGGTCTCCTCTACATTGGAGAGACCAAACGTAAACTGGGCGACCGCTTTGCAGAACACCTGCAGTCTGTCCGCAAGAATGACCCAAACCTCCCTGTCGCTTGCCATTTTAATACTCCACCCTGCTCTCTTGTCCACATGTCTGTCCTTGGCTTGCTGCATTGTTCCAGTGAAGCCCAACGCAAACTGGAGGAACAGCACCTCCTCTTCCGACTAGGCACTTTACAACCTTCTGGACTGAATATTGAATTCAACAACTTAAGGTCTTGAGCTCCCTCCCCCATCCCCACCCCCTTTCTGTTTCCCCCTTCCTTTTATTTTTTTCCAATAAATTATATAGATTTTTCTTTTCCATTATTTTTAAATATTTTTAAATCTTTTATGCTCTCCCCACCCCCACTAGAGCTATACCTTCAGTGCTCTACCATCCATTCTTAATTAGCACATTCGTTTAGATAATATCACCAACTTTAACACCTGTGTTCTTTTTTCGTATTGTTGGTGATATCTTTTGATGATCTGCTTCTATCACTGCTTGTTTGTCCCTACAACCACACCCCCACTTCACCTCCATCTCTCTCTCTCTCTCTCCCCCCCCCACCCCACCTTAAACCAGCTTATATTTCAACTCTTTCTTGGACTCGAACTCAAGTTCTGTCGAAGGGTCATGAGGACTCGAAACGTCAACTCTTTTCTTCTCCGCCGATGCTGCCAGACCTGCTGAGTTTTTCCAGGTAATTCTGTTTTTGTTTTGGATTTCCAGCATCCGCAGTTTTTTTGTTTTGATCACTGCTCCACTGCAGTTGTCAGGGGCTCAAGCCTGTTCATTCCCTGCGTAACTGTTACCACCCACAATAATCCCTTCAGAAGGCTGGTCTCACCTTCCAGTCAACCTGGCTTTACACTCAGCACATTGCTCTCAAAAATTTCCACCATGGTCAGCTAATACCATCATGAAACACAACTGCATTACTGCCGTCTCCCCACCACCCCCCCTCCCCCCCGCCTCCCTCCAGAGCCCTCCCCTTTGTGAACACTGGGTCACGATTCTGGCAACCCAAAATCCCGGTTATCTTAATCCAGGAACATTCATGTGCAAGTCTAGGATCGGGAATATCTATATTTAACCTGTGTTTTGCACAGCAGAAATAACATTTCGATGAACCAGGAAGTTCCATCTAATTGTTCCAATTAATTAAATGTATTCAACGCCAACAATGCAGTTTCCCGGACATTGGAGATGACTGAATGTAGATCAAGTACTTTGCTGAAAACTTCCTTTAAGTCTGCAAGCAGAAATTTAAGCTCCTGGTAGCGGCCCAGTTCACTTCTATGTCCAGCTTCCACTCTGGCCCCTTTACCTCACCCACTTACATTGTTCCATTTGAACATTTATTGCTAAGATAATTTATTTGCTGCTGGAAACAATGAGGTTAACAAGAAATTTCAGGTGGCAAGCACTGGTCCAATTTTCTAAAATGGTCTTCTTGGTCTTGGCGGCTGCGTACAGAAGAGCCCCTGGGAAGTGAGAAGGCAAGGAGATTCACGTTGGCCCCTGGAATGGGGATCCCGATAAATATATGCAGCAAGGTATGTTCTATATCATTGCGGTTCCATTCATGTTCTACTAGATTCCCTGACCTCTTATTTTTTCTCCCACTTCTGCTATGGAAACAATTACATCTACTGTGGAGCCCCCTTTAGTTCCTTTAACTCTCTCCATTCCCCTTGCTCCATCTTACAGTCGACCACAGAATTACTCTTACCCTCCAGCCCATCACACATCTTTGCTCCACCCACCTAAACAACATTTATTCCAGACTATTATCACGTTCAATCAGTTAATCTCGAAGGTGTTACAGTTCTGAATGAGTTATTCGGCCTGAAACATTAATTCTGTTCCTTTTCTTTCCACAGACACCTCTTGGCTGACTGGGCATTTTCAGCAGTGTCTGTTTTTAAAATCATACTTACAGCAATCTCAGAATGTCACTTTACATATAGAACTTGGAACAGTTTATTAAGTCACGTCGAAACATAGGTGCTGTAGGCTGTTCGTACTTTCTGAAATCCTCCTTCTCACAAATTGTGCATTTATTAATTCATAGCTTCCTTGCACTGACATAGAGTTGGTGGCAGGTTTGATTGTCAGTTAGGCTGGGTGGAATACGAAGCAAACCACAGAACAATGTAGGTCCAATCGCATAACAGTCTGATCCCAGGGAAATCCTATCAAGAACAGTGCATGAAGTCCAATGAATGACAGCGAGCTCTTTGCTAAGGAGGAGTCAGATTTGGGGCGAGCTTGAGGCCTTGTTGAGGTACTCCTGCTCCTCCTGTCCCATCATGCTGTGAAACAACTCGCCATCTCTCATAAGATGTATTTGTTCAGCTGTCGGAAATTCCAGTCAGCCAATAATCAACCCCGAAGCCAGGTTAAATTAGAACCTTCTATTTTCCTGCAAATGTTTAGCATTTAGACCTGCAACCATGGACCTGTCTACTGATCACATCCTGCCCCATGGCTGTTAAACTTGCAAATGAATGAATGGATCAGATTGAGGTGTCAGTTGGAATTCTTAAATGTCTGCCCTGACCCTTTCTACCAACCCCGTTTCTAGTGTAAAAATTCAATTTTTTCAGCCTGAACTAAGAGGCCAAGAAACTTTGATCATAATTTCCAGTCTCATTTCCCTTATCTCTCTCACTCGCAGTAAATTTAGTGATGGTTGTGCTCCTGTCCCGGGGAAGGTGTGGCCTCTCCACCGGCACCACTCACTACCTCGTGGCCATGGCAATGGCGGATATACTGGTTATTAATACCGAAGTTATACTGAACCAGATCAGTTGGTACTATTTCCCAGTGTGTTTCCTAGACCTCACCCATGTGTGTCGTGTTAATATAGCCAGAGACAGTTCCGTTTGGTTCACCATCACCTTCTCCTTTGATCGATTTGTGGCCATTAGTTGTCAGAAGCTGAGAACTAAATACTGCACAGCAAGAACTGCGGCTTTGGTTCTGGCAACAACCTGCATTCTTCTCTGTTTCAAAATCGTTCCCTCCTATTTTACATATAAACCTAGATTTATAATTGGAAATGTGAAGTGGCTTTACGTTAGAAAACCCAGCTACTTCACTAACTTGGGGTGGTTGACATTTAAGTGGTTTGCTATGGTGTTAACACCACTGCTCCCATTCGTCTTAATTCTGTTGCTCAACATTCTGACAGTCAAACACATTTTAGTGGCTAGTCAAGTCCGGAAGGGGCTGAGGGGGTCATTGCAAGTCAGAGAATCACAGTGACCCAGAGATGGAGAACAGAAGGAAGTTGGTGGTGTTATTCTTCACCATATCCGGTAGCTTTATACTCCTCTGGGTGGTATTTGTTTTATATTTCTTTGATGTTGCAAGTCACTTAGATGAAGATTCTTTTTATATCTTTGGACAAGTCGGGTTTATGCTGTGAAATTTAAACTGCTGCACAAGTACATTTATTTATGGGGCGACCCAGTCCAAGTTCAGGGCAGAGATCAAGAGAGCTGTGAAATATCCAGTAACATCATTTATTCGGTTAATTAACAAACAAAAAAACTGAGACCAGCTGAGATGTGGCTGCTGGTGTTTCCACATCAGGAATATGAAACTTGTCCTCAGGTTTATATCAAATTAATCATGTCTTGGAGATTTGGAATCAAACAATACAGGAGGAGGGGGAGCAACCAGTATCCTGAGACCCGACAGTATTTCCGTAGGGGCATACATGACAAACGGCAAATGGGGATAGTACCTAATGGTAACAATTTGCCGGGGTGGGGGGGGGGTGGCACGCTGGCAGGGGGTGAGATGAGGTGGGGAGGGGAGGAGAGGAGGTTGGAGGGGAACAGCTCAGAGCATTACAGATAAATGCTGAAATTTAGAGATCTGCTATCTGACAGCACCAGGGACCCAGTTGGGAATCTGACCTCTGATTTCCATTAATGTGGAGTTTCTCGCGATATCTGTGTGGGTTCCGCCGGGTGCTCTGGCTTCCTGCTGGTTATTGTGAATGTTCCCCTCGTGTGTGTGTTTGTGAGGGTTTGCCCGGTCTTGTGCTGGGCGCACCCTGCTGTGTGCACATTGCCTGTCGGATAGGCTGCCGGATAAATTCAAATGAAAGCATTAATGAGCGCCTCAAATCGTGTTTTAAATAAATAAAAGGATACCTGATTGGACAATCATAGCTGAAGTTTGATTTGAAGAGACTGGGCAATTTTGTCATTTAAACAATGACCCACCTTGGAATTAAGGGGTTAAAAAGCATTAGAAAACATGACTCGATGTTTAGCCAGACTAGTTTGCTCAACTACTGAAGCGCAGGGCCTGCAGAGATTTGACAACTCTATGGATGAGCGTAATTATGATTTCTGATAATGTATTTGTGACGAGCCAGTGTAATGTAAAGCGTGTATTGTGGTTTTAAAACATTGCTGTTTAATTTCCGATTCGAGTGGTGTCTCTTTATTTCTCGTCATTCTCTTGCCAGAACATGCAGGGGTACAAGGTTATGCCTTGCAGTTTCTCCCGTTTTCTTGGTGTCTCAGCTTGATAAATAGCCTCTCAGTGTTTACCCATTCAAAATGGTGTGTGCTTAAAGAGAAGCGCTTCTCATTTTTGAAGAGAGTACAGGCCCAATTAAATCACAGCTTTAATTGCTTCTCAGAGAGCATACTAAGAATGCTTCATGGGACCACCTCCAATGCAATAATAACTCTTCCTAAATTTGGAGACAAAAATGCGCTCAGCACTCCAGCTTTGGTCTCAGCCAATCACTTTATAGTGGTAGCAAGGCCTCATTCTTGTATGTCCTTAAAACACCAATAAATTTGTCAAGCATGATTTAATAAAACACATTGACTTTATTTGATCATACCATGGTTTTCAAATTGCATCAAGACTTCCTTAATAATCCAGCATTTCCTCAATGTCAGGGAAAACTGACTTGTATCCATCTGTTTCCTGACTGCAGCAGTGGTGGTGTAATGTTTGCTGAATCCCAGTGTGCGCTGAGGTGAAGAATTTTGCAAAACCTGAACCAGTGCACCAACTATCTCAGCAGGTATCCTTTACAACCCGAAGATAGAGGTTGTCATATTATGCAGATCTCACAGAAGTGTTTCCCTTGGTTTCATCTAAGCTTCCAATTTTTCTTAAGATTCTGTCCCTTTCCCATTAACTTTGCAATCGTCACCCCTCTCTTGAAAAGAAACTTAACCACTTTGTTCCTGAGAACGATCACCCGACCTCAAAATTTTGTTTCATCTCCAAAGTCAATGAAACTGCTGCCAGCTCCCATGCCCATCTTTCAGGGAAATGCCTGCTTGTATTCCTTGAATTAGATGGATGGATCTCGTGTCCTAGACAGCTTCTGACCAAAGTGTTAAATTGCATCCGAAGTGACAGTGACATATTGAATCGGCCCTCCCCGTCCATCTGGACACTTGTACCATGGCTGAGTATGCAAATCTCCTCCAGTGCTTTTCCACCATCCTCTAGCCGACTCCCGATTATAATTTTATTTAAAACAATCGCCATCAGAAAATCTCCAATAATGTTTCTTCTTTCCATTCCCGCCTCAATCCTTGCCCACTCATCTCCCTTATTTACCTGATGTCTCATGTCAGGATTACTGAAAACCACAAATATTTTACTCCCAACCACTTCTGTCAAACAATCCAATATCTCTAATTAATCAGTCTGCTTCTCCGCCATCCCATGCAGTATGATAGAAATATTCAATGACTAAAAGTTGGGAAGCCAGAAGTCATTATCTGCGAACCCCGCCACAAGTGCTATTCACCAGGCTCCAAATCCATTCTTCTACTGGAAACTATCTGAGGCTGAACCTGATTTCTCAGAAGCTTGGCATCATATTTGACCTCAAGATGATTCTCCGGGCACTTTACGATACCATGCTAAGAGCTGCTGGATGTTTCTGCCCATTAAATATCGCAGAGGCAATAACCCATAACACCACTAAGGACATCTACTTGCACATCTCCAATATCAACTCAATATTCCCCTATCTAAGATTACCTTCTTTTGAAACCCCTGCATGCCTTTCTTCTCCTCTGAACTTGACATCTCAAAACATTCCATAATAAAGTAATACTTTCTACCCTCCAAAACTTGAGGTCATCCAAAAGGCTGCTCATCACGCCCTTTCTTAGACCATGCCCAGTTTGTTAGTCATCCATGATGTCGCTGGTTAATTGACAAAAGTCCCGATCTTACAAGATCCATCCTCATTTGCAAATTTATCTATTGTTAGCCCCGCCTATCTTTCCATCATCATCTCCTGCTTGCACAACTCTCGCTGTCACTGTAACCTCCTTCAGCACCTACAATCTTCCCAATATCTGTAACATTCCCCACATACCACCAGATATCTGCGCTGATATAATTTGGACATTTGCAAATTCCCAATTTCAATTTCACCAGCATTGACAGCTGTGCCTTCACCTTATTGGATCCAACCTGAAAGCTAACCACCACTGAACGTGAATCATTAACCCTAAAGTTATACCCTCAAACTAAATTCAACGAGAAACACTCTATCCATAAATTCACCCTAAGCCTATCTCTAACACAAATTCCAAAGCATAACTGTAGCCCTAATCCTTACTGCAACCATAAAACCTGACATAACTATAATCCTAAAACCATCCTAAACCTAATTCCGTACATTCTAGTGACTCTCGCGACTATAAAACTAAATGTGGGCCAAACACATTACTGAACAAGAAAGCTTTTTGCAACTTTTATTAAATTCTATACTGAATTTACAAACCAAGTTTATCTCTAACATTACCTTAAATCGAGCCCTATATTTAAATCTAAAGCTATGCATAAATATTGATCGATCCAGAACACAATCTTTAATGTTAACGCTTATACTAATTGTCAAAGTACACCGAATCCAAATCCTAACTCAGTCTACAACTAAATGTAACTAGCCTTAACCTTACTCATAGCGCTAGCCCTAATCTGAATATAAAACCTAGCCTTTATATTAAACCTAATCCTAATTGTCACTGTCAGCCCAAACCTAACTGCATCTGGACTGCAAACCCAAACTATGAACTCAAACATAAACGTAGAGCTTGGTGTTAAAGAAATTGAGTATTTCTGAAAAAAAGAGAAATGCTGTTGAATCTTTTCATGATGCACTGATCAGGAAATATGCAAGGATTTGACAGTTTGAAGGGAGCAACGAATTTGAAAAACAAGGTGCTGATTGCTTGGATGTGGATTCTGACTGGTCGAGATACAGACCTGGAGGGAGAACGCACAAGAGAACTGTTGCCCCAAAGATTTTGTTTGAATTTAGAAAAGGCGTCCGACTGCGATTAGTGCCTATGGAAATTCGTCCATGCAGTTGCAGATTCAAATATAACGAATGTATTGTCCATGTACTGAAAACATGCAAGGCCTAAAAGGTGAGGGGCCATTCCTTTGAAATGTGTTTCTCGTGGAAACTGATGAAAATATTAGCGAGTGGGAATCCCATGGAAACACTATCTATTTGGGCGTAAATAGTTTTAAAGCTGAGATAAACTATGCGAGCTGCTAATTCATAAGTTCAGTTAAACCAGGTTCAGACAATAGTGGCGTGATCGCCATGACATTTGGACATGGTGCAGATGCCTATGTCTTCTTACACTGGCACATTAGTGACTAGGCTAGCAATGAAGAATGAACACGTCAACATGGCTTTGTTATCGATATGTATCTCAAAAAAATTGAAGGAGACCTTCACTGTTTATTTGCAAAATTCCTTCAGAACTGGTTGAAGCAGCTTGATCAACCATTTAGCCTATTCAAGTGATGCAGAACCAGTCATAGATCAGGGAGGTCATTAAGGGGCATCACTTTTATGTGTCTTAGGCAGCCTAAACATGCATCAATTCAGTGAACCGTGCAGAGAAAGCACATCATATACGCCGCAAGACAGCCAATTACTCTTTCACAAATCAAACAAAATGTCTTTGTAACTTGATTTCGAGGAGGACCATATGTCATGTTGGACAGTAAGTCCAATGGATGTAAATTGGGACCCGCCATTAAGAACATCATGCATTTGTTAATATAGTTGTGCTTGATAAGTGTAACATTCCCATTCCCATTGTACGGCTTGCAGAAAATTCAGACTGGATTAGCCCTGAGGCCTCATGACGACACCAGACATTCAAGCTGCATTTGAAAATCGGACAAGCCATTTGGTATTCTGCACATGTATGTGTGCTATCAGCCGTATTTTCAAGTACTTCTCATTTTCATTGAAAGCTGGTTATTGGAGGGGTATCTGGTATTGAAGGAGTTCAAACTTAGCAAATACATCTTTCTTTTTGCCCGGAGAAGAACAGCCTTTAAAATTGAAGCCTTCCATATGGAAAAGCCTCTCATTTTCAGTGACAACAAGAATATAGATATTTGCAATATGTTGGGCAACATCATTAAATGCACTGCTGAAACACTTCTACTTCAGGGAGTTTCCAATGCGTAATGCTTATTGCATGGTTAGCTATTGAGGGGAAATAGCAGCACACACAAATTACAGAAGAAAATGAAGAGAATTTCAACACTTTAGACTCAACGCATGGTATAGATAACTAACCGTAACAGTAATCTATCCAATCTCATCCTACATGGGCGTACTCTTAACTGTGCCAGTGTGTCTCACTTTAGCATTATAATTGGAAATGCACAATATCAAAATATCAGGTCTTATATAATCTCATAAAAATAAGACCCCCCATTACCTCTCATGATTACGCCTCGCAATTTGCTTTCCTATTCAGAATCCCCTCTCACGATTATCATTCCCTAAGCTCCCATTGCCAATAGCATTATTCAATTTTTCACATCCAATGTACATGCCCTCCATCATCCCATCACATGTCCCAGTTTCACTTAGTCTTTTCCACTTTCCTTCCCAATTCCCCTCTTTATTAGTCCATAATATTGACTCGTCCCCACAACTTCACAACTCCCATTCCAACTCTCTACATCACCCCTAGATTTATGCTCTCCAATTATCCCTCCATCATGATGGATCACCATTATCCTTCTCCCATTGCTCCCCCATTATAGATCTGCATTACACTTCCCCATTCCTGCTCCAGCCACCATTCCACATTTTCCCTCACCCATTACCCCTCCTCGAAAACACCAACCTCACTTCTCTTGTTCATTGTCCCTGTCCAATTACCCCTTTGCGCGTTTCCTTCTCTATTCCACTTCCTCACCACCCCTGCCCCATTAACAATCCCTGTTTTCCACCAACATTAAGCCACCCGACTCATAGCCATTTACCATGCCCTCCCCATTTCGTCACCCCATTATTTTCCGCTCTCTGGCCCCCATCACCACTCCCCATTCCCCTCTCTGAATCCCTTCAACAGTCTCCATTCCCAATGCACCAACACATTTATCCTCCTC
Organism: Carcharodon carcharias; assembly: GCF_017639515.1. Taxonomy (NCBI): domain Eukaryota; kingdom Metazoa; phylum Chordata; class Chondrichthyes; order Lamniformes; family Lamnidae; genus Carcharodon; species Carcharodon carcharias. The sequence goes on along the minus strand of NW_024470606.1, from coordinate 1,419,853 downwards.
ATTAAAAATCTTTTTCGCCAGTCCCCTTTGCCTCTTTCATTTTGCAACAGCCCTCTCCTTCTCATTTCGAACCAGGTTCCTCCACATCCTTTTGCCTCCCCGCTGTTTCTGCACTACCTCTCCCCATTGCCCCTCCAACCTGTCAATCCCAACATATCCTCACCCGTTGCCCTACCCAGATTATCCCAAAAAATCACACCTCTGCATTACCTTTCATCTTCCACCCTCCCACTACCACTTCTCATCACCTCTTACCTCCTCTTCCTCAGTTACACTTCCTCATTTTCCCTGCCCCTTACCATCTCCCCTCCCCATTACCCAGTACACTTCGATTACCTCATTTTTGCTCCCCCATGGTCCCTTCCCATTACATCATTAACCCCACCCAATCCTCCCTGATTCCTCTTCCACAAATGTAATGCTGTATGCTGCTCCCCATTACCCCTCTCCGATATCCATAAAACTTTTGCCAATATGTCTCTTCCCTTATTACACTTCTATCTTTAATCATCCTTCTTTTTAACTAGATCTCTTAACCAATTATCCCTCCCACATTCTGTCCCCTTTCCCCCTCCTAATTAACCATCCAACATAGCACCCCAGTATTTATCATAAATATCCCAAATCAGAGCCCCTGCCAAATACTAATCGACATGACCCCTTCCTGTTACCCACCCACATTTTCCAATTACATATGTCTTCGAGCTTTGGCTGTCCCAATTAAACCTCGTCCATAATACAACTCATCCCCATTTACCCTCCTGCAGTTCAACTCCAACTAATACCTCTCCCCATCGGCCCTCCCTATAACCCTATCTCATACACTTACCTGTTAATATTTCTGCTCACCATTGCCCGAACATCATTACTCACCCCTTAGAAATCTGTCTCCATTATCTCTCAGGTATTACCACTCCTCATTTGCCATCCAATTAACCTTCCTGAATTACTATTTCCTATTACCCCTCCAAATTTCCCCCTTAGGTTTTACCTCTCCATTTCCCAACCTCATTATACCTTCCTCATTACACTTCCAATGGTCATTCTCCCTGTCTTCACCCCACATTTGTGCATTAGTTTCTAAGTGTGCCTCTGGAAGGAGACACAGATGGGCACAGTGGATAACAGGCGGATGGAGTTTTCTTGTGCAGATCACACAATTACTGCGTTGGGATGGGAGCGGCGGCTGGTGCGGTCTATCATATTGATATTCCACATGGTCAAAGATCAATTTCAGCCAGTAGAGGAGTGTTGAAAGTGTGAACCGTGGATCATCTTGGCTCAAAAGAAGTTGCAGTATTTCAACATGAAAGGTTGTAGTGCCTTTCTTTGGGAAATGTGAGCGTTTTAATATCGCACCATCTGGAAATGTGTTTCTTTTGCTCTTCTTGTTGTTGCACCTCACAAACATGGTGAGTTCTGAGGGACAAGGAGAAAGGCCATGGTCACGATTGTTGATGAGGAGGTTGCGGCTGGAGGCAAGACTGAACCAAACAGGTCAGTCCGCCAACAAAGCCCATTTGCAGCAGTCAGATTCTTTGATTGTCTCGATTCAGAACAAAATGTATAAACTTATCATTCGATGTCATCCTTCCTTCCCGAATTCCGCTGCTCAGGTTCTCATTCCTGAAAACAGAGAGGGAATACTGACAGATATTCGCCATCAAAGGGCTACACAAATGTGACAAAGCAGGGAACTCCAGCTATAGGCGCAACTGTGGGAGCTTCCTGACCAAAACAGACAGCTGCTGGTTCAGGAAAAAGACTCAACTCCACCTTCCAAAGCAGAAATTAAATATTGGAAATAAATGCTAGCCTTACCAGCAGCGACAACGTTTCACAAATCTCACACATCAGGGATGGGCAAACAACAACCCGTGGGCTATACTCAGATGGTACTTACAACCTTGACAGGCCTAAAGTGAGTCCAAAAACCTTTCTGAATAAGAATGGGAGGCTTTCAGAGGAGAAATTTATGGGAAATAAAGATTGTTTAAGTAAGTTATATTGGTATTTGTAGGTGTTAAGAATGAGCTTTAGCAATATAGTTTTTAAGTTTTATTTGTATTTCTGTGTTTGTGTGTTAACAAAGGTCAAATTGAGTTTTAGCTTCACTTCAAAAAGGTGCTTGTATTTCTAAGGAGCATTTACTACTGTAAGCTAAGTTAAGCAAAGAAGGGTAGAAGAATTGGGCTGCTATCTAGCGACCAGGGTCCAAAGTGGCTGGCCCCTCACACAGACACACATGGAAAAGCTAGAGACAGCAGCTTTGAATTGAAGCTGTTGGAGCTCAGCAGTTTTGAATATAGCTGGCGAGGCAGGAGCAGCCAAGAAGGGGCAGAGCAAGTTCAATGCTACAGTTGATTGAAATCAGATGCCAGGAGAGACTGGAGAAAAATGGATAGGTAGAAATTCCCAAGCTGAAGAAAATACCCCAAATCCAGAGGAGTAGAAGATGAGAAAGTACCAAGCAGACCTGCTCGTCAAAGAAAGGACCTGGTAAAAGTCCTGTTTACAGAGGTTAAGAGCGAGGGGCAGAGAAAATGTCGCCAAGCTTCAAATTTAAAGAGATAACAGCTGTAGAAAGCAGATTTAAAGCGAGAGCAGCTTGCAAGAGGCAAGAAGCTCCAAAGAGACAAATGAAATTCTCTAACTCTTTATTATGGACATCTGAAGCAGCTCAGTCGGTGAGGGAGAATGTGCGGAAGACAGCTTGAATGCATGTGATGACCCAGGGAAGGGATCGTCAAATGGATACCCTGAGGTTGAATACTTGTGGGAATGCACCTGAGAGAAAGTGTCAATTTGAGAGAGGATTCCAAGGGGAGGTCTTCGAGAGGGGAGAGGGGAAACCCTTGTGTGAAAGCCAGAGTTCAGTGAGACTGGTTGGCTTATGGCATGATGAGCATCCAGTGGGAGTTGGGGAGGGATTCATAATATCTGCCACTTGGCTTCAGAGCGTCTGACTACAGGGTGCCAATTGGTACATCGATTGTGGACTGTATGTGGATATTCGAGTATTAGCTATCTTTGTTAAACTTGTGTTATCCCTACAAATCTGTACGTGTCTGTAAAGGTATAGTTGTGGGTGGAAGAGAATTGTAATATAATTCATCTTTTTTAATTTAATGCAGCTTTATACTTTTTGTTTGAAGTTAAAAGGCTGACTCTGATAACTCGGTTCAGTAGCGCCTTTCCACATATCCAAACAAGCAAATTAAAAGTTACGATGTTTCAAACTCTGAGGTGATGCTGGGCCTGGGACAACCTCAGCTGGGATCATAACAAAATATAGAATGACATTGAATGGAAGTTGAAGCTAAAAGCCAATGACCACTGGCTAGAGGAAGAAGCTTGGCAAGTTAAGAACTGTGTATCGCCTCATGTGAGAGGAAGCAAGCACTTGTGGAGGAGCACGGACAGCAGCAAAGTGTCAGTACGCCCGCTGATTACTCCTGATTTCTGTTTCCTTGTGGAGGAGCACAGACAACAGTGTCATAAACCAGCTGACTACTCCTGATTTATGATTGCGTTATCCAGTTTATAGAGGGCATTGGCCCAAGGAAGATAACATTGTTCATATTGAGGTGGTTGATGGCTTGGCTCTATATCTTTGTCTGCATTATTAGATAATCTAGTTCAGAACCTGGTTCTGACGACCAATAATGTGTGAGTGAATCTATTTTAAAAAGCACCTGGATGAACACTTGGCACTTCATAACATTCAAGGCTATGGGCCAAGTGCTGGTAAATGGTATCAGTTGGGAAGTTCAGGTGTTCCTCACATGTTGGTGCAGACTCGATTGGCTGAAGGGCCTCTTCTGCACTGTGACAAGGTCCAATACAAAATACAGCAAACACAGGCAACATTGACAAGGCTATACCCCGGCCATGCTCGTGACCTTGACAGGCTTCCAAGTGAGTCCAAAAATTACTCTGAACAAGAAAGAAGGCTTTCAGAGGAGAAACTGATAGGAAATAATGATTGCTTAAGTAAGTTATATTGGTATTTGTAGATGTTAAGAATGAGCTTTAGCTGTTTAGTTTAAGTTTTATTTGTATTTCTGTGTTTGGTGTTAAGAAAGGTCAAATTGAGTTTTAGTTTCACTTGAAAAAGATGCTTGCATTGCTAAAGAGCATTTAGAACTGTACAGTTAGTTAAGCAAAGAAGAGTGGAAGAAGTGTTGCCTAGCGACCTGGGTCCAGGGAGGCTGGTGCCCTCCCACGGACACACAGAGAAACCTATAGACAGCAGTTTTATTTTGAAGCTGTTGGAGTTCAGCAGTTTTGAAGATAGGTGGTGAGGCAGGAGCAGCCTAGAAAGGGGCAGAGCAAGTTCCATGCTAAAATTGATTGTAAACAGCTGCTGAAGAGGGACTAGAGAGAAAGAGATAGATAGCAAGTCCCAAGCTAAAGAAAAGGCTCCAAAATCCAGAGGAGTGGGAGAAAGTCCCAAGCAGACCTGCTCGTCAAAGAAACAGCAGGACCTGGAAAAGATCCTGTTTAGGGAAATTAAGAACAAAGGGCAGAGAGGAAAGTCTCCAAGCTTCCAATTTAAAGAGATAAAAGCTGCAGAAAACAGGTTTAAAGTGAGAACAGCTTGCAAGATGCAAAAAGGTCCAAAGAGACAAATTAAGGTCTCTAACTCTTTGTTGTGGCCATCTGAGGCAGCTAAGTCGGTGAGGGAGAATGCGTGGAAGACAGCTTAAATGCATGTCGTGACCCAGGGAAGGGAGCGTCAAAAGGAGAGTTTGAAACTCTGATCGTGAATCCTTGTGGGAATGCACTTGAGAGAAAGTGTCAGTTTGAGAGAAGTTTCCAAGGTGAGGTCTTCGAGAGGGGAGATTGGAAACCCTCGTGTGAAAGACAGAGTTTAGTGAGACTGGTTGGCTTATGGTGTGAGAAGCATCCTGAGGAAACTGGGGAGAGATCCATTACACCTGGCTGAGGTGGAATCTGTCATTTGGTTTCAGAGTGCCTGACGATAGGGTGCCTATTGGTACATCGACTGTGTACTTACTGTGGATATTGATCCATAGCCTTGAAGCTATTTTAACTTCTGTTATCCCTACACATCTATATATATCTGTAAATGTATAGTTGTGGGTGGAAGACTATGGTAATATAGTTCATCTTTTAAGTTTAATGCATGTTTTATACTTTTTGTTAAAAGTTCATCTGCTGACTCTGATAACTCGATTCATTAGCGCCTCTTCACGTATTTAAACAAGCAAATTAAAAGTTAGGATCAATTAAACTGGGTTCCACTCTGAGACTGTGCTTGTCCAGGGGCAACCACAACTGGGATCATAACAAAATATAGAGTGACATTTAATGGAAATTGAAGCTAAAAGCAAATGACCACTGGCTGGAGGAAGACGCTTTGCAAGTTAAGAACTGAGTATTGACTCACGTGAGAGGAAACAAGCACTTGTGGAGGAGCACAGACAGCAGCAAAGTGTCACTGAACCCTCTGAGTACTCCTGATTGCTGTTTCCTTGATGCAGTTTCTCGAGGGCATTGGCCCCAGGGAAGATAATATTGTTTATGTTGAGGTGTTTGAGGGCTTGGCTCTATGTCTTTGCCTGCATTATTACATAATCCAGTACAATATCAGTGTCTATTTGGGGAGGAGAAGGGTTTGTACATATACTAAAGATTTAGACACATTCATTTTGTGAGGATCGAAACTCAGAACCTGGCTCTGTTGACCAATAATGTGTGAGTGAATCTATTTGAGAGGCGGTGTGTTTTTCTTTTGTTAAATGTTTCAATTTGACTTACAATCACTTTCTAAAGCACTATAAATATCACAATGTCAAAAATCCAACTGGCATGAAACATAATGCCAAAAATACTTTCTTGAAAGTTTAGATATAAGTATTGTAGAAATATTAAATGTTTCGCAATATTTTCCAAAGTTCTAGCAATTAAAACACCTTCCCAACATTGGCTTTTACGTGTCCATAAATTTAAATACTTAATGGGGTCAGCAGATAAAGCGATAATATGCTCTAGGAAGCAGCAAATATTTAGTTAACATTTTGACACGCGCTTCTGAGAAACGAGTTGTTTATGCGCTTATGCTTTTTTTTAAAAAAAAGTTCCTGTCAGCAATACAGGTAAGGTATTGATTTTTAGAAAACACATGGTGAACGCAGTAAAAAGTAGAGCACGTGGTCCTGGCTTTGTTTGTTGAGGAAATTGAAAATTGGGAATGTGCTTCTAACAGATAGGAAACAAATTTCAGATGCACTTCCCAGCACCGCTTTCAAAGTATGCCATGAGGTTAGTAATCACAGCCCTAGGAATGAGAGGTAGAGAATCGGTACAGATCACTGTACTCCTACAATACATGCCTACTGCCTCTATGGCGCATTTTGGTCTCCCATCATTTTCTTTCTCTTTTCCACGTTGTTGTCCCCTCGGGACAAGACCATATTCTACATGAAAGTAAAGCAGCAAGACTGGCAAAATAAAAGCAAAATAATGCAGATGCTTGAAAGGCGACATAAAAACAGAACATTCTGGAAGAACTCAACAAGTCAGGCAGGATCTTTGGAGAGTCAAAAATGCTTCATGGTTGATGGCCATTCTCGTGAATACACAATAAATGATCTTAATGATCGCTGTTGTTGACAGAATTAACGTGAAGCGCTTGGATCAATGTCAGTCGTTAATTTTAGTGTGAAATAGCGTCCTTTTCATTGGCACCTAGGCACCGGTGTGTGTTGCTGAAACGAACTGCTCCGCAGTGCTCAAAAATGAGCACTGCGGGAAATGGAAAGTGGATCGTGAAGTTGCAGTTTTTAACAAGAGCAACATGCAAAATATATATTTCGCAAAAGTGGACACGAAGCCTAGGGGGTTGTTTTTTTAAAGAGCATTGCAGTGTTCGAGGAGTACAATTTAAGCTCTTAAAATGTTATTAAAGAAATAAGAACATTAATAGTCCATTCCGCCCCTCGAACATGCTGCACCATTCAATAAGATCATGGCTGAATTGATTGAGGGGTTCACTTGATTCCCCTGAGAGAACCCCTATCCCCCACGTATATTCAATGAGCCAGCCTCCCCTGCTCTCTGAGGAAGATAATTCCAAATTCCACAGATCCTCTGAGAGAAGAAATTCTTCCTTAAATGTCTTAAACGAGACGCTCTTAGTTAAAGATTGCTGAACGAGAAAGAACAACATGTAGATAAAAACAAAAAAACTGCGGATGCTGGAAATCCAAAACAAAAACAGAATTACCTGGAAAAACTCAGCAGGTCTGGCAGCATCGGAGGAGAAGAAAAGAGTTGACGTTTCGAGTCCTCATGACCCTTCGACAGAACTTGAGTTTGAGTCCAAGAAAGAGCTGAAATATAAGCTGGTTTAAGGTGTGTGTGTGGGGGGCGGAGAGATACAGAGAGAGAGAGGTGGGGGTGTGGTTGTAGGGACAAACAAGCAGTGATAGAAGCAGATCATCAAAAGATGTCAACGACAATAGTACAATAGAACACATAGGTGTTAAAGTTAAAGTTGGTGATATTATCTAAACGAATGTGCTAATTAAGAATGGATGGTAGGGCACTCAAGGTATAGCTCTAGTGGGTTTTTTAAATTTATTTATTTATTTTTTCTCTCCTCACCGTCCAAGGACCCAAACACTCCTTTCAAGTGAAGCAGCATTTCACTTGCATTTCCCCCAACTTAGTCTACTGCATTCGTTGCTCCCAATGTGGTCTCCTCTACATTGGAGAGACCAAACGTAAACTGGGCGACCGCTTTGCAGAACACCTGTGGTCTGTCCGCAAGAATGACCCAAACCTCCCCGTCGCTTGCCATTTTAACACTCCACCCTGCTCTCTTGCCCACATGTCTGTCCTTGGCTTGCTGCATTGTTCCAGTGAAGCCCAACGCAAACTGGAGGAACAACACCTCATCTTCCGACTAGGCACTTTACAGCCTTCCGGACTGAATATTGAATTCAACAACGTTAGGTCGTGAGCTCCCTCCCCCATCCCCACCCCCTTTCTGTTTCCCCCTTCCTTTTTTTTCCAATAAATTATAAAGATTTTCCTTTTCCCACCTATTTCCATTATTTAAAAAAAAATTAAAAAAACCCCACTAGAGCTATACATTGAGTGCCCTACCATCCATTCTTAATTAGCACATTCGTTTAGATAATATCACCAACTTTAACTTTAACACCTGTGTTCTATTGTACTATTGTCGTTGACATCTTTTGATGATCTGCTTCTATCACTGCTTGTTTGTCCCTACAACCACACCGCCCCCCCCAACTCTCTCTCTCTCTATCTCTCCGCCCCCCACACACACACCTTAAACCAGCTTATATTTCAACTCTTTCTTGGACTCGAACTCAAGTTCTGTCGAAGGGTCATGAGGACTCGAAATGTCAACTCTTTTCTTCTCCGCCGATGCTGCCAGACCTGCTGAGTTTTTCCAGGTAATTCTGTTTTTGTTTTGGATTTCCAGCATCCGCAGTTTTTTTGTTTTTAAAGCCAAATATTTTACGAAGCTGATTCGGACTGCCAAACCAGAAACATAACTGACTTCACTTGGGCTGTATCTACCCAAACGGATATATCACTGACCTCGTTCGGACTGCAACTACCGAGCCAGATATATCACTGACCCCACTTGGGCAGTAATATACAGGAAGATGTATCACCGACCTCACATACAGTGTAACTACAGAGCCAGATTTGTCAGTGACCTCACCCGAACGGTAACAACCAAACCAGATGTACCACTGACTTCACTAGGACTGCAACTCCCCAGCCAGATATACTACTTGAGCTCAGTCGGATTGTAACTGCCAAACCAGGTATATCACTGATCTAAGACAGACTGTAACTACCCAGCTAGATATATCACTGACCTCAATCGGACTGTAATCACACAGCCAGATATATCACTGACCTCACTTGGGCTATTAATACCCAGCCAGATGTAGCACTGACCTCATTCATACTGTTACTACCCTGCCACATATATCATTGGCCTTAGTCGGACTGTAAATACCTAGTCAGTTGTAGCACTGGTCTCACTCATGCTGTAACTCCCCAGTCAGATATATCACTGACCTCACTCAGGCAGTAACTCCTCATTCCAATATATCACTGACCTCACTCAGCTAGTAACTGCCCAGCCAGATATATGACTGACCTCAGCAGGTCTGACAGCATCTGCAGAGAGGAATACAGTTAAACGTTTTGAATCCGAATGACTCTTCGCCAGAACCATCATCAGATGAAGAGTCATTCGGACTTGAAACATTAACTGTATTCCTCTCCACAGATGCTGTCAGACCTGCTTAGTTTTTCCAGGTATTTTTGTTTTTGTTTCAGGTTTCCAGCATCCACAGTATTTTTCTTTCATCTTACATGACTGACCTCACTCGGAATGTAACTCCCGAGCCAAATATATCACTGACCTCATTAGCACTGTAAATCCCTCTCCAGATATATGACTGACCTCAGTCTGTAACTCCACAGCCAAATATATCACTGTCCTCACTTGTACTGTAACTATCGAGCCAAATATAACAGTGTTTTCACTCCATTTGTAGCTCCGCATCCAGATATATCACTGACCTCACACGAACTGTTGCTAGCCAGCCAGGTGTACTACTGACCTCACTCAGACTGTAACGTCCCAACCAGAAATATCACTGCACTCACTCGGCCAGTATATACACATCCAGATATATCACTGACCTCATTCTGACAGTAACTACCCAACTGTAACTACATCATTGGCCTCACTCAGTGTGCAACTCCTCATCCAGATATATCACTGACCTCAGTTGGACTGAAACCCCACAACCAGATATACCAATGACCTGACTTGGACTGTAACTTCACAGCCAGATAAACCACTGACCTCACTCAGACTGTAACAAAAACAGCCAGATATATCACTGGCCTCACCCAGAATGTAAATACCCAGCCACAAATATCACTGGCCTCACATGGACTTTAACTACGAAGCCAGATATATCATTGGCCTGCCTCAGAGTGCAGCTACACAGCCAGATTTATCACTGACCACACTTAGCCCGTAACACCTGAGCTATGTTTATCACTGACCTCACTCCAACTGTACCTCCACATCCAGATATATCACTGACCTCACTCGGATTATAACTGCCTAACCAGATATATCACTGACCTCATTCAGATTGGAACTACCGAGCAAAATATTTCACTGACCTTACTCAGACTGTAACTACCCTGCTAGATATATCATTGACAACCCTTGGACTGCAAGTCCCCATACAGGTATGTCACTGGCCTCACTCGGACTGTAACTGCCCAGCCAGATATAACAGAGGCCTCACTCCGTTTGTAACTCCACATCCAGACATATCACTGACTTCACTCGGACTGTAACTCACAACAGAGATATATCATGACCACACACACTGTCAATCCGTATCCAAATATACCATTGACCTCACACTGACTGTAACTACACAGCCAGATGTAGCACTAACCTCACTCACATTATAGCTACCCAGCCACATATATCATTGGCCTCAGTCGGACTGTAAATACCCAGCCAATCGTACCACTGACCTCAGTCGTACGATAACTCCCCAGCCAGAATAATCATTGACCACACTTGGACTGTAATTACACAGTCAAATATACTACTGACCTCACTTGGCTAGTAACTGCACAGCTAGATGTATCATTGACCTCTCTCGGAGTGCAACTACCAAGCCAGGATATATCATTGACCTCACTCTAACTGTAACTACACAGCCAGGTATATCACTGACCTCACTTGGACTGTAACTACACAGCCAGGTATATCACTGACCTCACTTGGACTGTAACTACACAGCCAGGTATATCACTGACCTCACTTGGACTGCAACTCCATATCCAGATATATCACTGACCTCACTCAGGTTATAACTACCCAGCAAACCATATCACAGGCGTCACTAGAGCTATAACTACACGGCCAGGTATGCCACTTACCTCATTCATACTGTAACTACCAAGCCAGATATATCACTGACCTCACTCGGCCTGTAACCACCCAGCAAGTGATATCACTGACTTCACTTGGAGTGTACCTACCCAGCCAGGTATATCATTGACCTCAAAGGACTGTAACACCCCATCCAGATATACCACTGAACACAGTCAGATTGTAATGGCCAAAGCAGGTATATCACTGGCCTCACAAGGACTGTACCTACCCAGCCAGATGTCTCACTGACATCAACCGGGCTGTAACTCCTCATTTAGATATATCACCGACCTCACTAGGCCAGTAACTGCCCAGCCAGATATATGACTGACCTCACTTGCACTGTAATTCCCCATCCAGATATATTACTGACCCCACAGGGACTGTAACTACCCAGCCATATATATCACTGGCCTCACTCGGACTGTAACTACAGAGCCGGATATATCATTGACGTCAATCGGACTGTAACCGCACAGACAGAGATACAAAGAAAAGTACAGCACAGGATCATATTGCCTGTCAAACTAAAACATTTTGCACTTCCGGGGTCCGATTCCCTCTATTACCATCCTATTCATGTATTTGTCAAGCTGCCTCTTAAACATCACTTTCGTACCTGCTTCCATCACCTCCTCTGGCAGTGAATTCCAGTCACTCACTACCTTTTGCATAAAAAACTTGCCCTGCACATCTCCTCTAAAGTTTTCTCCTCTCACCTTAAATCTATTTCCCTTAGTAATTGACTCTTCCACCCTGGCAAAAACACTTCTGAGTATCTACTCTGTCCATGCAACTCATAATTTTGTAAACTTCTATCAAGTCGCCCCTCAATCTCCGTCGCTCTAGTGAGAACAATCCAAGTTTATCCAACCTCTCCTCATAGCTAATAACCTCCAGACCAGGCAGCATCCTGGTAAACCTCCTCTGCACCCTCTCCAACGCCTTCATATCCTTCTGGTAATGTGGCAACCAGAATTGCACACAATATTCCAAGTGTAGCCTAACCTAGGTTCTCTACAGCTGAAGCATGACTTCCCAGCTTTTATACTCAATACCCCTGCCAATGCCTTCCTGACTACCTTATCCACCCATGTTGCCACTTTCAGTGACCTGTGGACCTGTACACCCAGATCCCTCTGCCCATCGATGCACTTAAGGGTTCTGCCATTTACTGTATAATTCCTATCTGTATTGGACCTTCCAAAATCCATTGCCTCACATTTGTCCGGATTAAACTCCATCTGCCATTTCTCCGCCCAAATCTCAAACCATCTATATCCCGTTGTATCCTTTGACAATCCTCACTATCTGCAACTCCTCCAACTTTCGTGTCATCTGCAAACGTACTAATTAGGCCAGTTACATTTTCCTCGAAATCATTTATGTATATTACAAACAGCAAAGGTCCCAGCACTGATCCCTGCAGAACACCACTAGTCACAGCTGTCCAATCAGAAAAGCACCCTTTCACTGCCACCCTCTGTCTTCTATGATCAAGCCAATTCTGTATCCATCTTGTCGGCTCACCTCTGATCCCGTGCAACTTTATCTTCTGTACCAGTCTGCCATAAGGGAGCTTGTCAAAGGCCTTACTGAAATCCATGTAGATCATATCCACTGCCCTTCCATCGTCGATCATCTTTGTCACTTCCTCGAAAAACTCGATCAAGTTAGTGAGACACGACCTTCCCTTCAAAAAACCATGCTGCCTCTCACTAATACGCCCATTTGCTTCAAAATGGTAGTAAATCCTGTCATGAAGAATCTTCTCCGATAATTTCCCTATCACTGATGTAAGGCTCACCAGCCTGTAATTTCCTGGATTGTCCCTGCTACCCTTCTTAAACAATGGAACAATATTGGCCATTCTCCAGACCTCTGGGACTTTACCCGTAGACAGTGAGGATACAAAGATTTTTGTCAAGGCCCCAGTAATCTCCTCCCTTGCCTCCCTCAGTACTCTGGGGTAAATCCCATCTGGCCCTGGGGACTTATCCACCTTAATATTCTTCAAGACGCCGAACACCTCCTCTTTTTTTGATCTCAACATGATCTAGGCAATCTACACACTCTTCCCTAGACAAATCAACCACTAAATCCTTCTCTTTGGTGAATACTGATGAGAAGTACTCATTTAGTATCTCTCCCATTTCTTCTGGCTCCACACACACATTCCCACCTCTGTCCCTGAGTGGGCCTACCCTTTCCCTGGCTACCATCTTGCTTTTTACATATGTATAAAAGGCCTTGGAATTTTCCTTAATCCTGGTTGCCAATGACTTTTCATGACCCCTTTTAGCCCTCCTGACTCCTTGCTCAAGCTTTTTCCTACTTTCTTTATATTCTCCACGGGTTTCATCTGTCCCATTCTTCTAGCCCTTATGAATGTTTCCCTTTTCTTTTTGACTAATCTCACACCATCCTTCGTTATCCAAAGTTCCTGAAACTTGCCATACTTATCCTTCATCCTAGCAGGAACATGCCGGTCCTGAATTCTTATCAACTGACATTTGAAAGCCCCCAACATGTCAGTTGTTGATTTGCCCTCAAACGTCCACCTCCAGTCTAGATTCCTCAGTTCCTGCCTAATATTGTTATAATTAGCCTTCCCCCAATTAAGCACCTTAACCCAAGGACTCCTGTTATCCTTATCCACCAGTACCTTGAAACTTAATGAATTATGGTCACTTTTCCCGAAATGCTCCCCTACTGAAACTTCGACCACCTGGCTGGTTCATTCCCTAATACCAGGTCCAGTATTGCCCCTTCCCTAGTTGAACTATCTACATATTGTCTCAGGAAGCCCTCCTGGATGCACCTTACACATTCTGCACCATCCAAACCTCTAGCACTAAGTGATTCCCAGTCAGTATAGGGAAAGTTAAAATCGCCCACCACAACAACCCTATTGCTTTTACATCTTTCCAAAATCTGCCTACATAACTGTTCTGCAATCTCCCGCTGGCAACTGGGAGGCCTATAGTAAACCCCCAACATTGTGACTGCATCCTTCCTATTCTGGAGCTCTACCCATATTGCTTTGCTGCATGAGCCCTCTGAGGTTCCCTCCTGTCGTACAGCTGTGATGTTCTCCTTAACCAGCAGTGCAACTCTCTCACCTCTTCTACATTCCTCTCTATCCTGCCTGAAACATCTAAATCCTGGAACGTTTATCTGCCAATCCTGTCCATTCTTCAACCAAGTCTCTGTAATAGCAATAACATCATAGTCCCAAGTACAAATGCAAGCTCTAAACTCATCTGCCTTGCCTGTTATACTTCTCTCATTGAAATAAATGCATTTCAGACCCCCTGTCTCACTGTGTTCAGTAATTTCTCCCTGCCTGCTCTTACTCTTAGTCCTACTGGCCATATTCACTAGTTCCCAGTCATTTATTTCACCTGCTGACCTATTGTTCTGGTTCCCACCCCCCTGCCATACTAGTTTAAACCCTCCCGAGTGACACTAGCAAACCTCGCAACCAGGATATTGGTGCCCCTCCAATTTAGATGCAACCCGTCCTTCTTGTACAGGTCCCAACTGCCCCGGAAGAGATCCCAATGATCCAGATATCGGAAACCCTCCCTCTTGCATTATCTGTTCAGCCACATGTTTAGCTGCACTATCTTCCTATTTCTAGCCTCTCTGGCACGTGGCACAGGGAGTAATCCTGAGATTACAACCTTAGAGGTCCTGTTTTTTAACTTTCTGCCTAACTCCTTGAACTCCCGCTGCAGGACCTCGTCACTCTTCCTACCTATGTCGTTAGTACCAATGTGTACCATGGCCTCTGGCTGTTCTCCCCCTGCAGAATGTCCCGTACCTGATCAGAGACATCCTGGACCCTGGCACCAGGGAGGCAACGTACCATCCTGGTGTCTCTTTCACGCCCACAGAAGCGCCTATCTGAGCCCCTGACTATAGAGTCTCCTATGACAATTGCTCTTCTGTGCTTTGACCCCCCATGCTGAACAACAGAGCCAGCCGTGGTGCCACTGCTCTGGCTACTGCTGCTGTTTTCCCCTGATAGGCCATCCCCCCCAACAGTATCCAAAACGGTATACCTGTTAGAGAGGGGGACAGCCACAGGGGATTTCTGCACTGACTGCCTGCCCCTTTTAGCGGTTACCCATCTATCTGTCTGTACCTTGGGTGTGACCATGTCTACAAAACTTCTGTCTATGGTGCTTTCCGCCACCTGAATGCTCGTAAGTGCATCCAACTGCTGCTCCAACCAATCCATGTGGTCTGTGAGGAGTTGCAATTGGGTACACTTCCTGCAGATGTAGTTGTCCGGGACACTTGAAGCGTCACAGATTTCCCACATCTCACAGGTGAAGCAGATGTATCACTGACCTCACTCGGGCTACAACTACCCAGCCAGGTATAGCGCTGACGTCACTCGGACTGTAACTCCACATCCAGGTCTATCAGTGATTTCACTCGGACTGTAACTGCACAGACAGATATATCACTGACCACACTCAGACTCTAACTCCTAATTCAGACATATCACTGACCTCACTCGGACTGTAACTCCTCATTCAGATATATCACTGACCTCACTTGGACTGTAACTCCTCATTCAGATATATCACTGACCTCACTCGGCCAGTAACTGGCTAGCCAGGTATTTGACTGACCTCTGTTGGAGTGTAACTCCCCAGCCAGACATATTACTGACCTCACAAGGACTGTAACTACCCAGCCAGATATATGACTGACCTCACTCGCACTGTAAGTCCCCATCCAGATATATTACTGACCTCACATAGGCTGTAAGTACCCAGCCATAAATAATGCTGACCTCTCTAGGACTGTAACTACCAAGCCAGATGTATCATTGACCTCACTCGGACTGGAATTACACGGTCAGATATATCACGGAATTCATTCCGACTGTAACTGCACAGGCAGGTATATCACTGACCTCAATTGGGCTGCAACTTCCCAGCGAGGTATATCACTGACCTCACTTGGACTGTAACTCCAAATCCAGGTATATCACTGATCTCACTAGTAGTGTAGCTAACCAGCCACATATATCATTGGCCTCAGTCTGACTGTAAATACCCAACCAGATGTAGCACTGACCTCACTCATCCGATAGCTCGCCAGCCAGATGTATCAGTGACCACACTTGGGCTGTAATTACAGTCAGATATTTCACTGACCTCACTCGGACTGTAACTTCAGAAACCAGGTATATCACTGACCTCAGTTGGACTGGAACTCCCCAACCAGATCCATCACTGACCTCATTCGGCCAGTAACTGCCCAGCCAGATATATAGCTGACCTCACTCGCACTGGAAGTCCCCACCCAGCTATATTACTGACCCCTCACAGACTGTAACTACCCACCCAGATATATCATTGACAACATTCAGACTTTAAATCCCCATCCAAGTATATCATTGGCCTCAATTGGACTGTATCTATCCAGCCGGATAGAACAGTTACCTCACTCCGTTTGTAACTCCACATCCAGATACATCACTGACTTCACTCGGACTGTAACTACCCAGCCAGATATACGAATGACCTCACTCAGACTGTAACAACACAGCCAGAATGTAGCACAAACCTCACTCATAATGTAACTACCCAGCCACATATATCATTGGTCTCAGTCGGACTGTAAATACCCATTCAGGCATAGCACTGACCTCATACTATCACTCCCAATACAGATATATCAGTGACCACACTTGGACTGTAATTACACAGTCAAATATATCACTGACCGGTAATTCCGTATTCAGATATATCACTGACCTCACTCGGGATCTAAATACCAAGCCAGATATATCAATGGCCTCACTTGGACTGTAATTCACAGCCAGATAAAACACTGACCTTACTCTGACTGTAACAACAGAGCCAGATATATCCCTGACCTCAACTGGATTGTAATTTCACAACCAGATATATCAGGGCTTCCTTCGCACTGTAATTCCTGATCCAGATATATCACTGGCCTCACTTGGACTGTTACTACACAGGCAGATGTAGCACTGACTTCACTCATACTGTAACTACCTGGCCACATATATCATTGGCCTCAGTTGGACTGTAAATACCCAGGCACAATGTTGCACTGACCTCACTCATCCTGTAAATCCCCAGCCAGGTATACACTTGGATGTAATTACACTCAGATATATCACTGATCTCACTCGAGCTGTAACTTCTCATTCAGATATATCACTGACTTCAGTTGGACTGCAACTCCCCAGCCAGGTATATGATTGACATTACCTGTACTGTAACTCCATACCCAGAGATATCACTGACCTCACTCAGGCTGTAAATGCCAATCCAGAAAAATCACTGACCACGCTTGGACTGTAATTACACAGTCAGAAATATCACTGACCTCACTTGGCCAGTTACTGCCCAGCCAGATATATTACTGACCTCTCTTGGAATGTAATTCCCCAGACAGAGACATTACTGACGTCACACGTAACTGTAACTACACGACCATATATATCATTGGCCTCAGTTGGACTGCAAATACCCAGACAGATGTAGCACTGACCTCACCCATACTGTAACTTCCTAGGCAGATATATCACTGACCTCACTTGGAGTATAATTACACAGTCAGATATATCACTGACCTCACTTGGGCTGTAACTCCACATTAGGACATATCACTGACTTCACTCAGCCAGTAACTGTACAGCCAGATATATGACTGACCTCAATCGGTCTGTTGCTCCCTAGCCAGATATATCACTGGCCTCACTGGCACTGTAACTACCAAGTCAGATATATCATTGACCTCACTCAGACTGTACCTACTCGGCCAGATGTAACAGTGAGCTCACTCCATTTGTAGCTCCACATCCAGATATATCACTGACCTCACTCAGACTGTAAATCGCCTGCCACATATATCACTCACATCACTTGGACTCTAACCACCCAGCCAGATATGTGATTGACATCCCTTGGACTATAACTCTCATGCCAGATTTATCACTGACTGTGCACGGAGTGTAAATATGCAGCAAAATATATCATTCACCTCACTTGGACTGCAAGTCCCCAGCCAGATATATCACTGACCTCACTCGGACCGTAACTACGCAGCCAGATATATCACTGACCACACTCAGCCCGTTACACCCAAGCCAGATATGTCACTGACCTCGCTCGGACTGTAACTACACAGTCAGATATATCACTGACCTCACTCGAGCTGTAACTCCTCATTCAGATATATCACTGACCTCAGTTGGACTGCAATTCCCCAGCCAGGTATATAACTGACATTACCTGTACTGTAACTCCATACCCAGAGGTATCACTGACCTCACTCAGGCTGTAAATGCCGATCCAGAAAAATCACCGACCACGCTTGGACTGTAATTACACGGTCAGAAATATCACTGGCCTCACTTGGACTGTAACTCCTCATTCAGATATATCACTGACCTCACTTGGCCAGTTACTGCCCAGCCAGATATATTACTGACATCACTCGTAACTGTAACTACACCACCATATATATCATTGGCCTCAGTTGGACTGCAAATACCCAGACAGATTTAGTACTGACCTCACCCATGCTGTAACTCCCTAGGCAGATATATCACTGACCACGCTTGGAGTGTAATTACACAGTCAGATATATCACTGACCTCACTTGGGCTGTAACTTCACATTAAGACATATCACTGACCTTACTCAGCCAGTAACTATACAGCCAGATATATGACTGACCTCGCTCGGTCTATTGCTCCCTAGCCAGATACATCACTAGCTTCACTGGCACCGTAACTACCAAGTCAGATATATCACTGACCTCACTCGGACTGCAACTACTCAGCCAGATGTAACAGTGAGCTCACTCCATTTGTAGCTCCACATCCAGATATATCACTGACCTCACTCAGACTGTAAATCGCCAGCTAGATATATCACTCACCTCACTTGGACTCTAACCACCCAGCCAGATATATGATTGACATCCCTCGGACTATAACTCTCATGCCAGATTTATCACTGACTGTGCACGGAGTGTAAATATGCAGCGAAATATATCATTCACCTCATTTGGACTGCAAGTCCCCAGCCAGATATATCACTGACCTCACTCAGACCGTAACTACACAGCCAGATATATCACTGACCTCACTCGGACCGTAACTACTCAGCCAGATGTAACAGTGAGCTCACTCCATTTGTAGCTCCACATCCAGATATATCACTGACCTCACTCAGACTGTAAATCGCCAGCCAGATATATCACTCACCTCACTTGGACTCTAACCACCCAGCCAGATATATGATTGACATCCCTCGGACTATAACTCTCATGCCAGATTTATCACTGACTGTGCACGGAGTGTAAATATGCAGCGAAATATATCATTCACCTCATTTGGACTGCAAGTCCCCAGCCAGATATATCACTGACCTCACTCAGACCGTAACTACACAGCCAGATATATCACTGACCTCACTCGGACCGTAACTACTCAGCCAGATGTAACAGTGAGCTCACTCCATTTGTAGCTCCACATCCAGATATATCACTGACCTCACTCAGACTGTAAATCGCCAGCCAGATATATCACTCACCTCACTTGGACTCTAACCACCCAGCCAGATATATGATTGACATCCCTCGGACTATAACTCTCATGCCAGATTTATCACTGACTGTGCACGGAGTGTAAATATGCAGCGAAATATATCATTCACCTCATTTGGACTGCAAGTCCCCAGCCAGATATATCACTGACCTCACTCAGACCGTAACTACACAGCCAGATATATCACTGACCTCACTCGGACCGTAACTACTCAGCCAGATGTAACAGTGAGCTCACTCCATTTGTAGCTCCACATCCAGATATATCACTGACCTCACTCAGACTGTAAATCGCCAGCCAGATATATCACTCACCTCACTTGGACTCTAACCACCCAGCCAGATATATGATTGACATCCCTCGGACTATAACTCTCATGCCAGATTTATCACTGACTGTGCACGGAGTGTAAATATGCAGCGAAATATATCATTCACCTCATTTGGACTGCAAGTCCCCAGCCAGATATATCACTGACCTCACTCAGACCGTAACTACACAGCCAGATATATCACTGACCTCACTCGGACCGTAACTACTCAGCCAGATGTAACAGTGAGCTCACTCCATTTGTAGCTCCACATCCAGATATATCACTGACCTCACTCAGACTGTAAATCGCCAGCCAGATATATCACTCACCTCACTTGGACTCTAACCACCCAGCCAGATATATGATTGACATCCCTCGGACTATAACTCTCATGCCAGATTTATCACTGACTGTGCACGGAGTGTAAATATGCAGCGAAATATATCATTCACCTCATTTGGACTGCAAGTCCCCAGCCAGATATATCACTGACCTCACTCAGACCGTAACTACACAGCCAGATATATCACTGACCACACCTGGCCCGTAATACCCGAGCCAGATATATACTGACCTCACTCCAACTTTTCCTCCACATCCAGATGTATCACTGACCTCACTCGGGCTATAACTGCTGAGCCAGATATATCACTGACCTCATTCAGATTGGAACTACCGAGCAAAATATATCACTAACCTTATTCAGACTGTAAGTACCCAGCCAGATATATCACTGACCTCACTTGGACTGTAACGACCGAAACGGATACATCACTGACCTCACTTATGCTGTGCCTCCAAATCCAGATATGTCCAATATATCACTCGGATTATAACTGCACAGCCGGGTATGTCACTGGCCTCACTCGGACTGAAACTATCCGGCCAGATACAACAATGGTCTCAGTCCATTTGTAACTCCACATCCAGATGTATCACTGATGTCACTTGGAGTGGAACTCACAAAACAGATATGCCATGACCTCACTCGGACTGTGACTCTGTATCCAGATATATCACTGACCTCACTCGGACTGTGCCTATCCAGGTAAGTATGTCAGTGACCTCACTCAGACTTTAACTCCTCATCCAGATATATCACTGACTTCACTCCAAACTGTAACTCCCCAGCCAGATACATCAATCACCTCACCGGGACTATAACTCCGTATCCAGATATATCAGTGACCTCACTTGGGCTGTAAATACCGAGCCAGATATATCACTGGCCTCACTCCGAATGTAACTCCCCAGTCAGGTGTATCATTGATCTCACTCAGTCTATAACTACCTCGGCAGATATATCAGTGACATGACCTGGACTGGAACTACCGTGCCAGATGTATCACTGACCTCGCACGGACTGTAACTACCCAGCCAGATATATCAGTGACTCACACAAACCGTAACTACCCAGGGGGATATATCAATAAGCTCATTGGGACTGTAACACCCCATCCAGATATATAACTGACATCAATCAGATAGTAATTATACAGACAGATAGATCACGGGCCTCACTTGGAATGTAACTACGCAGCCAGATATATCACTGACCTCACTTCAGACTGTAAATCGCCAGCCAGATATATCACACACCTCAGTCAGACTGTAGCTCCCCATCCAGAGATATCACTGATCACACATGGGTTATAACTACCTCAGCAGAAAGATCACACACCTCAATCAGACTGTAACTACTGTACCAGATGTGTCACTGACCTCGCACAGACTGTAACTACCTAGCCAGATATATCATTCACCTCAGTCGGACTGCAAGGCCCATCCAGATATACCAATGATCTTACTCGGACTGTAACTACATAACTGGATACATCACAGGACTCACTCGAACAGTAATTACCCAGCCAGATATATTGAGACCTTATTCGGATTGTAAATACCCACATCTAATTTTGCCAATGAATTCACTATTACTGAAAATATCCACCCAGATGTATCACCTCTCTCAGTTCTGTAAATATCAAACCAGATGTACTATTGGCCTCACTTCTCCTGTAACTACACATCCAGACACATTATTTACTTCATTGGTATAGTAGCTACTCCAGATTTACAAGTGAGCACCCTTGTACTGCAAACACTTTCGCTGACCTCACTTGTACTTAACTACCCATCCAGATATCATTGGCCTCAGCTGTTCTATAACACTGAACCAACTCCGATGGATAGGCCATTGTGTCTGGATGCCCAAAAACCGCCTCCGTCAGCAGGTTCTCATCTGACAGCTCTCTGTTCGCCAACGCTGAAAGGGCGACCAAAGGAAAAGGCATAAGGATACACTCAAGGTCGCCCTAAAGCATGGAAGCATTAACATCACTGATTGGGAGGAGAATGCTGCTGATCTCTCAGCTTGGAACTACTTGGTCTATCAAGGTGCAAGCCACTTCAAGGTTCAGTCACTCAACAGTGAGGCAGAATGGCAGTGCCAGAGAAAGAAGGAAGACAACCCTGGGCGGGGATTTCCACTCCCCTGCGCAACATGCCCCCACTGCGGAAGAACATTTGGGCTCCTCTGTGACCTGAAGACTCACGAAGCCTGACGGTCGTCATCCTCGATTCCGAGGGACCAGTTCCAACAATAACACTGAATTCATCAGTACTGTGTTTACGCAGAGAAATATCACTTAGCATTCGCCCTCTGTACTGTAAATACCCAAACAGAATATATCACTAAACTCACCTGCATTGTAACTACCCAGTCAGTAATATCACCAACCTCATTTGCCTGTAACAACCAACCCAGATAGAATATATTGACCTCACTTCTATTGTAACAATCCTTTGTTATATCACTGAACTTGTACTGTAAAAGACCTTCCAGATGTATCAGATTTCACTTGCACTGTAAATACCCACCCAATTACATCACTGAGCTAGCTTGTACAATATGATTATATACTTCCCCATCACTTTGGCAGATGAGCATTCAGCAAGTAGACAAGTTGTTCACCGCTGAGGTTGGAGTTATCTCATGTGAGATGTTAATCTAAATCTTGTTTTTGCCAATCCAATTGTAAATATTACATATGAAGTCTCTGTTGGAGGGGTGAGTAAAGGCACTGGTTTTTCTGGCAAGCTTACTTGTCCTATAGGGACTTCACTTAGTTTCCCTTAGATTGTTTTGTGACAGAAGCTTTTCCACTTGAAGCTGCGCCATTTCTTCACCCATGCAGTGGAGTCCAATTTACAGTTTCTGAGACTGGCTTTTAGTCACGACAATCTTAGTGTCAAAGAACTGTGTAATATTTTGGTCTGGATGGCACAGATTACTCAAAAATGTGATCCAAGTCATGGTTGATTTTAAATAAGTTTATTAAGAAGCAACAGTTTAGATATGATACACAAGCTGAATAGGCAGAAAGAAAAACATATAACCTGTAACAGTTGAGAACAACTTACTGGTTGCCACTTTCCAAAAAACAGATGAGAAGGGTGGGGATGCTGATCTCTGTGGTTGGCGGCAGCAGTCCCCTCAGAATAGTTTACTGGTCCCGGATCGGACTAACAGATGAACGAAGCTGACCTCTGCAGCTGGAGGTGGCAGTCTCTTCTGTTCTCACTCTTCAAAACGTTAGGCTGGAGCCAGCATGGATTATTTCAAAAAGCCCCCCACATGGTGGTTGGCAAGAATCAGCATTCCCCCACTTCATGGAGCTCTTATCCATCCGAAGCGATTTCAACAGCTTGTTTATGTACCTTATTTCTGGGTTATGTCAACCACTTATTCAATTGTCCGTTAGCAAGGGACAGATATTCAAACTAATCCCTCCTTTTTCTGTTGGAAGCCCACAGTCATCTTGTCGCTTATCGCTTGCTTGGACATCTTGTTTAAACTGAACTCAGACAGTTGGTTTCCCATATGGGTCATTACATCCACCCCACCCTCCTCAGATACTGTATTAGAAACATGTCCTTAAAAAAGATAACAGGCTTATGCTGTCGTGCTTGTCAACTGTTCATTATCAGTGGAAGGGTTGTAGAGATAAGCCAGGGAACTACTTACCAGTGAGTCTCACGTCAGTGGTAGGGAAACAATTGGAGAAAATTCTGAAGGAGAGAATCTATCTCCACTTGGAGAGGCAAGGTTTGATCATGGATAGATCATATTGCTTTGTCAGAGGGAGGTCATGCCTAACAAATTTGGTTGAATTTTTTGAGGAGGTGACCAGGTGTGGAGATGAGGGAAGTGAATCTGATGTAGTTTCTATGGATTTCAGCAAAGCCTTTGACAAAGTCCCATATGGGAGACTTATAAAGAAGGTAAATGCACATGGGATACAGGGTAATATGAAAAGGTGGATTCAAAATTGGCTTAGTTGTAGGAGACAGAGGGTGATGACAGAAGGCTGTTTTAGTGACTGGAAGCCCATGTCCAGTGGCGTACCACAGGGATCTGTGCTCGGTCCCCTATTATTTGTCACTTATATAAACAACATAGATGACTATGTGGGGGGGTAGGATTAGTAAGTTTGCGGATGACACAAAGAACGGCCAGGTGGTTAACAGTGAGGTTGAGTGTCTTGGGCTACAGGAAGATATAGACAGGATGGTCAAATGGGTAGATAAGTGGCAGATGGAATTTAACCCTGAAAAGTCTAAGGTGATACACTTTGGAAGAAGTAATTTGACAAGGAAGAATTCAATGAACGGCATGACACTAGGAAGTTCTAAGGAACAAAGGGACCTTGGCGTGTGTGTCCATTGCACTCTGAAGGCAGAGGGGCATGTTAGAGGAACACTTGCCTTTATCAATCGAGGCATAGATTACAAAATCAGGGAGGTCATGTTGGAGTTGTACAGAACCTTAGTGAGGCCACAGCTGGAGTACTGTGTGCAGTTCTGGTCGCCACATTATAGGAAGGATGTGATTGCATTGGAGGGGGTGCAGTGGAGATTGACCAGAATGTTGCCTGCGATGAAACATTCAAGTTATGAAGAGAGGTTGGATAGACTTGGGTTGTTTTCATTGGAGCAGAGAAGACTGAGGGGCGACCTAATCGAGGTGTACAAGATTATGAGGGGCATGGACAGGGTGGATAGGGAGCAGCTGTTCCCTTTAGTTGAAGGGTCAGTCACAAGTGGACACAAGTTCAAAGTGCGGGGCAGGAGGTTTAAGGGGGCTGTGAAGAAAAACCGTTTTACCCAGAGGGTTGTGACGGTCTGGAATGTGCTGCCTGGGAGGGTGGTGGAGGCGGGTTGCCTCACATCCTTTAAAAAGTACCTGGATGAGCACTTGGCATGTCATAACATTCAAGGCTATGGGCCAAGTGCTAGTGAATGGGATTAGGTAGGTAGGTCAGGTATTTCTCACATGTCGGTGCAGCCTCGATGGGCTGAATGGCCTCTTGTGCACTGTGTGATACTGTGAACTCAGGACGTTTTCTTCATAGGAGGGAAAGAAAAAAGCTATCCCTATTTATAAAATCTGAAAGAAATTTACTAAAGTGATTTAATGGCCATTTCTTACAGGTCTCCTAACATTGAGAAGGAAATATCGTTATTGATTTGTTACAATTGATTCTTGGCTCACCTATTTGTAAGCTACAAACTAAGTTCCCCAATTTCTTAATTATAAAGTATAGGTAACATACTAATCTTCTAGAATTATCAACATAAACTCTTGAGCTGCCACCAAGAACTAAAAAAGATAAGAACTTACCCAGTACAATGTGATAATTATCGACTTAGCTTCACCCTCTCCATTTGGAAATGACCTCACAAAATTCTAAATTATTGGCATGTTGTTTTTACATGTGGTTCAAACAAAAATATATGCACTTTAAAGGTTCTGTAGGTCTCAGTTCACTTGCATCCACCTTGTGGATATTTTTAAAATCCGGATTCGATATCCGTCTTCACTTTAATTTTCCTCATGTGATATATATCAGCGCTTTTAATTCTTGATTGTTCACAGGCCGGATCTCCATTGAGTATATGTCAATGCCTTGATGATTTGAAAAGTTGTCTTCCCACTACTGTTCACATTAACCACTTCATGTTTTTCTGCTGTCAAGTATCAGAGCATGTCAGGGGTCCATTCTTCAGTGCAGATTAACCATGCATTTCTGCATGTTAGTCATACATAACGAATCACATCTACACACTCACACCAGCATCCCAAAATCATGCCACACATGCACCATCTTGGGCATTCAGGTGATGTTATCAAAATATCAAGTGGGATGTCTGTCTGAAGGTCTTCGCTTACCTACCCCTGCAAGCATCCAAAGCTTCAGAAAAGCCAGAAAATCAAATGCAGTTTTCTTAAAAGATCACAGGCAAGGATAGGAACATCTCCAAGAGAAAGCTAGGAAATTACTAATCTCACCTATATTTTCCTAACTTTCACTGGAATATACATGGATATCAGGTTGATATATTCCATTGAACTACAATCAGGATGAGTTATTCCAAATCCCATTTGGTGATGTGATTTTCTTTATTTTTTATTCTAAATGAAGCTTCCCATTATTTACAATTCTATCTGATTAGTGAACGCTGAAGGAATCTTACAATATTGTGTTTTGAGATGAGAGACTGAAGTACATGCAATGAGTTTAGACGTAACTCCCACATTTCCCATTCTCAAGCTGTTTAACGACAATAGCTGGGATAAAGCCAGATCCCTAAAAAGCAAAATATTTAGTTCAAATTGTCATGACATTACCAGTGGAAAGGGACAACTTCCCTGCTTGTTTACAAAAAGGCAAGCAAATATTCTCAAATGTGTACAATTGTGTCAACTTTACACAACTTTTTTTCAGGTTAAAGATGAACTGAACATCATTTTAAACTTTGTTTTTCCAATTCTCTGGGCTTTTATCAGTTTTCCCGGAATTTTATTGCTTTGTTTTTTTTCTTCAGGCACCTTTCCAAATAATAAAAGTGAAGAAAAATAAAGCTAAAAAGGTTATCTTTAACAGTTAAACAAAACCTTCAACATTCTTA
This sequence comes from Carcharodon carcharias, assembly GCF_017639515.1. Taxonomy (NCBI): domain Eukaryota; kingdom Metazoa; phylum Chordata; class Chondrichthyes; order Lamniformes; family Lamnidae; genus Carcharodon; species Carcharodon carcharias. The sequence goes on along the minus strand of NW_024470606.1, from coordinate 1,392,964 downwards.
GACCAGCTTTCTGCAAATGAACAGAAGCCCTACTGCACAGAACACTTCTCACCATGCTTCTCTACTGCAGTGCAATCTGGAGTATCAGTGACACACATGAGCGCGAGAGAAATTCCGTTAGTAACACCTCTGCTGCATCCTCCCGAGTCAATGGGAGGACCGTCAAACAACCACTAGTGTTCTTCTTGAAACCAAATCCACAAGCATTCAGGCAAATCCTTTTAAAATCAACTCCGATAGACTGGGCGATAGATGGCAGAAAAGTGTCTCCCCTGCCAGGTCCAGTTTATCTCAAATCTCAAACAGCCAAAACTTCAAGGAAAGGACAAATAAAATGCTTCAAAGACAGTCTGAAGCTCTCCTTGAAGATCAGTGGCATTGACCTAAATGAACAGATGGAGCTTGCTACAAATTGTTCAGAATGGCGACAGCTTGTCCATCAACCTACATCACACTTTGAGTCCTAACACCTTAATGAGGCAGATTGGCAGCAGAGAGGCAAAGGAAAGGAAGCAAATCCCACCTCCTGGGGCACAAGCACCCAAAGATCTTTGAGTCATTATTCAGCCTGTTCAGTCACATGAAGAAAAATGGCAGAAACTCATGTCCCTGAGTAGGCATCATCCTCGAAATGAGGGACAGCCTTCCAACAGAGGAGGGGATCATTAAAGTGTGGCAGTAGGTGGGACTTTGTGCTTGAGCAGTTTGGCTGGAATTCCATCCTTGTCAGGTGCATTTTTGCCCTCTAAGCAATCAACACCCTTTTCAAGTGCAAGTGATGGAGGTTCCTTGTCCAACTCAACAATAACAGGAAGCTGCAGTAGCGCATCAAACAGAGATTGTGAGATGTCAGTCTCACCGGAATACCACTCACAGCAGTGTTCAAACCATTGGAACATTTGTTTATTTCTGTCACTGTACGTTTCACACGGTGATGCTAGAACCAAATGCCCTTTTAATCATACATAGCACATTGTCATGAGGCACTTTGTATTTCTTGACATCGGTTGATCCAGTGTTCACATGTAGAACGTCTCCGTCTTTTGCACAACTGTCTTTGTTAATTCCAATAATTGTATGTTGAGGGAGAATCTGTCTGAACCTAGCCTTAACCATAAAACAAGTCTATTTCCAAGACAGTAAAGTCACAAACTCTCCCAGTTTCTCCCCAACACCCAGAGTGAACTGCTTTATATATTCCTGCGATGATTGTCTAATCATTCCCCAATTAGGGACAAATGTGCTTAATTACCAACTTAAAGCATGTAATCAAGAGCAGCACAATTCCAACATTAATAGTCTTAGCTGCTTTCACTTTATGCCATGTTCTAGCTGATGGGTTTATGATGTGTATCAGATAGGCTTTCCTTTTGTTGCTTCATTGACAGCTGTCATCTCTGCTGAGTGGTTTTCAAACCAGTCTTTGTTGTGGGTTCCAACCTTACCAAATGTTGCTGCTGCTGCATTATAAATAATTGAACTCTGCGACTTCCAACCATCAACAATATTCATGCTGATTGATCAAGCTTTGTAAAATATTGTACTATTTTGCTTCGTGTTCTTTGATAATTTGATTTAATAATAGAGGTGCCACAGTGTGCAATAAGCAAGTCAGTAAGAATTGTCAGCAAAGATTAATCAACACTTTCTAATTGGAGATGTTAACTTTTCAGACACTGAATTGTAGATTTTGCACCGATGATCAATTTAGGATTGAAGTAAAAGCTCATATTTTGATGTAAACGAATTCCAGTTGAACATTCTTGAATAAAGGATAAAGATCACAGATGGTGCTTTTAAAAAGGGGCACTGCAACCCAAACATCAGCGACATCCTCAGAATGTTAAACTCCAGCCAGTTATAGGGGTTGTTAACATCAGCAGAGCCAAACCAAATATTATCAGACTACTGATTCTGGATGGGGGTAAACAGCAGCAATAACAGTAGAATCAAACACCGGCACTGCTCACTTATGTTGTTGCTTATGTGTCAGCAGGTATCATGACTGAGTGAATCTGGTCTCTCACACAGAGCAGGTGAACAGTCTTCCATTGTATGAGTGCGTTGGTGTAATGAAAGGCTGCAGGACTGAGTAAACCCTTTCCCACACACAGAGCAGGTGAATGGCCTCTCCCCAGTGTGAGTGCGTTGGTGCATCAGCAGGTTGGCAGACTGAGTGAAACCTTTCCCACACACGGAGCAGGTGAACGGTCTCTCTCCAGTGTGAACACGCTGGTGTGCAGTGAGGGTTGATGACTGCCTGAAACTCTTTCCACAGTAAGTGCAGTTGAATGGCTTCTCCTTAGTGTGAATGCGCTGGTGCGAAAGAAGGTTGGAGGAGTGAGTGAATCCCTTCCCACACACGGAGCAGGTGAACGGCCTCTCCCCAGTGTGAACTCGCTGGTGTGCACTGAGGGCAGTTGAATGCCTGAAACTTTTTCCACAAGAAGAGCAGCTGTACGGCTTTTCCTCAGTGTGAATTCGCTGGTGTGACTGAAGGCCGGATGAATGAGTGAATCCCTTCCCACACACGGAACAAGTGAACGGCCTTTCCCCAGTATGAATTCGCTGGTGTGCAATGAGGGCAGATGACTGCCTGAAGTTCTTTCCACAGGAAGAGCAGGTGAAGGGCTTCTCCTCGGTGTGTATTCTCTGGTGTGACTGGAGGCCAGATGCCCCAGTGAATCCCTTCCCACAAACGGAGCAGGTGAAAGGCCTCTCCCCAGTGTGAACCCGCTGGTGTGCAATGAGGGTGGATGCCTGCCTGAAGCCCTTTCCACAGGAGGTGCAGCTGTATGGCCTCTCCTCACTGTGAGTTTGCTGGTGCTTCAGCAGATCGGAGGATCCAGTGAATCCCTTCCCACATACGGAGCAGGTGAATGGCCTCTCTGCAGAGTGAACCCGCTGGTGGCCATTGAGGTTGGCTGAACAACTGAACCTCTTTCCACAGGTAGTGCAACTGAATGGCCTCTCCTCAGTGTGAATTCGCTGGTGTAACATGAGGTTGGCAGACTGAGTAAATCCCTTCCCACACACAGAACAGGTGAAAGGCCTCTCGCCAGTGTGATTGCGTCGATGGTATTCCAGCAGGTATCGATGATTGAATCCTTTACCACAATAATCACATTTCCACGGCCTCTCCCCAGTGTGACTACGTCGATGGTATTCCAGCCGGGATTGACAATTGAATCCTTTACCACAGTCCTCACATTTCCATGGTTTCTCCATAGTGCTGGTGTCTTTGTATGTCTTCGGGTAGTACGATCAATTAAAGCCTTGTCCACACACAATATGGTGTGTGGTTCCTCCCTACTGCAAATGATGTGATGAGTTTTCAGGCTGTGTAACTGGTTAAAGCTTTTCCCACAGTCAGTGAACTGGAAAACTCTCATTTAGATATGTGTTTGTTTCTCAGTGCTTTTCCAGTCAAAATGAGGTTTGAAATCTTTTCCCAAAGAAAAACAATGTTCACATTCAGAGGCTGATGATATTCAAGCCCTAATGAATCGAGTGACTCTTGTCAGATCTTGACATGAAGTTTGGTTCGAGTTTCCCCATCTGTAAGTCCTCCCGTGGAAAAAGAGGTTACAGAAATACAGTGTAAGTACAAGAAATGAAGTGAGAACAGACAATTCTCATTTATATTCATCTTCTTTTCCTTCTTTTGTCATAAGTCACCATCTAATTCATTCTCCGCCTTCCCTGTGCTGAAATCCAAATCTATTGCATCATCTCCACCATTTCTTTACTCCCAGTTTTCTCCCTCCCTTTATTCTGGCTAGGATTGCCAACTCTGGTAAGGAATATTCCTGGAGGTTTCATCACATACCTCCTGTCGCCAACTGGCTGACTCCCACATTCGCCTTTGTGGTGCCTCACTTTCCCACAGACAATCAGAAAGTGCACAGGGTCTTAAAATTACTCCATTGGCTGATGCCTAAATGTCACTCAAACCCTCCTTTCTATCCCATTTTCAATATTTTTTTAACTAATAAATGATAGCATTTGAAGAAAAGAAAATGAGCCACAATTTTGTTCAATGCCCATTATTAGTTTTCCTCTGGGTTTTTGCTCCTAGACGTGCGTTGGAGGTTAATCTTTAAATTCTGGAGGGTTGGCAGCCCGAACTCTGGCTGGGGTCAGTCCTCACCCGACCCAGTGAGAATAAAATCAATCAACTCTCCTGCTCACCGAGGCCCCGCCCATTCATTTTTGCATCACCAAGATGGCCGCGCATGCGCTCCCTTACCTTCTGAATCAAGATGGCTGCCGCTAACCTGGACCTCGTCCCGGGACAAAGCGCATGATTTGCAGCTTCTTATTGGGGACTTTCGGCCCATACCGCTTGTTTCTTCAGCCCCCGACCTTCTTGTTCACTAGAAATCAGATTTCACTCCAAAGGGACCTGCCAATTACGAACAAGGCTTTGTGGTCTCCACAAAATATCTCTAAACCATCGACTTCGCCACTGCTCAGCGACTCTGCAGAGACAAAGAGGATTCCCATCACATACGCATGCTCCCAAAACTGGGCGGCAATGCGCCTGCGCACTCCTCCTCTGTGGTGTGGATATGGGACGTTCTCAACCGCTAAGAATGCTGGGTGAAAGCGCCACCATTCTGGTCCCAATTTTTTTGTCGTGATTTATTTGCTGTGATAGGGTGGATACAAACTTGGAATGAAACATTTTATTAGGAACCAAAATTTACAAATCCCAAGTGCATGAAAAGAAGGAGAATCTGAGATAAAAACAAAAAAACTGCGGATGCTGGAAATCCAAAACAAAAACAAAAACAGAATTACCCGGAAAAACTCAGCAGGTCTGGCAGCATCGGCGGAGAAGAAAAGAGTTGACGTTTCAAGTCCTCATGACCCTTCGACAGAACTTGAGAAACTGGTGGAGAATCGAGAGTCCTCAAAGAACAACAAACGTGACAGTCACAGGTGAACTCATTGGTGTGCCAAGCGGTGAGATAAATGAACGACTATCTTCTCGCATACAGAATAGCCTGTTTCCAGTATGAATGCGCTGAACAGCATCAAATCATTTGGACTTTTAAAATTAGGATGTTTACAAGTTGGAAAACTGAGTAAATCGCTTCATGCATGTGAAATGTTTGAATGGTCTTTCCAATGCTTGCTATGCCAACCAATAGTATGACTGAGATAATTCCTTTCCACATGCAGCTGATGAATATCTCCTCCCTGGCATGACTGTATCGTGTTGCCAGCTCAGATGGGCAACTGAATCCATGTCCAAAGTTAACAATAACAATGTGCATTTATATAGAATCACAGAATTATTACAATGCAGAAGGAGGCCATTCGGCCCATCGTGTCTGCACTGGATCTCCAGATAAGTATTATGATTCAGTGCTATTCACCTGCCTTTTCCCCATAACCCTACACGTTGTTTCTATTTAAATAATCATCTTATGCCCTCTTGAATGCCACAATGAAACATGTCTCTAGTCAGTGCATTCCAGACCTGAACCACTCGTTGTGTGAAAAGTTTTTTATTTCTCACACCACATTTTCTTCTTATGCAAATCACTTTAAACCTGTGCCCTCTCCTTCTTGATCCTTTTACAAGCAGAACAGTTTCTCCCTATCTACTCTGTCCAGCCCCCTTACGATTGTGAACACCTCTATCAAATCTCCTCTTAGCCTTCGCCTCCCAAAGGAGTACAGTCCCATGTTATCCATTCTATCTTCATAACTGAGGTTTCTCATCTGTGGAACATTTTTGTAAACCTATTCTGCTCTCTCTCCAATGCTTTCACATCCTTCCAAAAGTGTGGCACCCATAACTGTACACAATAATCCAGCTGAGGTCTAACTAGTGTCCTATGCAAGTTCAGCATAACCTCCTTGCTCTTTTCCTCTATGCCCCTATTAATAATGCCTAGGATACTGTATCCTTTATTACCTGCTTTCTCAAACTGTCCTGCCACATTTAATGACTTATGCATTTATACACCCAGATCCCTCTGCTCCTTCATACCTTTAACAGTTGTAACCCTTATTTTATGTTGTCTCTTCATTTCTTGCTACAAAATGAATCATCTCACACATTGGACTTCACCTACCACCTATTTGCCCACTCCACTGACTTGTCTATGTGCTTTTGAAGTTCTCTGTCCTCCTCAAAGTTTACAATGCCGCCAAGGGTTTTGTATCACCCACAGACTTTCAAATTGTTCCCTGCACACCAGGAAAATCAAGGGTCCCAAGGCTGACCCTTGGAGAACTCCACTACAAATCTTGCTCCAGCCTGAAAAATATCCATTAATGATTACTCACTGTTTGCTATTACTCAGCCAATTTTGTAACCACATTGCCACTGTCCCTTTTATTCTATGAGCTATAACTTTTCTTACAAGTTTGTTGTGTGGGACTTTATTGAATGCCTTTTGGAAACCCATGTACACCACATCAACAGCATTACCCTCATCAACCCTTTCTGTTACCTCTTCAAAAAACTCCAGCAAGTTAGTACCAATACTATTATAAAAATGTCCCAAATGACATCCACAGGAGCAGTATCAGTATCACATTAAATTCTGTTGGAAAGTCATTAACTTTGTTTCTCCCTCCACGAATGTTGCCTGACCTGCTGAGTGTTTCCAACATCTGCAAGTATTTTTCTTTTGCTCCGTGTTAAGAACAAAGAAAAGTACAGCACAGGAACAGGCCCTTTGGCCCTCCAAGCCTGCGCTGAACATATTGCCCGTCAGCTAAAACATTTTGCACTTCTGGGGTCTGTATCCCTCTATTCTCATCCTATTCATGTATTTCTCAAGCTGCCTTTTAAACACCACTATCGTACCTGCTTCCACCACTTCCTCTGGCAGCGAATTCCAGACACTCATTACCCACTGCATAAAAAAACTTGCCCCGCACATCACCTTTATAGTTTTCTCCTCTCACTATGTTCCCTAGTAATTGACTCTTCCACCCTGGGAAAAAGCTTCTGCCTATCTACTCTGTCCGTGCCACTCATAATTTTTTAAACTTCTATCAAGTCGCCCCTCAATCTCCGTCGCTCTAGTGAGAACAATCCGAGTTTCTCCAACCTCTCCTCATAGCTAATAACCTCCAGACCAGGCAGCAACCTGGTAAACCTCCTCTGCACCCTCTCCAATGCCTCCATATCCTTTTGGTAATGTGGCGACCAGAATTGCACGCAATATTCCAAGGGTGGCCTAACCAAGGTTCTATACAGCTACAGCATGACTTCCCAGCTTTTATACTCAATACCCCTCCCAATGAAGAAAAGCATGCCATATGCCTTCCTGACTACCTTATCCACCTGCGTTTCTACTTTCAGTGACCTGTGGACCTGTACACCCAAATCCCTCTGCCCGTTGATGCAATTAAGGGTTCTGCCATTTACTGTGTAATTCCTGCCTGTATTAGAGCTTCCAAAATGCATTACCTCGCATTTGTCCGGATTAAACGCCATCTGCCATTTCTCCGCCCAAGTCTCCAACCGATCTATATCCCGTTGTATCCTTTGACAAACCTCTTCACCATCTGCAACTCCTCCAACCTTGGTGTCGTTTGCAAACTTACTAATTAGCCCAGTTATATTTTCCTCCAAATCATTTATGTATACTACAAACAGCAAAGGTCCCAGCACTGATCCCTGCAGAACTCCACTAGTCACAGTCGCCATTCAGAAAAGCACATTTCCACTGCTACCCTCTGTCTTCTATAACCAAGCCAATTCTATATCCATCCTGCCAGCTTACCTCTGATCGCATGCAACTTTACCTTCTGTACCAGTCTGCCATGAGGGACCTTGTCAAAGGTCTTACTGAAATCCATGTAGATAACATCCACTGCCCTTCCATTGTCGATCATCTTTGTCACTTCCTCGAAAAGCTCGATCAAGTTAGTGAGACATGACCTCCCCTTCACAAAACCATGCTGCCTCTCACTAATACGCCCGTTTGCTTCCAAATGGTAGTAAATCCTGTCACGAAGAATCTTCTGCAATAATTTCCCTACCACTGACGTAAGGCTCACTGGCCTGTAATTTCCTGGATTATCCCTGCTACCCTTCTTAAACAATGGAACATTTTCCAGTCCTCTGGGATATTACCCATAGCCAGTGAGGATACAAAGATTTCTGTGAAGGCCCCAGCAATCTCCTCCCTTGCCCCCCTCAGTACTCTGGGGTAGATCCCATCTGGCCCTGGGGACTTATCCACCTTCATATTCTTCAAGACGCCTAACACCTCTTTTTTGATCTCAACATGATCCAGGCTATGTACACACTCTTCCCTAAACAAATCGACCGCTAAGCCCTTCTCTTTGGTGAATACTGATGAGAAGTATTCATTCAGTATCTCTCCCATTTCTTCTGGCTCCACACACACATTCCCACCTGTGTCCCTGAGTGGGCCCACCCTTTCCTTGACTACCCTCTTGCCCTTTACAAATGTATAAAAGGCCTTGGGATTTTCCTTAATCCTGGTTACCAATGACTTTTCATGACCCCTTTTAGCCCTCCTGACTCCTTGCTTAAGACTTTTGATTCCTGACATGTCTGTGATTATGTCTCCAATTGGTCCCCAAAACACAATAAAATTGCAAGGAACACATTTTGTGAAATTCTGCAGGCAGGTTTTAGAGAACTAGTTAGGAGACCAGCAAACACAACCTCAAAGGTAGTAACCTCTGGATTACTTTCGGTGTCCTCTGCTAGTGAATATACAAATCAGAAGATATAGCAGATCAAATGCATGACTGGAGAGATTGGGTGGGGAGGGAGGGCTTTAGATTTCTGGGACATTGCGGCTAGTTCTGAAGGAGATGGTACCTACTCATCAGAGCTAGGACAAGAGCTGGGGAGATTTACTGTTGAGGAGGGGAATGGAAACTCAGAAGTAACTTTCAAAAGGAAAAAATTAAAAGTTGTCTAAAAATTTGGAGAGACAGAGTAAAAGGAAGGTGGTAAGAAGTAAACAATTAGGTGATGTCAGAGTACAAGGAATTTCATTATCTTCCAAATATAATTTACAGTGCATGGATTTGAAAACACGTAGTGTGGTCAATGTCATTGGTGAGCTGCAGGCACCGATAGCTACGTGGAACATGATATGTTGGTGACAGTAGAAACCTGACTCAAAAAGAGCAGGACTGAGTAGAGCAGGACTGGGTACAAAATATTCTCGATACAAGCAGTTCAGGAAAGTAGGGAAGGGAAGAAAGGAGGAGGGTTACAGTATTGATTAAGGAGAATATCACAGTGGTGGAGAGAGTGAAAGTTCCAAAGAACTCAAGGATGGTATCTATTTGAGTAGAACTGAGAAACAATGGTGGCACCACTACTGGTTGCAACTAGTGATAAAGATATGGAGGAATATATTTGCAAGTAATGAAAGTTAATGCAGAGAATTTGAAGTAATGCATTTTGGTAGGAAGAATGAGGGGCAACATAAACTAAAATGTAAAATTCTGTATGGGATTCAGGAGCAGAGGGACCTGGAGGTAAATGTGCACCAATTGGCGAAGGTAGCATACTGCGGTTAATTAGGCATATGTAATCCTGGGCTTTATAATTAGAGGCATGGAGAACAAAAGCAGAGAAGCTATGGCAAAACTTAATTAAACATTGAGCTGACCTTGAGTGGAATATCGCGTCCAATTCTGAGGACTGCAACTTAGGAAAGCTGGAAAGGCATTAAAGAGTGTCCAAAAAAAGATTTAAAAGAATGGTTTCAAGAATGAGAGTCTTCAGTTATTTGAATGGGTTGGGGAAATTGATACAGTTCTACATATCACATCAGCCGACTCTGCCTTGCCTCAGCTTATCTGTTGCTACAGTCCACATACATACCTGTGTTACCTCTTGGTTCGACTATTCCAACAAATCCTGGTGAAGTTCTCCAATCCTACCATCCATAAACTTAAATCCAAAACGCTGATGTCTATCTGCTTACTCATACCGAGTCTCACTTGCCCATTACCTCTGCGCTCCCCAACCTACATTAGCTCCTAGACAACCAATGCCTCAATTTCAAAATTTTCATCCTTATTTCCAACGCCAAAATGGCTTCGCCCTCCCTATCTCTGTGCTCATCTGCTCCAGCTCAACAACCCTCTGAGATCTCTGCACTTATCTGGCCTATTAATCATCCCTGATTTTAATTGGCTCCATCATTGGTCACAGTGTCTTCAAATGCCAAGGTCTGAAATTCCCTCCCTAAATCTCTCCATTACTCTACCTCTATTTACTGATTCAAGACCAAGGTCAAAATGTACCTGTCCTTGGAGGATTTGATGGGGACAGAATCAAGGGAGCTTCACTCTGTATCTAACCTGTCCTGTATCTATCCTGGGAATGTCTGATGAGGACAGAGTCAAGAGAGCTTTACTCTGTATCTCACCCTGTGCTGTGCCTGTTCTGGGAGTCATTGATGGGGACAGTTTAATGGGAGCTGTTCTCCGTATCTAACCCTGTGCTATACCTGTCCTGGGAGTGTTTGATGGGACAGTGTAGAAGCAGCTATAAACCGATTCTAACTCCTTGCAGCACCTGCCCCGGCAATGTTGGATGGGACAATATAAAAGATACAGATCTAACCCATGTTGCGTCTGACGAGAGGATGGCTAAAGCAAACACTGGGTGCTTAGAATGCACCATTCGCCTGCACTGATATCCATCACCTTGATGAGAACAAGATTTAACCTGGAGATAAGGGAAAAAAAACATGAGTTTCTCCCCCAGACACAGATTCAGAGAGGCAGCGCGTGTCACAGACATTTTTGTATAATGTGCTTGACATTTCATCCCTGAGTCTGTGTCTTTGAGTGATGACTTGAATTTGATGTCTTCTAATTACTGATTCATTCACTAGTGGAAGTAGTTTTTTCCTCGTTTACCTCATGAAATTTTGAACCCCTCCCTCAGATCTCCAATGATCCTTTGTACATGAAAATATCCCCAGTTTTTCTGATCTCTCCTGATAATGAAAACCTCTCTTCCCTGCTAAAATGTCAGTGAATCTCTTCTGCACCCTCTCGAGGACCTGGACATTCTTCCTGATGCAAGATCCCCTTTGCCCTGTCCTTTTGTACTTTACATCCCCAATTATAAAACCCAGGATCTCATGTGCTTCATCAACTTGTCTTCCCACTTTTAAAGTTTTGTGTCTCTGAACCCCTTGGAGGTTCTAGAGATGTTAACGTGACATGGGTAAAATATGTTTGCATCCAATGTCGGCTAGAATATGTATTCATGGGAAAGAGAGGTTTTGTTTGAGTTAGAAACTCAAATAAGCACTTCATTACACACAGGTCACCATGGAAAGACTGCTAAGTATTTCCATTCAACAGGTGCGCTCATTAGGAATGCTAGTCAGATCTGGGAAAAGGACAGGGTTTGTTTGTTATTAACCACAATATAATCTTAAACCAGATTGAGAAATAGAATTGATTAAATTATAAATTGTAATGGTTATACCTATAATTGTAAAACTATCAGGAATAACAGAATTAACACAAGGCCAGGTATTTTAGGGAGAATGTGAAAATATCTGAAGTAAAGTAACTGCTGGGAATGTCCTTATAAATCATAGGTTAGAGAAGTTCCATCTGCCTTTTCCTCACTTCCTGCAAACAACCCAGCAGACAAGGCAAAAAAAAAAGGGCCAGATGGGCGGACACTACATGGTATAAATGTGAGGGAATTCTTATGTAAGGAGGCAGTTGGGACAGTAGAGAACAACGGGGGGCGGGGGGGGGGGGGCAAACGTGTAGGCGTATTGTTGCTGGACTAGTAATCCAGAGACCCAGGGTATTGGTCAGGGGACCGGGGTTCAAATCCCACCATGGCAAATAGTGGAATTTGAATTCAATAAAAATCAGGAATTAAAGTTGTAAAAACCCATCTTGTTCACTAATGTGCAAATCTGGCACCTGCTAGGTTAATAGAATCATAGAAAAGTTACAGCACAGGAGGCCATTCAGTCCATCTTGTTCATGCCAGCCCAAGGACACCCAGGTGCCCTTTCTAATCCCATCTTCCTGCACCTGGCCTATAGTGCTGCAGCTTACAGCACTTAAGGTGCAGATCCAGGTACTTTTGAAAAGAATTTAGAGTTTCTACCTCTACCACCAACTTGGACAGCGAATTCCAGACACCCACCACCCTCTGCGTAAAAAAGTTCTTCCTCATGTCCCCTTCTGCCTTGAATCTATGTCCCCTGGTTCTAGAATTCTCCACCAAGGGAAACAATTTTATCCTATCCACTCTATCTATTCCCCTCATAATTTTGTGCCTCTCAATCAAGTCACCTCTCAAGCTTCTTTGTTCTAAGGAAAATAACCCCAACCTATCCAATCTCTCCTCCTAGCTACACTTTCCTAACCCTGGCAACATTCTTGTAAACCTCCTCTGCACTCTCTCCAGAGTTATTACGTCCTTCTTATAATGTAGTGACCAGAACTGCGCACAATACTCCAGCTGTGGCCTCACCAATGTTTTATACAATTCCAACATTATATCCTTACGTTTATATTCTGTACCTCTGCCAATGAAGCACAGCATCCCATATGCCTTCTTTACAACCTTGTCGACTTGAACTGCTGCTTTCAGGGACCTGTGTACTTGTACGCCAAGATCTCTCACTTCATCTACCCCTCTTAGTATATTTCCATTTATTGTGTAATCGCTGTAACTGTTTGACCTCCCTACATGTATAACCTAACACTTCGCTATGTTAATCTGCCATCTTTACCTGGTCTGGCCTACATGTGACCCACAGCAATGTGATTGACTCTTAAATGTCCTCTGAAATGGCCAAGCAAGCCACTCAGTTATAACAAACTGAGACAGAGTCACAAAAAAGGAATGAAACCGGATGAACCACCCAGCATCGACCTAGGCAACAAAAACGACAATGGGAATCGCAGCCCTGTCACCCCTGCAAAGTCCCCCTTACTAACATCTGGGATCTAGTGCCAAAATTGGGAGAGCTGCCTCACAGACGAGTCAAGCAACAGCCTGATATAGTCATCCTCATGGAATCATACCTTACAGATAATGTCCCAGATGCCACATCACTCTACCTGGGTATGTCCTGTCCCACCACGGGACAGATACAGCAGAGGTGGTGGCTCAATGGCATACAGTCGGGAGGGAGTTGCTGCCCTGAGAGTCTTCAGCATCGACTCTGGACCCTAGGAAGTCTTATGGCATCAGGTCAAACGTGAGCAAGGAAACCTTCTGCATCGTCCTCCCTCAGCTGATGAATCAGTACTCTACCATGTCGAACATCATTTGGAGGAAGGATTGAGGGTGGCAAGGGTGCAGAATATACTCTGGGTAGGGGACTTCAATGTCCATCACCAAGAGTGGCTTGGTGGCACCACTACTGACTGAGCTGGCAGAGTCCTAAATAACATAGCTGCTAGACTGGGTCTGCGGCAGGTGGTGAGGGGGGGAGAAAAGAGGGAAAAACATACTTGATCTCATCCTCACTAACCTGCCTGCTGCAGATGCATCTGTCCATGACAGTATCAGTAGGAGTGACCACCGTACATTTTCTGTGGGGACGAAGTCCCGCCTTCGCTTTGAGGATACCTTCCATCGTGTTGTGTAGCACCACCACTGTGCTAAATGAGATAGATTTCAAACAGATCTGGCAACTCAAGACTGGGCATCCATGAGGCGCTGTGGGCCATTATGAGCAGCAGAATTGTACTCAAACACAATCTGTAACCTCATGGCCTGGCATATCTCTCACTCTACCATTATCATTAAGGCTAGGGCTCAACCCTGGTTCAATGAAGAGTGCAGGAGGGCATGCCAGGAGAAGCACCAGACATTCCTAAAAATGAGGTGTCAACCTGGTGAAGCTACAACAGAGGACTATTTGCATGCCAAAAAGCATAAGCAGCAAGTCACAGACAGAGCTAAGTGATCCCGCAACCAATGGATCAGATCTGAGCTCTACAGTCCTGCCACATCCAGTCGCGAATGGTAGTGGACAATTAAAAAACTCACTGGAGGAGGAGGCTCCACAAATATCCCCGTCCTCAATGATGGAGGAGCCCAGTGCATAAGATAAGGCATTTGCTACAATCTTCAGCCAGAAGTGCCAAGTGGATGATCCATCTTGGCCTATTCCGGAGGTCCCCAGTACCACAGATGCCAGTCTTTAGCCAATTCGATCCACTCCACGTGATATCAAGAGACAGCTGAAGGCACTGGATACTGCAAAGGCTATCGGGCCTGACAATATTCCAGCAACAGTACTGAAGACTTGTGCTACAGAACTTGCCATGTCCCTAGCCAAGCTCTTCCAGTACAGCTACAATACGGGCATCTATCAGACTATGTGAAAAATTGCCCAGGTATGTCCTAATACACAAAAAGCAGGACAAATCTAATCCGGCCCATTACCGCTCCATCAGTCTACTCGCAATCATCAGTAAAGTAATCGAAGAGGTCTTCAACAGTACTTTTTTATTAATAACCTGCTCACTGATGCCCAGTTTGGGTTCTGCCAGGGCCACGCAGCTCCTGACCTCATTAGGGCCTTGGTTCAAACATGGACCAAAGAGCTGAACTCCCGTGATGAGGTGAGAGTGACAGCCCTGGACATCAAGGCAGCATTTGAATGAGTGTGGCATCAAGGAGCCCTAGAAAAACTGGAGCCAATGAGAATCCGGGGGAAAACTCTCTGCTGGTTGAAGTCATACCTAGCACAAAGGAAAATGGTTGTGGTTGTTGGATGTCAGTCATCTCAGCTCCAGGACATCACTGCAGGAGTTCCTCGGCGTTGTGTCTTCGGCCCAACCATCTTCAGCTGTTTCATCAACGAGATTCCCTTTATCTTAAGGTCAGAAGTGGGGATGTTCGCTGACGATTGTACAATGTTCACCACCATTCGCAACTCCCCAGATACTGAAGCAGTCCATGAACAAATGCAGCAAGACTTGGACAATATCCAGGCTTGGGCTGACAAGTGGCAAGTACCATTCGCACCACACAAGTGTCAGGCAATATCCATCTCCAACAAAAGAGTGTCCAACCTTTGGCCCTTTACGTTCAATGGCATTACCATCATTGAATCCCCCAATATCAACATCCTGGTGGGTTACCATTGACCAGAAACTGAACTGGGCTAGCCATATAAATACTGTGGCTAAAAGAGCAGGAATCATGGAAGAGTGCAGCTTTCACAGCACACAAGAAGCTTGACACCATCCAGGACAAAGCAGCCGACTTGATTGGAACTACATCCACAAACATACACTCCCTCCACCACCAACGCACATTAGCATCAGTGTGTACCATCTACAAGATGCAGGAATTCACCAAGGCTCCTCCAACAGCACCTTCCAAACCCTTGACCACTACCATCTAGGGCAGCAGATACATGGGAACACCACCACCTGGAAGTTCCCCTCCAAGTCACTCATCATCTGGAGTTGGAAATATATCACCATTTCTTCGCTGTCGCTGGGTCAAATCATGGAAGTCCCTTCATAACAGCACTGTGGGTGTACCTACACCACAAGAACTGCAGCGGTTCAAGAAGACAGCTCACCACCACCTTCTCAAGGGCAACGAGGGACATGCAATAAATTCTGGCCCAGCCAGCGAAGCCCACATCCCGAGAATGAATTAAAAAAATAAATAAAATAAATAAAGCTACTGGGTGTGTTGGATGCAACAAAGTAGAAGGAGCTTTACTCTGTATTTACTCAGTATCTGTGTATGTCCTGAGCACCCACTGTTTGCTTGTAGCATTCTGAAATCAAATGCAACACAGATTAGGTACAGGGGTCAAGCCTGTCATCGTGGTGGGTGGGCATGGCTGGCAGAGCCAGCATTTGTTGCCTATAGCTAATTGTCTTTGAGGAGGTGGTGGAGAGCAGCCTTCTTGGACTACCACTGTCCATGTGTTGTAGGAACAGCCACAGAACTGCTGAAAAGTGACTTCCAGATGTTTGACCCAGTGAAAGTGAAGAAACAGCAATATCGTTCCAAATCAGGATGGTGTGTGACTTGGTGGGAAACTGACAGGTGGTGGTTTTCCCATGTGTCTGCTGCCCTTTTCCTTCTAGGTGGTCGAGGTTGCATGTTTGGAAGGTGCAGTCAAAAGTGCCATGGTGAGTTACTGCAGTGCATCTTGTATCTGGTACACAGTACTGCCACTGCACATTGGTGATGGAGGGAGTGGATGTTGAATGTGGTTGATGGAGTCCTGGTTCCACCTACTTGATTCCACCCCATTCCTGACTTTTGCCTTGTAGATAGTAGATAGGCTTTGGGAAGTCAGGAGGTGAGTTACTCTTCTCATAATTTCAAAACTCTGACTCTCATGTACACACATTATTTTTATAAGAACATTGGACTTCGGAGCTGGAGGAGGCCATTCGGACCTTCGCATCTGCCCGGCCATTCAATAAGATCATAGCTGATCTGGTTGTGGTCTCAATTGCACTTTTCTATCTGCCCCTCATAGCCCTTCACTCGGTTGTCTATAAAAAATGTATAATTTTACATAGCTGGTCCAGTTCAATTTCTGGTCAATGGTAACACCTGGATGTCGGTAGTGGCAGATTTAACAATGGGTTGAATATGGAAGAGAGATGGCTAGGTTCTCTGTTGTTTGAGATGGTAATTGCCTGACGCTTGCATGATGTGAATGTTGCTTGCCACTTGTCAGCCTAAGCCTGAATGTTGTTCAGGTCTTGCTTACTACATATTGTCAAAGACTGCGGCAGTGTTTGAGGAGTCGTAAATGGTGCTGAACATTGTGAAATCTTCAGCGAGCATCCCTTCTTCTGACCTTATGATGGAAGGAAGGTCTTTGATGAAGCAGCTGAAGATGGTTGGCGAAAGCACTCAAATCCTCCCATAACTCTGGTCTCACTCCCCCGGTCCTCTGATCTCGTCAGCATCACTCTCCCACCGAAGTGTCTCTTATTTATTTTCCTCAGACATCACAGAATCATAACCACAGAATCGTTGTGTTGCAGAAAGTGACTACTCAGCCCATCATGTCTGTACCGGCTCTCTGAATGACCAATTCAATTAGAGCCATTCTCCAACCTTCTCCCTAAAACACTGCACATTCTTTCTCATCAAATAACAATCTAATTCCCTTTGAATTTGAATATTGAATAGGAATATTCCACACGTATCAACCAATGGGAATAGTTTCCTACTATCAACCCCACCCCAGTGTTTTTTAATCATTAATATTTTCTCAGTCCTTTGTGGAGTTTGACTTGGAGTTGGTGTACTTGGTCACCATCTTTGTCCTTTCCGATACAGTGTGTTTGGCCAGTTCCCCAGGCAGCAGCAGGCGCGTGGCGGTCTAGGTCTCCTGGGAGTTGATGGTGCTGTGCTTTTTGTAATGGGCCAGGTGGGGTTATTATATTATTATTATTTTAAAAATTTATTTTTATTAATTGTTTTATCCCTGCCTTTTAGCCTATTTCGATCCTTTTTCCCACCACCGTCCCCTCCCCCCACTCCTACTAGAGCCGTCTGTCACTTGCTCATTCTGATTTCTACTCTTAATGTCACCATTAGCACCTCCTTTAGCCAGTACCATCAACATTAACCTTTTATTTGACCTTTTATGATATCTTTTGCAATCTCTCCTTTGCCTCCACCTATCGCTGGCCTTCGATCCAGCTTCACCTGTTCCACCTCCCCTAAACATTATATATTTCACCATAGTTTTTCTTCTCTTTAGTTCTGATGAAGAATCATACGGACTCGAAACGTTAACTCTGTCTTTCATTCCACAAATGCTGTCAGGCTGCTGAGTTTTTCCAGCACTTCCTGTTTTTGTTTCAGGTTTCCAGCATCCGCAGTACTTTGCCTTTACCCTCACCTTAAGAACAATGGGAGGTTCGCTGCATTAATTTCACATTCATCACTGCGCAGGCAGTTATTGAGAAACTTCAACTCTTTTCTTCTCCGCCGATGCTGCCAGACCTGCTGAGTTTTTCCAGGTAATTCTGTTTTTGTTTTGGACTTCCAGCATCCGCAGTTGTTCGCTTTTATATCTGCGCTGTTAGTGAGACTGCGCGGGATGCGCAGTGTCAGGAGCTTCACTTCCCGCGCATGCTCCGTATTAGCGGGAAAAAAAATCCCTTCCTCACCACTGCGCAGGCGCAGTAGCGGGGGGGCGTGGTTCGCTACATGCGCACGCGCAGTTTCACGGCCTTCCTTCACAGCGCAGGCGCAATGCTTCTTTTAACGATGAAGTCGGCGGTTTGTTGCGGTGAGTTGTACTAGGTAGTCGTTGTTGAATATTGAAACTGATAGCGTTACTATCGAGTGTTATAGTTCTGAACTGTACCACTTAATAACATCGATATTCTCCCCTTGTTCTTTCCTAATATGTTGGTGTCACTAGCAAGGCCAGCATCTGTTGCCCATCCCTCATTGCCCCTGAACTGAGTGGTTTGTGAGACCAGATGGCGTTTTTAACTAATCAGTGAGAGTTTCATGGTCACCATCACTGAGACTGACCTTATCTTCCAGATTTATTCACTGAATTCAAATTCCAGGAATACAAGGGTGCACAAAATACTGGGAGGGACAGGTAACACTAGCATAGCGAATTATAATCTAATAGATAAAGTCAGGATTAGGGAGATAGTAACAAAACCTAAATCAGGGTTATTATGCATGCATGTGAATGCACGGAGTGTGCTAAATAATATTGGGGAGCTACAGGTGCAGATTGCCCTGTGGCAATATGATGTTGTGGTGATAACAGAGACCTGCCTCAGGGAAGGACAGAACTGGGTGTTAAATATTCCTGGGTACAAGGTGTTCAGAAGAGATAGGAAAGGAGGAAGGAGTGGCAGTATTGGTTAAGGAGAGCATTGCAATGCTGGAGAAAGAGGATGTCCCAGACAGAATCAATTTGGCTAGAGCTAAGGAACAAAAAAGGTGCAATTACATTGCTCAGTGTAGTTTATAGACTGCCAAATAGTAAGAAGGATGTAGAAGAACAAATCTGCAGGGAAATTCTAGAGAGATGCAAGCATTATAGAGTAGTTATAATGGGGGACTTTAATTACCTGAATGTAGACTGGAACAGTGGTAGTGTAATGGGCGGAGAAGGGCAAAAGTTCCTAGATTGTATTCAGGAGAATTGTCTACAACAGTATGTGTCCAATCCAGCAAGAAAAGATGCACTGTTGGACGTGGTTCTTGGAAATGAGGTGGGCCAAATAGATCAAGTGTAAGTTAGGGAACATTTGAGCAACAGTGATCATTTTAATGTACATTTTAGGATGATAGTAGATGAAGGATGATAGGCAACCCAGAATAAGAATAATTAACTGGACAAGAGCTGACTTCGATGGGGCAAGAATGGAGCTAGGCCAGATAGACTGGAACAAAAGATTGGCAGGAAAACTGTAGCTGAACAATGGGCTTACTTCAAAAAAGAATTGGTTCGGGCACAGTCAAGGTATATTCCATTGAAAGGGAAATGTAGGGCAAACAAATCCAGAGCGCCCTGAATAAAAAAGGAGATTAAAATTAATTTGAAGAAGAAAAAGTGTGTTTATAACGTGCCGGGTAGAAAATACAATTGAGAACCAAGAAGAATACAGAAGGTGCAGAGGGGAGGTGAAAAACCATTTTGGGGAAGCGAAAGAGGGATTATGAGAAAAGACTGGCAGCCAACCTAAAGGAGAATCCCAAAAATTTTCTACAGACATATAAATGGTAAAATGAGAAGTCGGGCCAATTTTGGACCTAATATGGAATTTACAAATGGACGAATGGGCCATGGCTGAGGTATTAAATTAATACTTTGCATCCATCTTTATCAAGGAGGTAGATGCTACCCAGGCCATGATGACAGAGGAGGGTCACTAGAAGGGTTCAAAATTCACAAGGATGAAGTGATGAATAGACTGTCGGTACTTAAAAGTTGACAACGCACCGGCACTGGGACTAGATGAGATGCATCCAAGGATATTGAAGGAAGTGAGAGTAGAAATTGCAGGGGCATTGGCCATAATCTTTCAGTCTTCCCTAGACTTGGCAGTGGTGCTAGAGGACTGGAGAATTGCAAACATTAAGTCCTTGTTCAAAAAAGGTTGTAAGCATAAGCCCAGCAATTACAGACCAGTCAGTTTAACTTCAGTGACAGGCAAGATTCCAGAGACAATTATTTGGAATAGAATTAGTATTAACATGGAAAAGTATGGGTTGATAAGGAAGACCCAGCATGGATTTCTAAAGGGGAAATCAGGTTTAATTAACTTGTTGGAGTTCTTTGAAGAGGTAACAGAAAAGGTTGATGAGAGTAATGCTGTTGATGTTATGTTCATGGACTTTTTAAAAGACATTTGACACAGT